>NC_072424.2:56664218-56972890 GCF_028878055.3 Symphalangus syndactylus | reverse complement strand
TCTATCAATTTTGTTGATCTTTTCAAAAAACCAGCTCCTGGATTCATTAATATTTTGAAGGGCTTTTTGTGTCTCTAGTTCCTTCAGTTCTGCTCTGATTTTAGTTATTTCTTGACTTCTGCTAACTTTTGAATGTGTTTGCTCTTGCTTTTCTAGTTCTTTTAGTTGTGATGTTAGGGTGTCAATTTTGGATCTTTCCTGCTTTCTCTTGTGGGCATTTAGTGCTATAAATTTCCCTCTACACACTGCTTTGAATATGTCCCAGAGATTCTGGTATGTTGTGTCTTTGTTCTCATTGGTTTCAAAGAATATCTTTATTTCCGCCTTCATTTCGTTATGTACCCAGTAGTCATCCAGGAGCAGGTTGTTCAGTTTCCATGTAGTTGAGCGGTTTTGAGTGAGTTTCTTAATCCTGAGTTCTAGTTTGATTGCACTGTGGTCTGAGAGACAGTTTGTTATAATTTCTATTCTTTTACATTTGCTGAGGAGAGCTTTGCTTCCAACTATGTGGCCAATTTTGGAATAGGTGTGGTATGGTGCTGAAAAAAATGTATATTCTGTTGATTTGGGGTGGAGAGTTCTGTAGATGTCTATTAGGTCCACTTGGTGCAGAGCTGAATTCAATTCCTGGGTATCCTTGTTAACTTTCTGTCTCATTGATCTGTCTAATGTTGACAGTGGGGTGTTAAAGTCTCCCATTATTATTGTGTGGGAGTCTAAGTCTCTTTGTAGGTCACTCAGGACTTGCTTTATGAATCTTGGTGCTCCTGTATTGGGTGCATATATATTTAGGATAGTTAGCTCTTCTTGTTGAATTGATCCCTTTACCATTATGTAATGGCCTTCTTTGTCTCTTTTGATCTTTGTTCGTTTAAAGTCTGTTTTATCCGAGACTAAGATTGCAACCCCTGCCTTTTTTTGTTTTCCATTTGCCTGGTAGATCTTCCTCCATCCTTTTCTTTTGAGGCTATATGTGTCTCTGCACCTGAGATGGGTTTCCTGAATACAGCACACTGATGGGTCTTGACTTTTTATCCAATTTGCCAGTCTGTGTATTTTAATTGGAACATTTAGTCTGTTTACATATAAAGTTAATATTGTTATGTGTGAATTTGATCCTGTCCTTATGATGTTAGTTGGTTATTTTGCTCATTAGTTGAGGCAGTTTCTTCCTAGCCTCGACGGTCTTTACAATTTGGCATGTTTTTGCAGGGGCTGGTACCAGTTGTTCCTTTCTATGTTTAGTGCTTCCTTCAGGAGCTCTTTTAGGGCACCCCTCCCCCAGCCTCGCTGCCGCCTTGCAGTTTAATCTCAGACTGCTGTGCTAGCAATCAGCAAGACTCCATGGGCGTAGGACCCTCTGGGCCAGATGTGGGATATTATCTCCTGGTGTGCCGTTTTTTAAGCCCATCGGAAAAGCGCAGTATTAGGGTGGGAGACCCAATTTTCCGGGTGCCATCTGTCACCCTTTTCTTTGACTAGGAAAGGGAACTCCCTGACCCCTTGCTCTCCGTGAGTGAGTCAATGCCTCGCCCTGCTTCGGCTCACGCACAGTGCCCTGCACCCACTTTCCTGGGCCCACTGTCTGGCACTCCCTAGTGAGATGAACCCGGTACCTCAGATGGAAATGCAGAAATCGCCCGCCTTCTGCGTCGCTCACGCTGGGAGCTGTAGACCAGAACTGTTCCTATTCGGCCATCTTGGCTCCACCCCCCTGGACTTCTTTTAAAAAGATGTGCATAGTCTTTGCAAACCCTCTAATAGTAGCCCACTACATTTGATTTATTAGCTGTTCAGCAAACAAGTCAATTCTGTTTACATAAATGTCCAAAGATGACCCAATTTAATATGATGTATTTCAACTATTACATTATTCCAGTAGAGACTATCAATTTGTTCATGCCTCTTTCTATGACCCTTTTTATAATTCATTCAGGCTGCAATGACAGAACACCACAGACCAAATGGAATACAAACAACAGAAATTTGTTTCACATAGTAATGGAGTTGAGGAAGTCTCAAGATCAAGATGCTGGCAGATTTGGAGTCTTTGTGGACCATTTTCTGGTATACAGATGGTTGTCTTTTCTTTGTGTCCTCACAGAAGGAAGGAGTAAATGAACTTTCTGAGATTACTTCTGCAAAGGGCACTAATTCCATTAATAAAAGCCCTCATGATCCAATCTCCTCCCAAAGGCCTCACTCCCTCAATACCTTATACTGGGAATTAGGTTTCAACATTTGCATTTGGGGTGGGACGTGTTTGCTCAATAGAGTTTCTATATAATATGACTTTGACTCTCCATTTAAAGAGAAGTCTGATTCTTCATCACCACTGGTCTTCAAAGGCCAATGCCATTCTTCATGTTTACATTGGGCTGTTGATATTGGTTGTCAGCTGAGAGTTCAGCTGGTGCTGTCTATGGCAGCACATAGGTATGCCCTCTCCAGCATGGATGTTTCAGTCATTCTTCATGGCATTGGCCTTTGTCTTGATTTTGGCAATGACAGATAGCAAATATGATGCACACAGGGACTTGAAATGTTCCTTTTTGCTGGTACTTGGCTTCTGTTGATAATGAAAACTCTTCATTCATCACATGAACAAGACTGGGCTAGAAGAATGAGAGAGGCCCTTAGTCTTCTCAGACATTCCAGCTCCTAACCTCCACCAGACATTGAGGTACCTTAGACCCTCCAGCTTCAGCTGACCTGGACCAGAACTGAAAAACTGCCAGAACAATATACAGAATCATGAAGAAATAATAAATTTGTATGCTTTAACTTGCTTAAAGTTAGAATATCTTGTTTTGCAGGATAAGTTAACTGATACAGAAATTGGAAGTTGGGTACTACATAACCAAAAATTCTAAAACATAATGGCTTGTGATTTGACATGGTGGCTGGAACAGGATGAAACAACAATGTGGAAACTCTAAGAAGACTGGAAAATGATGAGAACTTTGTTGGTAAATGTGAAAAAGTAGTGAGGAAACATCTAAACAGGCTTAAAATATGGTGTCTCATATGAAATAGCAAAACAATTAGAAAATTTTACCCTATTGGTAACATGGAAGATGGAAAAAATCTAATGGACATGTAGACCTTGTTAAGGCTATTTCTCAGCAAAATATTGAAACATCGTATGGGAAGAAAGACATAAGTGAAAGAAAACAGTCTGCAAGCAGAATTTAGAGGAAATATAGAAGATCCAGAGTTTGTCTACGTGGAGATTAAAAACTTTTTCATCTCCATTCATTCAAAAGCAAATATCCTTAAAGTAAGAAATTATGAGATAAAATTAAATCAAGGAAGTGGCTATAAGTTCTTTAAAAGTATTTTTGAAAGATTTAGTGGGGGTTAACTTGTAGACCTTCTAAACTAGGCAAAAGAGCTTCCAAGAATTTTAGAGACTGTTCTATAGTAATCTGATACATGTATCAAACAAGAGAAAGGCATACCTTGAAAATAACTTATCTACATGGTACTTAAGAAACATATAGGCATAAGATACTTGGAAGAAATAAAAACGAATAGTAGAGAAGACAGTTAATAGATAAATGATTGATAGAGCTATAAAAATTCCAATTTTAAAGGATAAATAAGTAAAAAAGAAGGCAGATGATGATTACATATTAAGATAATTCTGGAGCATGTTATAGTACGGCTATGTTCCAGTTACCTTTTGCTAGATTGCAAATTACATTAAAGCTTAGATGTTTAAAACAAGCATCTTATTTTTTTCACCATTTTGTGGGACAAGGATTTAGTGAGATTGACTGGAAGTTCTCAAAGTCTCTTATACAATTTAAAGTCAGATGTTAGCTATGGTGAAAATTCAACAGGTTAGGGCATCCAAGATGGCTCTCACACTTGCCTGACTGTTTATATTGGCTGTCAGCTGAGAGTTCAGCTGGTGCTATTTGCGGCAGCACCGAGGTATGGCCTCTCCAGTATGGACATTTCAGAGCCATCAGACTTGTTACCTGGAGACTGCATTTCAAAGAAGAGTGCTTCAAGAGAAATAGGGAAAAGATGAATGGCTTTTTCTGGTCTGTACTCAATATAAATTTCTTCAGCCATCAGAGTGTGAGCTCTTGTGGTATGAGTTGCTAATCATGATGAGGTGAAAATAAATTATTCCAGGTCAGGGGTGCTATTCTTTATAAACCCCACAGAAGCAATTGACCATACATTTTTGGGTCTATTCCTGGACTCTCAATTCTGCTCTGCTGGTCATTAATCTAATCTTTACATAAATATCACAGTCTTAATTAGTGTAGTTTTATTGAAACTAATTTTTCTTGGAATTAGAAAGCATAAGTCATTTAAATTTGTTGTTCAATTTGAAAGTTGTGTTAGTATTCTTAGTGCTTGCATTTCCATATCAATATTTGAATCAGCTTGTCAATTTCTACAAAAAAAAACCTGCTGAAACTTATTTTCTTTTTTTTGACTACATTGAAACTTTATTCAACAAAATACCATAAAGTAAAAAGAAAAGTCACAAGATAGACTAGAAGATATTTGCAACATATAAAACTGACAAATGATTGATGTCTAGAATAAAAGAACTCCTAAAAATTATTCAGAGACAGAGAAATAATTCAATACAAAGTTGGGCACAGGATATGAACAGTTTCTTCACAATAAAATGTCCATTAGAATGAAGGATTTAATGAGTAATTGAGGAAAATCAAACTAAACTCATAATAAAACACCATTCCACACTCATGTAATTCACAAAAACTCACGTTTACTTTGAAGAGCAATTTGGCAATGTCTATAAGGCTAAATGTGTTTATTCTGTGATACACATCTTTTAAATAACTAATGCGTGAGCCCAGTGCAGAAGAATGTTCCACTACAGTGTTGTAATACAGAAACTGGCAACAACTTCACGCCTTCAACTGGAGAACAGACAAAGAACGGTAGTTCCCGTAGTTGAATACTGCTACACAGTACTAAAATTAATGAATGAGAGCTTCACATATAATTATACAATAATGAGTGATAAAAGAAAAGCTGTAGAATGAGCAAGTATAAGGCTTAAAAATACATAAAACGGTACTAAAGAGTAGATGGTTTAGGTTATACACAGTGAAAGTACAACAACACAGGAATGATAAACATTAAATTTTGGATAATTGTTACCTCTGGAGGGGAGGAATGGCAATGTGATCTGGAAGTGGCAAAATGTTAAGATTTGACCAAAGTAGGTGCTGAGAACTTGGATATTCAGTATGTAATTCTCTATACTAGAAATAGTACAGCCACAACCAACACACACGTACACCTATTTAAGCCCAGAATGCTGTTTCAATAATACATTTTAGTGCCCCCTGAGGGGCAGATGCCATACTAGGAATTTGGGGTACAGGCATGAACAAGGCACAGTACCTCCCTTCAAGATAATATCACAGAAGCAGACTTGGGTCCTGATTAACTTTGTCACTGATGGCTAGGATCCGTTCTTTAATAAACGTGACTGAGACCGTTAAAAGTTCAACGAATGTTTCTGAGGTTTCAGACACCCACCACTGCCCTGCTTCCTTTCTCTTTCCATTACAGAATGAAGATAATGGGCAGACAAACCATGACAATGATTACAGCATAAAACAAAGACAATTTCCACACCAATGTAGCAATTACTTTTATTATGTTAAACTATTCCTTAATAAGCTGGCAATTATTTATGTGGAGGAGCGTCCAGAAAACAGGTTCATGACTGAATTATCCTTGTCCTTGATTATAGAGATTCATGAATTACACACATAACACTATTCTCTGGAGTAGCTGCGAAGCTCTACGAGGCTGTGAGGTTGCAGGCGCTTCTCCCTGCCTGTTAAGCTGCTCCCATCACATCACCACAGGATGGACATTATTTCTCTCTTTTGAATTAAATCTTTACAACAGTTCGAATGCTCTTTCCAGAATGCATCAGTTCAAAGGCTTTGTTAATTTCATCAAAAGACAGATTGTGAGTCACAAATTAATCAATTTTTATCTTTTTGGACATATATTCAGACACCAACTTTGGGACACTGTACACTCTTCCATCCTCCAAAGGCAGTGCCTTTCCATGTGCGACCTGTTACCAGCTGGAATGGACAAGTGACAATTTCTTCACCTGAAGCAGCTACTCCAACCACCACACTGACGCCCCAGCCCTCGTGACACGCCTCAAGTGCTGCTCTCATGACCTTCACATTACCAATACATTGAAAGGAATAGTCCACTCCTCCCTCAGTCATCTCAATGAGCACTTCCTGGATGGGTTTACTACATTCAGTGGCTCCAAACGCTTCGGTCCTTGCAAATTTATCTTTATTGATGTCCACACCAATGATCCAGGATGCACCAGCCACTTTACAGCCCATGATAACTGCCAATCCAACTCCTCCCAGACCAAAGATGGCACAAACAGAGCCAGGCTCCACCTTGGCAGTGTTCACAGCAGCACCATCACCAGTTGAAATGCCACAACCTAGAAGGCAGACTTTATCCAAAGGTGCTAAAGGATCTATTTTAGCAACAGAGATATCAGCCAAACTGTGTATTCAGAAAATGTGCTGGTTCCCATGTAATGCAAAATTGTCTTTCCTTTGCAAGTAAATCTGCTGGTACCATCTGGCATTAATCCTTTCCCTTGAGTGACTCTTATCTTCTGGCAAAGGTTAGTTTTAGGATTTAGACAAAATTTGCATTCTCCACACTGTGGGATGTAAAGTGGGATGACAGTGTCACCCGCCTTCAGCTTAGTAACTCCCTCGCCAACACTTTCCACAATTCCAGCACCTTCATGTCCCAAGATCACTGAAAAACAACCCTCAGGATCAGTTCCGCTCAGGATATAGGCATCGGTGTGGCACACCACAGTGGCAATGATCTTGATTCGAACTTCATGAGCCTTTGGGGGTTCCACCTCTCTCTCCTCTATGGAGAGAGGCTTTCCAGCCTCCCAAGCAGCTGCAGCCTTGCACTTGATAACCTGGTTCGCCATGTCCACGGATTCTGAAACTTATTTTCAGATTGTGTTGAATACAGAGACCAATTTTCAGAGAACCGAATTCTTAACACTGTTGAATCTCCCAAACAATAAACACAGTATCTATAGCCATGTATTTAGATCATTTAACATTTGTTTCAGCAATATTCTAGTGTTTCAGTACACAGATAATGCACATCTTTCCTCAGCTTTGTCCCTAATTATTTGAATGCTTTATAATACCATATATTTAAAATTTTCAATTTGATTCTTAATTTCTAAAGTACAGAAATACAACTGAATTTTTATATTTACCCAATTGACTGCAACTTTGCAAAACGCAAACAATCGTTTTAATAACTCTTTGTAGATTCCATAGGACTTTCTACATATATAGATGATCATCAGTATACCTCCTAGAAATGTGGGAGGCACAGAAAAGTAGGACAATATTAATAAATTCATATATTTTAAAATCTCAATTTGTTTCGGCTCCTCACATTGTCTGGACCTTGCTCAGAAGATCACAGATTGCCTGATGAATTTTACGATCTATAAACTATACCATTAGTATAGTGCCTCGTGGTTTCTCTGTCCCTCTCTCTCTCCTGCTGAGACAGCCAGGTGGGAAGAGGTTCCCAGAGAAACTCCAACCAGCCTGCACACTGGGAAGAGTTCACATTGGGGTGGAGCCACAGAACTTTCCATCCTTTGCGGTGGGGAGGATCCTGGCCCCTCCTTTTCTTGGGTGGAACTTGGAATTCAGTCTCTGAGGCTGTAAACCCACTGGCAGAGAAACACACACTCTCACTTTACTAACGGTCTCTGTTTCCTCTTTTCTTCCTTTTCACCCAATAAAACCCTGTTCTACTCACCCTTCAAATTGTATGCAAGCCTAATTTCTCGTGGCTGTGTGACAAGGACCCTGTCTTTAGCTGAACTACGGAAAAGTCCTGCAATGCTACCACCTGTTTTTCTCAGAGAAGAAAAATCACAGTCATGGTGACTTGTTTTCCTTTTATTTAGATAATTTCAACATAGGCCATTTTTTGGTTCCAACTATTTCTCTTTAGTAGCATTTTTCAAAGTGTGATGCAAGGATTCCAGTGAGCCCTCAAAACCTATTCTGTGGGTCTGTGAGATCAGATATCTTCATAATACTAAGATGTTCTCTTCTTTCTGTCTCTATCTGTCACAGATACATAGTGCAGTTTTCAACTGGATACTTAAAGTGATTTTACACCAGATTGAATGCTTTCTCAGTTATGAAGCTCCAGCAGTCTTCTATTAAGCTGTATATTAAAGTAATTTGAGAATATGTAAAACAAGGGCAGTTCTCCCTATTACATTTTTTGTTGTTGCTTGGAAAATATTATTCTTTATCAAGATCATGTTATTTTTGTTAACAGATAATAGATAGATTATTGTTATTTTAAAATGAATTCATTTATAATTATTTTTAAACATTCTGATTTAATTCATTTCATGGTAAATATCCATAGATATAACCAGTGGTGTGCTGGAACTAGCTTGCCTGGGCTTGTGAGAGCTAACTGTGCACATGTCTTTCCAATTGTTTGTTCAGTGATATCACATTGGTAGTCTGACATTGAAAATGGTAGAAGTATTGACATCGCAACAATCAGTAAATACAACAAATAAGGTTTGTTCACCCATTTCTTCCCCTGAGAGCCTGTTGTTAAATATTTATCATATTACTGGATAAAGCCCTCCTGATCAAAATGTCTTTCAATTCCTTGGAACCAAAAAGTTTGAGAACAATGGCTCCACAGCCATCAGTGCATTGCCAGCTAATATCGGTTTGAAAAATATTAACTTTTATTAATAGAATATCTTTTTTACCAATTTTCAAACCTCTTTAGCAAATGTGTAGAAACATATGGGTCACATGCGAACATTGTTCCAAGTTTTGCTTTAAATCTATGCATGTCTAATTGATCTGATACTGGGGAAATTCAACCACTAACACCATGGCTCTTCCAATAAAAGTTTTAGATGCTCATTTATTGATAGAACAAAAATCAAACAAACGAAAAGAATAAATCCACTACACTTCCCTAAAAAGAAAAGCAAAGGAAAGGAAAAACCTGTTTTGTTGAATCTTTGCGGAGAATACAGAGATGTATTTTCTTTGTTCTAATACAATGGTACAAAACCAATCCATGCATTATTTTAGAGTGGCTGAGTCCTTTATTTAAAATAATTATTCACTAGAAAATAAAAACTATGAACTTTAATTTTAGTTCAGTCACCTACTAGATATTTGAACTAATTGACTCTTAGTGGCTAAATGACCTTGGCCAAGTGATTTGTACTAGTTGTAAAACTGGGATAATTGTACCAGTACTGTCCAAATCACAAGACTATTTTGAGTATCAAATGAAAAAATTAGTTTTAAAATACTTTGTATATAGAACAGTGTTCTGCAAATACATTACAAAATAAAACACTAATATATGTATAATGTTATAAAAACATAATGGAAAATATAAATTATATAAATACATATTTAAATAAGTAGGAGGCAATATTACCCAAATATGTTTATTGATATATTAAAAATTTTTGTTTTATTAATATAAAATTTACCTAGAATATTCAATATGCAAATTCTCTTTTTTCTGTAAAAATTAAGAATAAATATTATGAATGTTTTCTGTTTTCATTAAAATACAAAAAATAGGGATTACATACCAATACATATCTACAGGTATTAATACAAAAAGAAATGTATGAACTTGTGTCTATTGCTACACTTGTATTAGTAGTACAGAATGTCTTTTTTACTGCAATAGTAGTCAAAGAGCTAAGATTAAATTGTAATCAAATTATACTTATTGTGCATGCTAATGATCTTAAATATTTCATTTTTAAACGAACATTTAAGCAGAGTTTCAAATACTGAAACTAGTACAACTTGAAACTAATACAATGTTATCATCAGAAACTAGCACAGTGCTAGGAATTCACAGATTCATTAAATACTGAATTCTAAGTTGCTGAACTTGGGAATGAATCTGGATATACTACTTTATTATTATTTTTAAATGGGATTTTGAAGTATGGGTACTTTATATTTTGAGACAGCCAAATAAACATGTGTTTTAAATTGGTAAGCTAAGGTTTACAACACTTACAATAAAACTCATTTTTCATGGGATGACAGTGGAGGACATTGAAATCTGCTGCTCATCTTATAGCTGAACAAACTCCTAAGGGGTACATGTATTCGTATATTTTATGTGATTCCCTTGCTAAATAACTTGTTTAAGACTTTTGAGATTTAGCAATATGTAACAATGAATATGCATCTTATGAAGTGATATATTTTATTGTGATTCACTTAAATAGTGTTTAACTTTAACTCTGTTTTTTACCTCCATTTCTATTATAGTTCTTTCAGTTGCTTTTTTAGCTGCTGCTAAAATCCTACACAAAACATTAAATGGCACCAAAGTTACAGTTTCAAATATTTATTATTGGCGTCAAACACATAAGACACTGATGCCCAATAATAAATATTTGTAAATATCAATAGTCACATTTTGACAAAATACACATGACTAATTTTGGGGGTCTAGTCTTTTATTGACAATCTTTCATTTTCTTATAGAAATTGATTTTAATTGGAAATGCATTGAAATTTAGGCAATATGGAATATCCATTTATGTAGGTCAAATTATTCTTTATAATAATTTCAACCTTATATAATTGCAAATATATTATGCACACACAATTATGTACATAAATATGTACATTAAACTTATAGTGAGATTATAAAGACAACCAACATCTAATTACTCAATTTCACTACAAATTTTCAAAAACATCTGGTTTCATAAATCTAGCTCTTAATGTAAGGTGTTTAGCATTACTATGTGTTTTTGGTGGTATTTAAACAGAATTTTTTTAATAAGAAAATCAGTGATGATAATAAATACAAATGAACTGCAACAATGCCTTTGTCATAAATGGTTCCCACTTTATGTGATGTAGTCAAATTTTGCCTTAATTTTATTTTGATTTGCACCATCAAAAGTAAATCTAGTAACAGTCAAAGAAATTTACTTAAATCAGACTGCAGTATCACTTGTTTCCCAGAATACTTGTTATTTTTATTACAATTTTAGTCATTATTTATACTCCATTGCTTGCAGTGTCTTTCCTACCACATTATTACTGCTAGTAACTCCTACACTTCAGCTTGCTAATTAGTCTACTCAATCCATTCATCTCTTCTTCACCCTCTTGTCCAGTTGCTATTTTGTGGAGTGCACATTAATGATCTGTATCCATTATAGATTATACATCATAGAACTACTCTTTGTCCTTGTTAATTTAAGGTGCTGAGTTGGAGGACATAAGCAAATCTAATTAAAATTATTGATCATAGGTTTACCTGATTTTTGTAACTTCAAATAACACAAAATTTTGGTAATTTCACATTTGAATTCTTGTTGCAATATTTTAAGTGTATAATGAAAAGTACAGTCTTACAGATAATTTTTTAACATAGTTTCAGATCAACTCCTCCAATTTCTAAGTATTTGATTGTGGACAAATTAACTTCCAGAAATTACAGTCCCCTTGTCTAAGAATAACTCAACGATGCCACTTCATTTACTATATTTAAGGGAAATAATTTATTGAAGTTTTTACCATCCAGGTTAGCAAATATCGAATTCAAAACATGCTACTTTTATGATAAATATAGTTTAAAAGCACAGGTTTTTTTAGTCCACATAGTAAAATGTAATGCCTTTTGCCATTATTAAGTGATTTTAAAATTTATTTGATGGAACATCTAAAAATATTTCAGAGCCTTTCTTTTCTAAACTAGAAAGCAAAAAAAAAAATCAAGTTAAAAAATTCCTTATCTCTAAATATTTATCAATTCATTAATTTCAAGAATATATCTGGGGTTCCTACAACATATTAGATATTGCGCTTAACACTGTGGAAAAATAAGAAATGATTGTTGACTCTGGTAAATCTGCTGAGAAATTTATGATACAGTAAGGTAACACATTTCTTTTAGAAAAACTATTGTTTTCCATATTTATCAGATATCACTGGGACAGGAATAATAGCCACCTGGAATAGTAATAATAGTTACCTGAAAGATGCTCACTTTTATTTTTAATACCATTTCACATAAAAACTAATGTACACGAATAACTGGAAAACATCACTGTGACTGAGTTTAAATCTGAACAAACCTGGCCTTTAACCATTTCTTACATGTCATGACATAAAATATATTATTTTTACTATTCTACATTAACTAATAAATTCTGAAACAATAACCTATAAAGAAATGTATATCTAAATACTTTTTCTTTATAAATATCTTGATTAATTTGCAATAACTGTGAACAAAGAATTATACTTTTATTACAAATGTGCATCTTCTCTTGTATTGGAGATGAAGAGTGCCTTCTAAGTTAACATTTGGATTTGAAGAAATCTATCATAAAAATTAAGTATAATTTGGTGTAACAGAGGTTGGTCTCTAAGTATGTTTCAAAATACAAATTACATGAAATACTAGAATTTCCTTAATGGAAATTCCAGTAACAGTGTTCCAAATCGATAACTGAAAACAAAATTACGATATCATTGTGTTTCTTAATGCTTTTGATTGAGGAAAAAATGTGCATCCAATGTGGATGTAGATTATGCTTCATCTTAAGCGGTAACTTGAATGAATTCAAGGCAGCCACTAAAAGCCTATATTAGAGATATATCTGAAGAAGAATTCAGAGTCAGCCATGTTAGAAACTACTCTGGGCAATCAGTGATGTTGCCCACAGGGATTTCCCTGATGAAGCATAGATAAATATGCTTCATTTGTCCCTGGCACACATTCTTCTGCTATCATTATTTTGCTACTACAAGAGATTACTAACAGAAAAATAGTGATACACTCTATTTTATGTTTTATGCTTTTCTATATTAAACTACATAAAATATGTCTATGGATACAACCCCTTCTCCTCTAGGTGACACCTTTCTATCTAGTTCCCACTGAAATATCCAAAATAAATTTCTTATGGCAGTGTCTTGATTCATTTAGTTGCTCTGATTGTGCTAATGTCATGTTTCTCTTGCTATTTTTCAGTACATACTTCTAAATTTTTATGTATTATTTAAAAAGAAAACTTCAGAAAGATAGATACAAAACCAGACAGCAGAGTATAATTAAAGCCCATGTACCTGTTTGCTAGTTTTAGTAATTATTAACTCATAAACAATCTGATATATTTATACTCCATCCCATTCTTTACTCCATATTATTTTGGAGCAAATCCTAATTCCATGTGAAAAAAAAACTAGTATCTACCTCTGAATGACAAAAGCACTAACATTTTGAAATACAACCCTAATACCATTATAACTTGTAAAAATTAAAAATATCATAGTATTAAATATCCAAATGAATGTTCAAATTAATAAATATCTTACAAATGTTACATTTATAAGAGTTAAGAAATCATAACCCAAATAAAGCTCATATTACAGTTGGTTGAACAGTATTATTAAAGTATTTTAAATTTATACATTTTTCCTCCATCTCTTACTTTTTTACTTTTTATAATTTATTTATTGTAGAAACCGAGTTACCCTTTCTATAGAGTTCACCAAAGTCTAAATTTTGGAAATTGTATCCCATGGTCAAGTTCACTTATTTATCTTTCCCCTGCATTTCCTGGAAATTAGCACTTATGTAGGGAGAATTAATCAAATTCAGATTCTATTTAGTAGGAAAGGGTAGAAAAATTACCTCCTAGGTATTGATTTTTCCACCAAAAGGCACATAATCATTCTGATTTCTTTGTTGTGATGTTAGCATTTCTTGAAATACAATGCCTGAATCCATGAATTCATCAGAAGTTACAAAATGATGGAATTAAAATTCTATTATTCTTTCTTAATTGTTTGGCTAGGATTATTCTATACGGAAGAACTTTCTTTCATCAAATACTTGCATACCCAGTGATACAGTTTATATAAGAAAGGCAGGATGCACTAATAAATGTTTGATATATTTCAATACATTGCAGTATGATTCCTATTAATAGTCCTCCCTGGAAGGGTTCTCTGGATGCAGATACTGAAATGGGGCTTGAAATGCAAAATATTGTTTAGCAATCGATAACTCCGAAGGAAAGTGAGAGAGAGCAGAATTGGGTGGAGGAAGAAGTAATCTCCACTGCAGATCCATCAAACCTCGCTCAACCCAGTGGGAAGCTTTGAAGCAAATACCCCATATCATGACAAAATGGTTGGGTTCTATACTGTCATCTCATCCAGGCATATCATGCAGGCTGCTCTGAGAAAGTCTATGTGACAATGGACAAGGCATCTCTCTCCTGCTGAGGAAGATTCAGGAGGAACTGGCCAGTGGAAACTGCTAATTATGATCCCTGAAGAAGGACAGCAGTTCCTTTTTTGAAGGGTATGGGCAATTCTAATGCATTTTCACTGTTGAGCTACCATCTTTAAAGCTCAACTCTGTGGATTTTGTTTAAGAAAAATTGTCATGTGTCTATTACAGTTCCTTAAAACAAGGTTATCCCAGAAAAAGTCTGATAAGAAAAAGTAATACTAGCACGTTCTAAAGCGTTAGGAACAGGAGCAACTCTTGGTATGTACCTTCTATCCTTCTAAAATTCATTAGCTTCTCTGTTTACGCCTCTATGCTATCATGCTAATATGTCCTAACCCCTTGTTTAATTTCACAGATGTTATATCCCTTCTATTGTTTCTAGTAGAGGTCTTCTTACCTGAGAGTTTAGAAGTGAGGCACACACATGTCAAAGGACTTTGTTATACATATTACCCAATAGATCACATCCTACCGCAGTTTTATGAATTGTTATATTCCTATAAATGTCAACCATGGCATTTTTACATTTTTTTATGAGTAGTATTTTTCATTACTCACAAATATGTACACACACACACACACACACACACACTTCTACTGTTTCCTTTAACATTTCAAATTCTGTAAAAGTACATTTCCTGGAATCCTTTGATGCTGAGGTTCTGGATATCGGTTAAGTTCTGACAATTTGTTCTACTTTTAGGAGATTAGTGGAGAAAAAGTGGAACTGCTTTGTGTTTTTCCCCCTTGCTAGCAACTACAGTCTTTCTTTTCTTTAAGGAATGTTTCTAGTGTCCCGGTATCACCTCTATGGAGAGCAGGATGCAATTGTAAGGGTTTTAGCAGATTCCTGAATTCTCTATTGTGTTGGATAGCCTTATATTTTCCCACCTTCCTGATTGTAGTGTGATGGGCAGCCAAATGGAAGGCCTATCCTAGAGTTTACTCCATCAGGCCTCCAATTATGGTTTGCCTATTAGATATCTCTCTCTCTCTCTCTTTTTCTTTTCTTTCTTTTTTTTTTTTTTTTTGCTTTAAAAGAACTGGAATGTTTGTAGCCTCTGCAACTAAATTTTTACCTATGCTCAAACTGTTGTAAAATAGACAAAAATACTTTCCTCTAAAAGAATATCAGATAGTGCATTATAGAAGACACCTATTATATTATATAGAAGCCAATGCACTTTAAATTGGATAACTTTGACAAAGTATAGACAAATACTATCTACCAAGGATTTTAAAATACTTCTTTTGCATTCTGCCCTTGAGCATCACACTGTATTTAAATGTATTCTTTTACTCTATTTTTTTTACATTTTTGGTTAGTTAGTGATAGTTCAATTTTTAAAAATTGATCTTAGAAAATTTTTTTATGAAACCCCAAATTCTGAGATGTTCAGCGGTCCCTAATAATTAAGTTTGCACCATCATGACTTTCCAAAAAGTTTCAAAAGCATTAGAACATACATTCAAATTAATATATTGAATTAGCAAGACATATGTAAATATTCTAGATTTGAAAACACAAATAATGTATATAGTATATTATAGAAAACTTGATGTGCCACTCATAATATTTACTGTATGCCACCTCAACAGTATCATTCAGATACCAAGTCTCATTAACTTATCATACAAATGAATAATTGGAGAAGGAAAGGAATGGAATATAGATTGGTGTTGAAGTTAAAAAAGTTAATAAATAAATAGAAATACATACAATAAACAAAACAGAATGACAGTAATATGTAAGGCGTCCCAAGGAAGATTTTTAACTGAGGACTAGGAAAAAAAATGAAACAAACTTCACTTTTTTGATACAATGCAAGGAACTTTTGGAATTTCAGTCATTAAAAGAAGTCATTTCACAAAAGATATTCACAATTTAGTCTAGAAAAGAGACACTAAAATCTGTCTGAAACACAAGACTTAAATGGTGTCTTAGTCCATTTGCATTGCTATAAAATAATACTTGAGGCTGGGTAATTTATAAAGAAAAGAAGTTTATCTCATGGTTCTGCAGGCTGTACCAGAAGCATAGTGCCAGCATCTGCTTCCAGTGAGAGCCTCAGACTGCTTCTACTCATGATGGAAAGTGAAGGAGAGCCAACACATGGCGAGAGAGGAAGGAAGGAAGAGAGTGGAAAAGGATAAACCAGGCTCTTTTTTTTAATACAAATTTTAATTTAAATAGATTTATGGGTACAGATGTTTTTGGTTACCTGGATAAATTATATAGTGTGAAGTCTGGGCTTTTAGTGTACCTATCATTTTAATAGTGTACATTATACACAATGGGTAATTTTTCATCCCTTACCACTCTCATACCCTCTTCTGAGTCTTCAATGTCCATTACACCAATCTGTATGCCCCTGTGTTACAGTAAAAGGGTCTGGATCCAGAACCCAGGAGAGAGTTCTTGGCTCTCTTGCAAGAAAGAATTCAGGGCGAGTCCACAGTGCAAAGTGAGCGCAAGTTTATTAAGAAAGTAAAGGAATTAAAAAAAAAATGGCTACGCCATAGCCAAAGCAGCCCCGAGGGCTGCTGGTTGCCCATTTTTATGGTTATTTCTTGATGATATGCTAAATAAGAGGTGGATTATCCACGCCCCCTCTTTTTAGACCATACTTCCTGACATTGCCATGGCATTTGTAAACTGTCATGGCGCTGGTGGGAGTGTAGCAGTGAGGACCACCAGAGGTCACTCTCATTTCCATTTTCGTTTTGGTGGGTTTTAGCCAGCCCCTTTACTGCAACCTGTTTTATCAGCAAGGACTTTATGACCTGTATTTTGTGCTGACCTCTTATCTCATCCTGTGACTTAGAATGCCTTCACCATCTGACAATGTGGCTCAGTAGCTTTCAGCCTCATTTTACCCAGTTCCTATTTAAGATGGAGTTGCTCTGGTTCACACACCTCTGACACCTGTGTACCCATACTGTAGCTGCCACTTACAAGTGAGAATGTGTGGTATTTGGTTTTCCATTCCTATGTGACTTAACTTAGGAAAATGGCTACAACTTCCATCCAAGTTGCTGCAAAACACACTATTTCCTTCTTTTTTATGGCTGAGTAGTGTACAAGTGCAGATGTCCTTTTGATATAATGACTTTTTTCCTTTGGGTAGATACCCAGTGGTGAGATTGCTGGATCAAAGGGTAAATCTACTTTAATTCTTTGAGAAATCTCCATACTGTTTTCCAAAGAGATTGTGCTAATTTATATTTTCACCAACGTTGTATAAGCATTCCATTTTTACTGCACTATGCCAACACCTATTAATTTTTTTTTCTTATTAATAATGGCCATTCTGACTGGGATTACATGGTGGTATCTTATTGTGGTTTTAATTTGCAGGATGTTTTGAACAATCAGATCTCTGGGGAGCTAATAGAGTCAAAGCTCCCTCATTACCATGAGAATGGCATTAAGCCATTCATGAAGGATGCAGTCCCATAACTCAAACCCCTCTCATTAGTTCCCATCTCAAATACCAGGGACCAAATTTCAGCATGATATCTGGAGGGGACAAATATGCAAACTACATCAAATTGGATATATAAAATATGTATGCAAATACTTCTAAGATAATAAGGGGGAATTAATCTAAAGGTCAAAAGTAAAATCCCTTTATCATTAAGATTTGCAGTTAGTTCAAAGTACATGGCTCTTTTCCTGTCTTCTGCTTTTCCTTTTTGTGAGCATTTATCCGTTTATTTTTATCTCTTCTCAGACTATCAGTATTTTGTGTAGTAGTAAGATGCCTTTGTAATTTCCCTTACAAACTTGGGGGGTGTCACGTGCGTCCATGTGAAGAGACCACCAAATAGGCTTTGTGTGAGTAACAAGGCTGTTTATTTCACCTGGGTGTAGGCGAGCTGAGTCTGAAAAGAGTCAGCAAAGGGTGGTGGATTATCATTAGCTCTTACAGGTTTTGGGATAGGCGGTGGAGTTAGGACCAATGTTAGGGGGCAGGGGGTGGATCTCACAAAGTACATTCTCAAGGGTGGGGAGAATTACAAAGAAACTTCTTAAGGGTGGGGGAGATTACAAAGTACATTGGTCAGTTAGGGTGGGGCAGAAACAAATCACAATGGTGGAATGTCATCAGTTAAGGCTATTTTCACTTCTTTGGTGGATCTTCAGTTGCTTCAGGTCATCTGGACGTATACGTGCAGGTCACAGGGGATATGATGGTTTAGCTTGGGCTCCGAGGCCTGATGGGGGTACGTCTTTTAAAAAATAATTTTTAATTTTTATATTTTAAAATTGACGAAATTATGTATATTTACCATATACAACATGATGTTTTGAAGTATGTATAAATTGTGGAATGACTAAATCTAGCTAATCAACATATACATTACCTGACAGATTTATCATTTTTGTGGTGAGAACACTTATATCCACTCTCTTAGCATTTTTCAAGAGTCTTAAAAGACTCTACTTACCATTACCATTTTTTAAATTAAATTTGAATATAGAAAGCTGTAAAACAAAATGTTTTTCTTGCCAACCATGTATATTGAATTACTTTTATATCCTATGATTTAAAACATTTGAAGGCAAAAAAAACCACTTCCATGTATCAACTAATATTTTTAAAGGCTATAGTACCTCATATACAATATTAATCACATAAAAAAGCTTAGATGCATAAAATAAGAAGACATTAGTGTTTAATACATGTGTATTTGTTTACTCTCTAGTTTGTTTTGTTTTGAGACGGAGTCTCGCTCTGTCACCCAGGCTGGAGTGCAGTGGCGCAATCTCAGCTCACTGGAACCTCCGCCTCCCGGGTTCACGCCATTCTGCTGCCTCAGCCTCCAGAGTAGCTGGGACTACAGGCGCCTGCCACCACCCCAGGCTAATTTTTTGTATTTTTTAGTGGAAACGGGGTTTCACCGTGTTAGCCAGTACGGTCTCAATCTCCTGACTTCGTGATCTGCCCACCTTAGCCTCCCAAAGTGCTGAGATTACAGGCGTGAGCCGCCGCGCCCAGCCTACTCTCTAGTTTTAACTACACAAACCCCAAGAGATTTCTGACAAAAGAATGTCTTAAGTCTATTTCTTTCTAAGTGAGAATGGAGGGGAATGCATGCCTGTTTACAAATCTACAGCCATTTTATTGCACAATGCATGTAATGCATTGTGTAGGTTCTTTTTTAAAATTATTCTTCTGACTTCACTAATTAATAATTGTTTGAAATTACATTAGAAAATATTCAACTTCCCTTGTAATTCTTAGCAGTTTAGTACATGATTCTATTTTCCTAAATCTAGTTACTCCAAACTAAGAAAAGTATAGGAAGCTCTGGTTGTTATAGCCAGTGGGCAGGAAGTGACATTTGCTAAAGCAACACATAACAAACTGAATTCAGTGACTTCTGAAGAGATGGGTGCTTCTCTCTCTCACAAAGTGTCAGAGAGATGTGTAAAAGCCCTTCTCCACAGCAGAGAAGCACAGATCAAAGACTGAAAGATGAAATCCACTGATTAACACAGGTAAAATGTAGAAGAATGGAAGTCATTCTGGATAGAATGGGCTTATATCAGGAATATCTACAAAAACAGTAAAAGAATGAATATATTCCAGATTTGAATGTACCTTTATGTTAGTATATTGAGAAGTTTTGCACAGACTAAACATTTTCTTCAATAGGTATGAAACTGCAGA
The DNA here is from genome assembly GCF_028878055.3 of Symphalangus syndactylus. Lineage (NCBI taxonomy): Eukaryota > Metazoa > Chordata > Mammalia > Primates > Hylobatidae > Symphalangus > Symphalangus syndactylus. The sequence goes on along the minus strand of NC_072424.2, from coordinate 56,952,812 downwards.
TTCAAAAGTCAATGCAACTAACCCATTCTGCATAAAACATGGAGCATATAAAGGGAAGAATTATGTCCAGAATCGCTATATTTTCTATTTAAATAATTTTAGGCGAGGATATCTGTAATTATCTACTAAAATCTGGAAGAAAATAGCTGAATTAAATGTATAGTATTTACAATTTTATACACACATGCTTACATGCCCCTCACACACAGGGGGTATTTTATATATTTTCAAAGTAACACTTTAATAGCATTTAACATTTTATATTTAAATTCGAGTTTGAAAAAAGGTACGCCTAAACTTAATTCAAATATTATATGAATTAAGAGTCGTTAGGCAGGAATATCATCACCCCTGCTCAGCCTGAAGAAATTACGGAGGATGGATCTTTGTCCTCTGCAACCCTTAGGATTAAGGGTTCTCTTGTAAAAGGGAGGGGAGAAATGTCAGAGGCGTTTCAACCGGAGCAACTCCATCTTGAATAGGAGCTGAGTAAAATGAGGCTGAGACCTACTGGGCTGCATTCTCAGATGGCTAAGGCATTCTAAGTCACAGAATATTAGAGGTGGGCATAAGATACAGATCATAAAGACCTTGCTGATAAAACAGGTTGCAGTAAAGAAACAGGCCAAACCTCACCAAAACTGAACCCGGAGCGAGCTGAGATCCCTCCACTGCACTCCAGCCTCGGCGACAGAGCAAGACTCCATCTCAAAAAAAAAAAAAAAAAAAACCGCCCAAACCAAGATGGCGATGAGAGTGATCTCTGGTCGTTCTCACTGCTACACTCCCACTAGTGACGTGACTGTTTATAAATGCCATCGAAACAACAGAACAACGGGAAGTTACCCTAGATGGTCTAAAAAGGGGAAGCATGAATAATCCATCCTTTGTTTAGCGTATCATCAAGAAATAACCATAAAAATGGGCAACCAGCAGCTCTCAGGACTGCTCTGTGTAGGGAGTACTCATTCTTTCGTTACTTTACTTTCTTAATAAACTTCCTCTTGAGATATATATTATATATATAATATATATAAAGTATATATTTCAAAGCAAAAATATATATAATATGGGACACTTAAAAGGAACATTTCACAGAATGATTAACAAGAATTATTAATATCTGAGGATTCTGCAAGTATAGTTTGATAAAAGACATAAGAGAATACATTGACTCAAGTAGACAGTGCACAAATTAGTTTAATGAGTCAATGGATGAATGAATAAACATATAATTTGGCATAATAGAAAAATCATTGCATTGATTTCATTCAATTTTTCACAAATACTTGTTAAGCTGCTACTTACAAACTTCAAAACATCACCCTCAATGTTTCTTTTCAAGGTAAACTTGACATTTTAATAATGAGTGTAAAATTATTTTTCAAAGGAAACTCTGGGTAAAGAGAATACTGTGAAAAAGTGATATTTTGGCCACGTCTTTATTATTATATGATTCTGTAAAACACTCAAACATGTCTCTAATGAATACAATCGGAGACTGAAGTTTTTACTCATTTTTTAAAAAATATACCAATTGATATTTTTTGTGTTTTTGAACCTTTTGTTAAAAATATAAAAATGCCATATGATCTGATTAGTTTTCAAAAATACCTCATTGGGCCCAGTGAAGTGGCTCATGCCTGTAATCCTAGCACTTTGTGAAGCCAGGGAGGGAGGATCTTTTGAGTCCAGGAGTTCAAAACCCCTAGCAACAAAGCAAAACCCTGTCTCTATGAAAAATAAAAAAAAATTAACAGGGTGTGGTGGCCAGTACCTGTAACCCCAGCTACTTGCGAGGCTGAGGTGGGAGGATTGCTTGAGCTTGGGAGGTCAAGGCTGCAGTAAGCTAGTGATTGCACCAGTGCACTCAGCCTGCACAACAGACTGAGACCCTGTCTCAGTCTCAAAAGGAAAAAGAAAAGAAGAAAAAGAAAAAGGAAAAAGAAAAAAAGAAAAAGAAAAAGGAAAAAAATACCTCACTGGTTTTAAATGAATGGAAATTTATCAGCTAAATTACAACATAGTTTTTACATATTTGGCAGATATGATTGTAAAATGCCTATTATGAGATTTACGGTTAACAGACCATTTAAAAAATATGGCCTACATAGCCTTTTCAACCACAGCATTCATTAAAACTATGTATTTAAATAAAATGAATAAAAAAATTTTTTTACAAATAATTTCTAATATGAGCAAAGAGGGAGTATAATTATAAAATAAAAATATTTTGGAAATACACTTATGCAAGTTGTACAATGTATATTAGGTTTTTGTACACGTGAATACATATTATATAATTAAATATGCATATATATATATATATATATATATATATATATTTGGTTTGTGTGCTAGAAAATTAGTTGATAGGAGTAAGTAACCAAAACTTTGGAGACCATGGGACTAATATGTAAATCAAATATTTTCAGGAGGCAAGTTTATATATATTATATATTAACTCTTATACCATGAAAAAGTATACTGATTTTACAAGCATGTATTCTAAGTACCTGTGATAAACTTAGGAGGTAAGGAGGTCAAATAACGTGCTTCAAGGAGACTCTTTCAGGCGCCTGAAGCAATGGGGTATCAGGGCAGACAGCTGGGAAACAATGGTTGCTGACAGTACCAGCTGGCATTCAACAACCAGGAAAAGAATGGCTTATATGTTTCAAGCACAACAAACTGAAAGTATTAATATAGAGACCTAATAGAAGGCAGGTAGGCAGGGTTTGGTCTTTGACGGAGTCTCCCTGAGTATTCAGTACAGTACACATAAAACACAGGGAAAGATTACAAATTATAGAGTTTTAGTTTTCAACTTTTCAGTACAGTACACATAAAACACAGGGAAAGATTACAAATTATAGAGTTTTAGTTTTTCAACTAAAGTTTTCTTTAGTTTAAGAAAGAAACCCAACCTGTGACCTGTAATTGTTTTAAGTTAACTTGCAGTTGGGAAAGAATTGTCCATAGGTTCTTAGAAATATTATCACATTAGTAGTAAAATGTAATTTAAATAAACCTTTTTCTCCTTTCCTTTTTGAAAATAGACATTAATTTCCTAAAGTGGTGAAATTCTATATTATAGAGATCTATTTTGAATAAAAACCAGTAACCACAAAACATCAAGAAAGTTTTGCCATCTTCTCTACCTAATGCAATTTTACTACAATCTCATGTAATGAAAATAACACTAGATGCTGAACTCTGTAATATCAATAAATTATTTTAATAAAGTTTAGATATTACACATGTAAGAGTTCAGTTGTGGGTATTCCTGGTTGGATGGGTCTCCTCTAAGTGGTGACACAGGAACCCAGGTTTCTGCCGTCTTGTGGTTCCACAATCTTCAACATGTCTCCAAACAGCACCATGGGAAGAGGAATCCACACTGAGTCAGACAGAAGTAAAGAAGTGGAAAAACGTGTTTGAGAATATCTCTGGGACAAGCTTGAAGTGAGCTCATCCTTGTTATCCACATTTATTTGACTAGAAATTAATCATTGGCCAAATCTAACTGTAGGTGGCGGGAAATATTTACATTTATAAATAGGAACAATAAATGGCCTTGGTGATCAGCTAGCTGCCTTTTCTTAACATTCTTAACATCTATTAAAACAGATTTACTTTTCCATAATATATTAAATATTTTGAGTCTTATGAAATAATTAAACATATAGTAAGGGCTCTGAAAATTTGTTTTTAGTGCCTAAAATGTTTTAATTTATTTAAAATTTTTTTTGAGTGGATGTGCTCTATCATTTTAACTACCAACTTCTCTAATTTGTTCCACTCAGTTTTTGCAATCTTATTATAAAATACATTTTAACCATCTTAAAATCTGTGTATTTAGAGTATTATTTTCTAATCAAACATTGTATATGACCTTGACTTTTCTCAAAACTCAAAAAATGATTGTGTTAGTGTTCCTGGTCTGCCATAATCACAGACTGGATGGAATAAACAGTAGAAGTTTATTTACTCAAGTTCTCCCAGCCCAAAGTCCAAGATCAAGGTTCTGGCCAGTTTGGTTTTTGGTGGGGGCTCTCTTTATGGGTTGCAGACAGCTGCATTCTCACTGCGTGCTCACATGAGCTTTCCTTGGTACTTGCAAATGGAGAGAGACAGAGAAAGCAAGCAAGCATAAGCAATGGAGGGCACTGGCTCTCCCATCTGTCTTACAAACACCAATCCTATGACATCAGAGGCCCACTGTTACGAAGATAATTACTTTCTTAGAAGCCCATCTACAAATACAGCCATATTGGGGTTGGGGCTTCAACATGCGAATTTTGGGGACACAAACATTCAGTCAATAACAGTCCTGAAATCATACAAAATGCTCTTCTAAAATACATGTTGATATTTGTATACTTCCAAGTAAACCTTAATGGGAAATAATTTTGTATGCCATTCATATTGTGAATTACTGAATATTTTTAAGTGAGCAAAGCAAGTTATTTTCTTGATAGCTTTATGAAATTTACCCTAAATTTTGTAATTGTGTTCACTACATACTAGTAATTTCCTATATGCAAAATGTATAAATCATTTCTTCGTTTCCCTGGCATCACCAATGAATTATTTCCAGTGAAAGGAAAAAAAAATCATTGCTCTATTTACAAAATATCCCTTATAATTTTCATTATTTTTCTGCTTTTGGAAACATCAAGTGGTTGCAAAATATAGGCAATATTGCACATATTGACTCGAATAGTGTGGCTACCAAACCTTACTGAATCTTCTAGGTCCTGTATTTTCTCCTTTTAAAACTAGAGTACTGACTGCATAGTCTCTCATGCTTTCCCAGCTCTAAAAACATTGGTAAAGAGCAGACTGTTTGTACTGTAGTACTCTTTAGAACCAAAATTAAAATTAAAATAACTAATTTTTCAGAAAAGTACCTCCATAAAAAGGTATGTATAAAGATGAAAAGGAAACTTTTTGAAATAGTTTGATTCAATATTCATCCTGTAATTAAGCTTCTGAAACCTTAGATTCTGATGTTATTAAAGTGTTGAACAGTATCTTTTTCTGCAAGTCAGAGGATATATGTCTCCTCAAAGAACAGAGAAGCAGAGCTAATAGAGGTGTGTTTTACAGAACACTTTTCAGTGTTAATTCCAAGGAATACTTTCACAGAACACTTGAAGCCCATGACCACTATAGAAATCCACCTTTTGCCTCTCATCGAAGAGTTAGAGTAAGAACTTTTCTTTTTTTTTTCTCATCTCTAATCTCAACACCCAAAGGGTGAAACTTAGGTAGTTCTTCAGAAAAATTGAAAGCATTTCTTGTAACTTACATAAATTAGTTTTTCTCTATAATTGGTTATCTCCCAGATAAAATAAGAAGCATCAAAGTTTATAGGTAGAAGAAATTTTAATATAAAATATTACAGGTGATTAATATAAACAATAAAACTAGAAATAATAATAATGTGCTATATGCAAATATGTTTAATTTTTCTATCTAACTTAAAAAACAAAATGAAGAAAGTTTAAAATAATTGCCTTGTTAATTAATGCTTAGTTCGTTTAAAAATCATTTAATCACTAAGGCTATAGCTTGAATCAGTAACACTTTCCCCCCAAATTCTCTGGTCAGTGATCTCAACTCTTCATTCCATTTGGCCACATTAAAAAAAAAAAAAGGGAAAAGAAAAAAAGCATGAAGTGAAAATTTTCTATTTTGGTGGATATTTCTTGATGCCAGATTGGTTTCACGGGGAAATAGATGAAAGCATGTTATTCTCAACTAGAATGGTTTTCTACCTATTTTTAGATGATTTTAGATTCAGAATGGGAGCGTTTTCTCTAATACCATAACCACATTTGCTTTCTAAGCAAACATAGTGTCACCTGTGAATATTTGGGGGAGTCTTACTAACTTATCATTGAGAGGTATAGCAGCTCTTTCTGGTAGCTGTCCTGATTGTTACGGATAATGATTTAATGCATTTTAAGATTTTAGAGAATTATTAGTAAAGCAGGATCCACAGAAATGGGTTTTTGGTTGTTAATTATGCCTCCAGGGATGTAAAGGCACCAGCATTTGTTAATTATGTGGTTGAAGATATAAATCCCACTCTAAGGTGCCTATGTTGGCAGTTTTATCCAGAATATACACTTCTATTTTCTGATCTTTAAAAAAAGAGAGAGAGAAAAAAATACATAATAAGTTAAAAGTTATTTCTATCTCATAGAATAGCTTATAAATATCTAAGATATTAAATTGTATAAAGCTCTGTTTATGATACATCAAGGGCAAATGACAAAAATTGAATAAATAGGTCTGAATTATCTGATATTTTCATGTATAACTAAATGAATTTTTAATCTCACTTTTGTCACATGATTTCATTATCTAATTGAACGGGAAGTTGTCATTTGATATATTTAGGATGTTTGTCCCCTCCAAATCTCATGTTGAAATGTGATTCCCAGTGTTAGAGGTGGGACCTGGTGGGACGTGTTTGGGTCATATGGATGGATTCCTCATAAATGACTTGATGCCCTCCTGATAGTAACAAGTTAGTTCCCACTCAGTTAGTTCGCATGACAGCAGGTGGTTTCAAAGAGCCTGGCACCGTTCTTGCTACCTCTCTCACCAAGTGAGATACTGGCTCCCTCTTTGCCTTCTGACATAATTGGAAGCTTCCAGAGGCTTCACCAGAAGCAGATACTAGTCCTGTGATTCCTATACAGTTTGCAAAGTCATGATCCAAAATAAACCTCTTTTATTTACAAATTACCCAGCCTCAGGTATTCCTTTATTGTGACACAAAACTGACTAACAAACTATTGCTTTTCTTCTCTACTATAGCCAAGGACACCATCTTTTTCATAGACAAAGAGTAATTCACGTTCCAACTCACCAATCGACATATATTACACCTTTAGACAAAATACGTAATTTTAAAAATCCCTATTGGCATAGGTTTATAAACTATGGTCAATTGAAGCCAATTAAAGGCTTTGAGTGGTCCTATTTTCCAAATATAACCTATAAAACTGAATCAGAAACAAAGGGTCATTTTAACAATGTGTAAAAATTGAAAAATAAATTTAAAAAAAGCTTAATTATCAAAAGCAAATAATCACATGTATTTAGAGATGTCTCCTACCCTATTTGGATTTCTGTTATTTATTTTTATTCACTGTTGTCACTGCCATCAATTTTGTCATTGCCATCATCATTATCACTATCACCATCTAATATTTTACTATACTCTTCTTGTGAAATCAGCACTGAGACAGGCACTTTGTTAAACATTGAGTCATGAAATCTTCCCAACAACCTGCAAGTAGATGTTATTATTTCCAAGGTAAAAAAAAAGAAAAATAACACATGTAAAATGTAGATAGTTTGCGAATGCAATAAAACACCTTGGATTTAAATTGAGGTTTTTAAAATTCATATCAAATTGCTTTCTACTGCACCATGCTGATCTCTAAGATTGCTTAGAGTTCTAAAGATATGTAACATGTTGAAATTAAATTTAGTGTGTTTGTCTCCATCAAATTTTAATTGTGTCTATGCCATCAGCATTCTCTTTGTCTCATTTTTGACTTTTTGTTATTCCATGCTATCATGTACTTTAATATTGCCTTCCATCTTCTCTGACTTAATGATTGATAGAAAAGCCTTAAAAAGGTTTAGTTTTTAATATTTTACCATCTCTCTAAATGATGTAAAGTCTTCAGCAAATGATTTAAACTTTTAAGCTTTAGTTTAATCGTAATTAAAATAATGTCTATTCTGTGCTTCTCAGAGTGACCACAATTCCCTCGCTTCTCATTGGAGTGACAGTGTTGATAGGGTAAACCTGAAGGAATTATGAGAATATTTCTGTTTTCAATCATAGCACCATACTTTCTTATGAAATGTTCTTTTTTCCTCAAGCTGACACTCCATGTCAGCCTCCTTCCTGATGTGTTAGCATGAAAAGATAATGGAAATGTAGAAGCCATGTTTGCCAATCGTTGACTAGATGCCTTATGGGAGATGCAGCTGCAATTGCCCTTTGGTGATACTAATGAAGTTGTGAATAGCAAAGAAAATGTATATGTAAAAACAGTCCACAGATAAAACGACTACTGAAGGACAGAGCAACATATGTTATAATATATATTATGTAATAATATAATCTGACATTACATATTAATACAGTAATACTTATCTAATATATTATATATTTTACATATAATGTATTGTATACTTTATATATAATACATAATGTATTGTCATATATTATTTCTCACAAAGAGCTCATAGTGGTAATTTTAATGTATAAAATAACAAAATAGCATTTTTTTTTTGTACAGCATTAAAAAAATAAAGACTAGACCTTTAAGCCTGAAGGGTGGCTTAAAGCCAGGAATTTGAGGCTAGCCTGGGCGACAGAGTGAGATCCCATCTCTACAACAACAACAACAACAAAAAATAATTAGCCAGGCACAGTGGCACTTGCCTATAGTTCTAGCTACTGGGGAGGCTGAGGTGAGAGGACCACTTGAGTACAAGAGTTTAAGGCTGCAGTGGTCTATGATCACTCCCCTACACTCTAGCCTGGGCAACAGAATGAGACCCCATTGGCTCAAAAATTAATAAAATAATAATACAGTGTTTAAAAATGAGGTCTAAAGGAAAATATAAATCTCCATAGAATTACGCTAGAGCTTGGTTGATGTATATTGAAAGAGCCCATTTTTCTCAGTCTAACTCGAATCTCTGCATCCAGTGTTGACATATCCAGAATAGTGTGTAAGCTAAACTTGCATTGAAAGGATATCAAAGGATACAATGGGTTAATGTTTTGCCCAAATATCTTATTTGAGAAGAAAAGATAATTCCATGTCTTTTAAATTCCACCATCCACCTAAAGCCAGTTGAGTTTGATAATACAATTGGGCTTCCATCCAATTGTATTTCAGATCTGAATCATAGCTAACTATTCATTTCAGATCTGAATCATAGCTGTGGCAGTTCTGAATTATAGCTCATTTTATTAGAGTGCTGATACACTGACTAAATCTATACAATCCTCTTTTTCACTGACTAGTTCTGCTCCACAGGGATAAATATGGTACAAACAATGTGTGAGCTTCCAGAAACAAAAGACTACCATTGTGCTGAAATTTATTCTTGAAGACGTTTTCTATTGAACATGATAGTTCTGTTTCACCACTGACACTGGGTCTGCTGGTTATCCCCTCCTGCAATGTGCACACCAAAGTTTTAGTATTTACAAATTGAGTTCCATTACCAGCTTTTTTTTTCCTGTCTATGTGTTTCTGCATCCCAATTTGCTCCATATCTGAGCCTGAAGATCCAGGTTCAGTACATATAACATGATTCTTTTCATATTTAACTTTCATATTAAAATGACTTTAATACTAAATAAATATTTAAAATGTTATACAAAAAGGAAATAATGAACAAGATTTTAATACAACTCTGAAATGTTGTCTTGATGTTTACTGAACGTATTTAGAAATTATGTAGTACAAATGCTTCTTCTCCAACATTTAATTTTTGAAACATATTTTTAAATGAGTGATAAGAGCAAAAATTTTCTATGGTAGAATCACAGCAATTTATGTCATAACAAATGAAGTAAAGGATATTTAACCTTGTTGTGAGAAGCTCACTATTAAGATTAGGAAATAGTACTGCAATTTTGACATGAAAATTTCACTTGAAATTTTCCTTATACATTTTAGCCATGATTATTCTATCATATTTATTGAATGCTACAGTTAAATATGACATTATGCAGCAAATTTAACTGAATCCCTTTTTCATATGTCCACCCTGTCAATAATCATGTAAAGCACCAGGCATGGCACTATAGAGAGTAAAGATACTCTCTTAGAGAGTATAGTAGGAGTACACAGAGAGTAAAGTAGAAATTAGCACATAAGACCAGATATTATTTAAGTGCATGCATAATAGACACAAAAATATGAGCTCAAAACTGAGACACAGCTAAAGTGACTTGGGGAGTCAGAGGAGAGCTCAGTTCCATCCCAGGGATTAAGAAACACTCTGCATGTGAGAGAACATTGAAGACCCCTTGAGAAGCAGACAGGGTTTGCATGTTCAGAAGTCATAGGAAGACAGGGGCATTTTTGTCAGTAAGGACAGACTGGCAAAGGCACACAGTAAAGTGTAGGGTAATTGTAAAGAAAATAACTCATTATGGCAAGAGCATGAAATGAAAAGTAATGAGCTATAACATTGGTAAAATAATCTGAGGCATTTTCATAGAGAATTTTTTAATGTGAGGCTCCATGAATTATATTTTAATAGCAGTAATCATAGGTATTAAAAATCAGTAACTAATTCTTTTTCCTTAGTCATAAGCATGCAAATGCCAGATTATTCAAATCCTTGAATATGCTACATTCTTTAAACTTTTTAAAAAAATTCTTCTTTCAGTGCTAACTGCTTCCACACTACCCCAACCTTTTAATTTGTTCATTTCTTGGTCCCTGTAGCTGAGACAAGAGTTATCAAATATTATATGTTATTTCCTGAGTAGAAGTAAATATATGTTTGTCAACTGTGGCTTTAGCTGGGATAAATTGAAAGTAAAGAAATAAGCATATTAAAATCAACTATTTGTGTATTTGTGCTCTTAGAGTAAGGAAGATGACACAAAGAATAATCTTTTCAGTAGCGTTCTGCCAGGGAACCAGAGATGTGCATTTGCGTTAGCAAAGTTTCAAGTGTAGAGTTTCCTAATCTTTTGTTATGCAGAGAAGGAAAGATTGAGAGTTATGATGGTAAAGCTAGGGAACTACCTTGCTATAGCCTGGGATAAAGACACTAAGAGATTTCAAGGCTCCTAGCAGGTAATGGCCGCAGTAAACAAAGCTAGAAATGCATGAGTATAAATAATGTACAAGTTAAGAGTTGACTCTTGCCGGGCGCGGTGGCTCACGCTTGTAATCCCAGCACTTGGGAGGCCGAGGCGGGTGGATCACGAGGTCAGGAGATCGAGACCACGGTGAAACCCCGTCTCTACTAAAAAATACAAAGAAATTAGCCGGGCGCGGTGGCGGGCACCTGTAGTCCCAGCTACTCCGGAGGCTGAGGCAGGAGAACGGTGTGAACCCGGGAGGCGGAGCTTGCAGTGAGCCGAGATCGCGCCACTGCACTCCAGCCTGGCCGACAGAGCGAGAGACTAGGTCTCAAAAAAAAAAAAAAAAAAGAGTTGACTCTTAACAGTTAAGTTAACAAGATAAGAGATAACTAAACACTAAATGCATGTATAATCTTCTGGACTATTTGAATTTGTAAATAATTATACATATTTATCTTATGTTATTTAAAATATACATTTATATAGTTTTTATATTTATATATTTACTTTATATTTATATAAAATATAAAAATTCTAATATTTATATTAAATTTATAAATTTTACTTTCACAATTATATCTATCTAAATCATATTTTATATATAAACATGTATATTTATGTATGTATTATATATGCTTATATTATATTAAAATATATATTTTACATTATTTTCATTTACATAGGTTACATATATAATTTTTCATTTACATAGGTTACATATATAATGTAAATAATCATTTGAGTGAGTACAGCTAATCAAAGAAGCACTTGTTAGTGCTTTGCTTTTTTTCTAGATAAATATGAAATTGAGGTTAATGGAGAAATAAAATCTATGCAGTTAAAGTATATCCATTGTTTGTTGTTTGCATTTAACTTAGTAAATACAATATGAAATAATGATTAGGTTGAAGGACGAGATTAGTAATCATGTTACCTTACATTTTTATAGTATGCAACAATTTTAATTTATAGATCCCTAAATTCTATTAAAATTATTGACACAATATATTAGTTTTCAAAGTACATGTATTAGTCTGTTCTCAGGCTGCTAATAAAGACACATGCAAGACTGGGTAATTCAGAAAGAAATGAAGTTTAATAAACTCACAGTTTCATGTGGCTGGAGAGGCCTCACAATCATGGTGGAACATAATGGAAGAGAAAAGGGACTTCTTACATGGCAGTGGGTAAAGACAGTTTATACGCGGGAACTCCAGTTTATAAAACCATCAGATCTTCTGAGACTTATTCACTACCACAAGAACAGCATAGAAAAGACCATCCCCCAAGATTCAATTACCTCCCACCAGGTCCCTCCCATGACACATGGAAATTATGAGAGCTATAATTCAAGATGAGATTTGGATGGGGACACAGTCAAACCATATTATTCCATCCCGGCCAATCCCAAATCCCATGTTCTCACATTTTAAAACCAACCATGCCTTCCTAACAGTCCCCAAAGTTCTTAAGTCATTTCAGCATTAACTTAGAAGTTCACAGTCTAAAGTCTCATCTGAGAATAGGTTAAGTCCCTTCTGCTTAGGAGCCTGTAAAATCAAAAGCAAGTTAGTCACTTCCTAGATACAATGGGGGTACAAATATTGGGTAAATACACCCATTCCAAGTGGGAAAAATTGGCCACAATGAAGGGGCTACAGGCCTCATGTAAGTCCAAAATCCAGCAGGGCAGCCAAATCTTAAAACTCTGAAATGAACACCTTTGACTCAATTTCTCACATCCAGGTAACCTTGCTGCAAGAGGTGGGTTCCCATGGTTTTGGGAAGCTCCACCCCTGTGGCTTTGCACGGTACAGCCCACCTCCTGGCTGCTTTCTCAGGCTGATGTTGAGTGTCTGTGGTTTTTCCAGGCGCATGGTGCAAGCTGTCCCCAGGCACAAGGTGCAAGCTGTTAGTGGGTCTACGATTCTGAAGTCTGGAGGATGGTGGCCCTCTTCTCACAGCTCCACTAGGCAGTGTCTCAGTGGGGACTCTGTGTGGGGGCACCCACCCCACATTTCTCTTCCACACTGCCCTGACAGAGGCCCTCCATGAGGTCCCCATGCCTGCAGCAAACTTCTGCCTGGACATCTAGGTGTTTTCATACATCCTCTGAACTCTAGGTGGAGGTACCCAAACCTGAATTCTTGACTTCTGTACACCTGCAGGCTCAACACTACATAGAAGCTGCTAAGGCTTGGGGCTTACTCCCTCTGAAGCCATAGCCCAAGTTGTACCTTGGTTCCTTTTAGTCATGGCTAGAGCAGCTGGGACTCAGGACACCAAGTCCCTAGGCTGCACACAGTAGGGGGCCCTGGGACTGGCCCATGAGACCATTTTTTCTTCCTAGGTCTCCTGGCCTGTGATGGGAGGGGCTGCCACAAAGGTCTCTGACATGCCCTGGAGATACTTTCTGCATTGTCTAGGCAATTAACATTTGGTTTCTCGTTATTTATGCAATTTTCTGCAGCCAGCTTGAATTTCTACCCACAAAATGGGTTTTTCTTTTATATTGCATCATCAGGCTCCAATTTTTCCAAAATTTTTAGGCTCTGCTTCCTCTTGAACAACTTGCCGCTTAGAAATTTCTTCCAACAGATATCCTAAATTGTTTCTCTCAAGTTCAAAGTTCCACAGATCTCTAGGACAGGGCCAAAGTGCCACAAGTCTTTCTGCTAAAATATACCAAGAGTCACCTTTACTCCAGTTCCCAACAAGTTCCTCATCTCCATCTGAGATAAGCAGCACTTGGTCAAAGCCATTCAACAAGTCTCTAGGAAGTTCCAAACTTTTTCACATTTTCCTGTTTTCTTCTGAGGCTTACAAACTGTTTCAACCTCTGCCTGTTACACACTTCCAAAGTCGCTTCCACATTTTCAGGTATCTTATAGCAGTGCCCCACTACCTTGTACCAATTTACTTTATTAGTCTGTTATCACACTGCTAATAAAGACATACCTTAGACTGGGTAATTTATAAAGGAAAGAGGTTTAATGGACTCAGTTCCATGTGGCTGGGGAGTCCTCCCAATCATGGTGGAAGATGAAGGAAGAGCAAAAGGACTTCTTACATTGCAGTGAGCAAAGAGAGAGCTTGTGCAAGGGAATTTCTGTTTATAAAACCATCAGATCTCATGAAAATTATTCACTACCATGAAAACAACATGGGAAAGACCCACCCCCATGATTAAATTACCTCCCATCAGGTTCCTCCTATGATACATGGGAATTATGGGAGCTACAATTCAAGATGAGATTTAGGTGGGGACACAGCCAAACCATATCAGTACATACTATAAACAAGAGTTATTATTATTATTTTTGAGATGAAACTTGTGGGAGCAGAGCCAAGACATCTACATTGATACCTGAGACTTCTGTGTGGACTCTTTCTCCTGCATCAATCCACTCTCTGTAAATATGTTTACTATTTATGATTAGATTAATTTTAAGCAGCCACCTCACTTACCCAATGCAATAATTTAGAAAACTCAGTGGAATTTTGATTATGTTAACTACATCCTATGGGCCATTTTACCAGGAAATGAGTCAGAAGAAAACTGATATCTTGAGACCTCTTTTGGAAGAGCTTACAGAGAGAAAAAAGTTTCAAAGGATTAATAAAGCAGGAGCTGCTTTATTATATAGATTATTATTATTATTTTTGAGATAGGATCTCACTTTGTCACACAAACAGGAATGCAGTGGTGCCATCTGGGTTCACTGCAACCTCTGCCTCCTGGGCTCAAGAAATTCTCCTGTCTCAGCCTCAGAAGTATCTGGGACTACAGGCATGAGACACCATACACCGCTAATTTTTGTATTTTTAGTAGAGATTGGTTTTGCCATGTTGGCCAGGCTGGTCTCCAACTCCTGGGCTCAAGCAATTCACCCACCTTGGCCTCTCAGATCGCTGGGATTACAGGTGTAAGCCACAGTGCCCAGCCTATAGGTGAATTTTTATCAGTAAGTAAAAGTTGCTGAAACTCAACCTAGATCTTTTACCAGTCTTATTAAACAAATTAGAGGAGAAAGAGGATGGAGCTATTGGTTAATGAAATGAGGTTAATCAATTGAAATGAATGGGTTTACTGTTTTGATTGAATTTTGATTTAAGACATAATACCTTTTAATTTCAAGCAATGTGTTCACAAACATAGACATGAAGAGAAAATCTATATAAAGGTTTTTTTAATTTCTAAATTTTAATAGAATACTTCATTTTAAAATTAGTATTACAATTACAATTGGTACTAAACAAAATTATCTGAAAAAAATTTTCAATATAGCTATCACTAGTTCCATTTATTATTAAAACAAGAAAATATAGATTTCCATCTGGTCATGATTACAAAATGTCATGTAATGTAAGATTTACCACACATTTAATTTTAGCTCTTCAAGAAAAGAAAGGCTAAATTAAATATATCATCTATTTTAATGCATATTATAATTTTAGTTATGTACAAATGTGAACAAGTATAAATCTGATAATTGAAAAAATAAAATAATTTTCTGTAATAATTATAAGATCATTAAAACAATTAAAATTACAGTCAAGTCATGGTTATTTTGACTTTATTAAAAATAATATACAATTCTTGGTTTTAAAACTTACCTCTAGCACTTTTTTGCTTTGTAGCCCTCAGAAGTGGCTTAACCTTACTCTTATTTGGTTTCTACTTCTATAAAACAATAATAATAATAATACATATTTCATTAGAATAGTTGAGGGAAAAATTCAGCTAATGCATGTTAAATGATAAGAAAAGGCTTAGCAACCAAGTGTGGTAGCTCACAGCCTGTAATCCTAGCACTTTGGGAGGCCTAGATGGGTGGATCAATTGAGGTCAGGAGTTCAAGACCAGACTGACCAATTTGGTCAAACCCCATCTCTACTAAAAATACAAAAATTAGCCAGGTGTGGTGGCATGCACCTGTAACCCCAGCTACTCAGGAGGCAGAGGCAGGAGTATTGCTTGAACCCAGGAAGCGGTGGTTGCAGTGAGCTGAGATCGCATGCCACTGTACTCCAGCCTGGGTGACAGAGCAAGACTCTGTCTTAACAAAAAAAAAAAAAAAAAAGGAAAGTCTTAGCATATAGTAAGTATTCAATTAATGCTAGCTCTCATTATTATCATTATTATGATTTTATATAAACTGTTGTTCAATGTCTATGTTTATGAATGAGTAAATTAAAATACATTAATTAAAATTAACTAACTATAGCAATGTTTCTTGTTAGTCCGATATTCTAAATTTAATTAAAAAGTGTTTTATTTCAGAAAATACCTTTTTATGTGATGAAACTTTCAACTTTGAACTTTTACCAGACTTCACATCTTTGAACTGAATTTGAACATTTAAAAACATTTTTGGTATCTTTATCTTTGTTGCTACTTCTTAAATTTTTTTTCGTCTGTGGCTTGCTTTGTACTTGAAAGCACAAATTATTGAATATAATTGCTCTTGGACACCATTCCCTTCTTCCTCCAAAAAAATAAAAAATAAAAATTCATGGTTTTATTATTTCTTTTACCATTTCTTTTACCATTTTTTCTCAGTTCTCTAGTAAAGAAAAATCTTTTAAAGTCTATCTGATTTTATTTCATAATAGATCCGTTACTATTTCTTGAATTCTTTTCTTTTCTTCTTAACCATTATTAAGAATGGCATTTTTAACCCATAATGAATATTTTAGAGTAATTTTAAAGGATGGTTTTGAATGAAAGATGGGTGTTAGGTTTACTTCAAAAAGCCACTATTTTGCTTATAGTGACATTAAACCCACCACTACATCATAAAAATTTAACTACAAATTATATCAGAAATCCACTGATTCCTCTGTCTCCACAGTCACTATATTTACGGGCATCAACTTCACTTCTCAGCTTGACAACTTCAGTAACACTCATTGGTCTACTGCATTCCACTCTTCCCTCATTTAATTAATTCTTCACACAGCAGCCAAGATGTATGTTTTAAAATACAAATCAATCATTCCAAGACATTTATTAAGTCCTTCCAATGAATTCCTATTACACAATAATAAAAAACCTTTTTAAAATTATGAAATGAAACTCACTTCCAGGAAAATGTACGATATATAAATGTATAATGTAACTAATAATTATACATTAATACCAGCTGTCTTAGTTTTGGGTTTAACCAAGCTTAGCAAAAGCTTAAGACAAACACTTAGATGCACGCAGTATGTCTGGAAGGAACTGCCAGGGACCAGGAGCAAGGAGTGAGATAAAGGCAAAAAGGCCAAAATGAGACAACTCTATTGACATTACTCCTGTGGCAAGTACAAGTTCTACTCCATTAGGAACTCAGAGAAACATAAAGAATGGTTCCTGTAGTTGCCTGTTGAAAAGAGAGAATGGATCATTTATCCATCAGCTTTCATCCACATTTGTTGAAGATTGCCCCAGGGAGAATCTACTTTCCCACATGTGACGGACTTCTCAGGCCTTCACTCTTAGTGGACTCCCACTGCTTTACAGATAGTCCTGTGGCAGAAATCTGAAGTATGTACAGAACAATGGAGGTGAGATACCACCAACTTCAGTTCATGTTAACATGGAACTTTTCAATCCATTAAAGGTCAAAGTTAATTTGGTGGTCAAAAGGATGTGATATTGGGCAGCCCAAAACATCAATCAAAATCCATCCCATTAATTACTCACATATTCTGGTGCCCCAAATTAAAGATCCTCTTTAGAAAATTTCAAAATAGTGGTCAGGTACAATCTCAGTAAAATACTTATTCAAGAAAGCTGTTGTAACAAATTAGTCTTCTATAGAAGCTGTCTTATCATCTCCCTCTTTTACTCTCCTTACTAGCTTTCCTATACTTTCAGTGAACACTTCAGCTGATCTAGAATGCTAACCTTGTGGAGTGACCCAGACTGCCATACCTGAAAGATTTGGGCTATTGATTTCATTGTCCTTGCTGCCAGATATGGTTGCTGAAAATACCCAAACAAGGTTATTACAGGCCATGAAGCAAAAGATGAGTCCTCTGAGTTCAAGACGTATGTATACTACTCTTTTACTCCATTCTGTTGCAGAAAACTTCTCTTGAAAATAATTGGGATCAAAGACTCTATTCACTATGGCATTTACTGGTCATCAGATTGCTCAAAGTAACCAGGGGGCAGGGTTGCTGATTATTAGGGCTATCCTCAGTGGTCTGACATTGAAGGCTTATCTTCAATGCCACAGAAGGCACATACTTCCAAGGGTGTTCAGAATACTAATCTACTTCCTATTCTTCAGGATTGGTTAGCATGATATTAATAATATAAGACAAGTGTGAAAGTCTAAGGAATAATAGCATAATTAAGGCTCCTGGGACTATGTTATTTCCGAGAATAGGAGAGTCACCAGAGCCATAAAGCAAAGATGGTGAATTTGTACTGTAGTACTTTGCGCCTAAAAGTGAATTGGTTTTTGATCCTCTTTAATGATAGAAATTGGAAATAACACGTTTTTCAATTCAGTAACAGCATATCAAGTGCTACAGGATTTGTTAATTTGTTTAACTAAAGGGGCACAAGTTTAAGGAAGTACATCTAAAGAACGATAATTGGATTTGTGCAAGGACTACACATGCCAATTGATTGTGAAAAGGATGAGACAATGTCTCCTGTGTCCTTTGTCTTTGAAGAAAGTGATGACCTACCTCTAGTAGAATTCAGCTGTGAATCTGTCTGGTCCTGGACTTTTTTTGGTTGGTAGGCTAGTGATTATTGTCTCAATTTCAGAACCTGTTATTCGTCTATTCAGGGATTCAACTTCTTCCTAGTTTAGTCTTTGGAGGGTGTATGTATCCAGGAATTTATCCATTTCTTCTAGATTTGCATAGAGGTGTTTATAGTATCCTCTGATGGTAGTTTGTATTTCTGTGGGATCTGCGGTGATATCCCCTTTATCTTTTTTTTATTGCATCTATTTGATTCTTCTCTCTTTTCTTCTTTATTAGTCTTGCTAGCGGTCTATCAATTTTGTTGATCTTTTAAAAAAACTAGCTCCTGGATTCATTGATTTTTTGAAGGGTTTTTTGTGTCTCTATTTCCTTCTGTTCTGCCCTGATCTTAGTTATTTCTAGCCTTCTGCTAGCTTTTGAATGTGTTTGCTCTTGCTTCTCTAGTTCTTTTAATTGTGATGTTAGGTTGCCAATTTTGGATCTTTCCTGCTTTCTCTTGTGGGCATTTAGTGCTATAAATTTCCCTCTACACACTGCTTTGAATGTGTCCCAGAGATTCTGGTATGTTGTGTCTTTGTTCTCATTGGTTTCAAAGAACATCTTTGTTTTTAGCATGGGGGGTGGGGGAGGGATAGCATTAGGATAAATACTCAATATAAATAACGAGTTAATGGGTGCAGCAAACCAACGCGGCACATGTATACATATGTAACAAACCTGCACGTTGTGCACATGTACCCTAGAATTTAAAGTAAAAAAAAAAAAAAGTGAGGCCGGGCGCGGTGGCTCACGCTTGTAATCCCAGCACTTTGGGAGGCCGAGGCGGGCGGATCACGAGGTCAGGAGATCAAGACCACGGTGAAACCCCATCTCTACTAAAAAAATACAAAAAATTAGCCGGGCATGGTGGCGGGCGCCTGTAGTCCCAGCTACTAGGAGAGGCTGAGGCAGGAGAATGGCGTGAACCCGGGAGGCGGAGCTTGCAGTGAGCCGAGATTGCGCCACTGCACTCCAGCCTGGGGCTACAGAGAGAGACTCCGTCTCAAAAAAAAAAAAAAAAAAAAAAAAAAAAGTGATGACTTATGTGATTCTGGCAGGGATGTAGTATAATTTCTTATTTATAAACTTGGATACAGAGAGGTAATTTTAGTGATTTCCTCTCGGCCTCTTTTACATAAGGCAAATTATCTGTAGGTCACATATCCACTGTGTGTGATCTTTGCCACCTGGTACATATTTCATTGCAGTAGAGGCTAAAGGTGATTATAACCAAGGGAAGACCACAGACTTAATGAACTCACTGTGCAATAGATTTGGGCCAGGATTTAACTTCCCTAAACTTACCTCTAACAAAGGGGTCATATGGAAAATTGAGGCAGCACAGATATCGTATGTAATAGCTCTCAATATGTCTGGCTACTGAACTTTCCCCAATGTACAGTTATTTTGTTTTAAATGGGTTGAAGTTATTTTTTTAAAATAATTCGAGCAATATCTATTGTATGTATTAGAGGTAGTGTTGCAACATTCTTGCACAAGGAGACTCAGCCAAATATGCATTGTGAAGAAATTGAAATATAATTGATATGATTGACATAAAATTCACTTTTTATGTGTATAATTAACTGGTTTTCAGTATATTTACAAGGTTATGTAACCATCACCACTATATAATTTCAGAAAATTTTCGTCATGCCAAAAGAAACTCTGTACCCATTAGCACTCACCCCCTGTTTCTTCCTGCCTCATTCGATAGCAATCACTAATCTACCTTCCGCTTATTCTGTAAAACCCTTATAAATAGAGTCATGTAATATGTGGCCTTTTGTGACTGGCTTCTTTCATTTGATATCATGTTTTCAAGGTTCGTCCAAGTTGTAGCACACATTCATACTTCCTTCCTTTTAATGCCAAATAGTTTTCCTTTGTATAGTATGCCATCCAAAACAACAATATAGTAGGAGACCTTAGATCCAGGTAAATTTTAGTTACTTGGAGAAAAAGTATGATTTTCAAAAACTGGTGCATGAAACATTGGAAATCCACATTAAAAAATTCACTTTTTTCCCAGATCAAAATAGATTTACTTTCACTAAAGATAAAAACAGAAAGCAATGCCATAGCCTGTGTCTATATAATGCACACACACTGATAAATACATCTTTGAAATAAACAACGTACTCCTAAGGATAATTTCCTATAAAAACCAAAAGATACGTTTTATGACAGAAAACCAAAAATGAAAATTTATTTTATAGAAAAAAGAAAAGGCAGGAAAAGCTAAGATTAAGCCAATTTTGGCTTTGTTATTTTATCTTGTATATCTATTAAATTTTAATTTATATGTTTCTGTTTATATTACAAAATAACCTTTTTATTTCTAATTGAAATTTTTATACTTTCCTGTAAAGCCAGAAGAAAAAATATTAAATCCAAGTAATAAATTAATGTGAAAATGTAGATACTGGAATTGATAAATCTGACAACCTCAATCTCTAAAAAATAGATTAATTCATTATTCCTATTTTCAATAGGATCACAAAGAGAACACAACCATTTCTCAAATTTGAACTAGAAAAAAATGTATTAAACTTCTATATAAGAAAATAAGAATGTTAAGAGAATACTGTATAACACAATATTCCTTGAGGGATTTGAAAAGTTAATGTAATGAATGATTATGTGTCTTTATATTTCCTTTCACCAAAGACCCCTCTTAATAAAAGGCTTTTCAAGTCTAGCTAGAACAGCTTTCATGTGCCTTTGCTTTCATTGAACGTTTCTGGTATTGTTCCTTTCTTACCAGATAACTTCGTCATGAGATTTCTAGTTTATGAAACATACGTGCGTGTGTGTGTGTGTGTGTGTGTGTGTGTATGTGTGTGGCCAATTTTCTTAAATGTCCTATAAGAACTTGATACATCGCTCATTATTGCAGCTTTAAAATTTGATACCTATGCTAATGGAAAAGTGACTGAGGCAAGAGTCTCAATCAATGGAGTTTAATTGAGCCAAAGTTCGATGTAGCGCTTGGGAGAATCACAAGTCACAGGAACTTCTGTGACTTGTGCTTTCTAAAGAGCGTTTTGGGAACTCAGAATTTAAAGGAAAAAAAGCTGTTTTTTAACTAGGTAAATTTTTTACATTAAAAAATAAAAACAATAAAAAGAAAAACCAAGCAGAAGGGAAAATGGGACGGAAGGTGGGCCGGTAGGCAAAAGGTTACATTCCAGTGAGGCTCTGATTAGCCCTCAGTAAATCTACCTTTTACATTAGTTAAGGTAAACCTGTGAAAAGAAGAAGTAGAGGAAAAGTCAACTACGCATCAGTCTCAGGGTAAGAAGAAGGATGATTTCTGGTCTTGTTCTGTACCTGTGAAGATAAGCTTGTAGTTGACATTGTCATATTTACAGTGGATGCTTATAATGATGGCTTGTCTATGTGGTTTGTAAACTTTTCAAAATTTTTTTTCTATTGCTATTTTTCATTATTTTCCATTGCATTTTTTTAGTGATTTTCTTTATAATTATGCCTTTTATATTTTTTGTAGTGACCTATTTTATCATTTAGTTTCTTTTGTTAGTGTTAAATGCTAACATTTTATTATTTTTCTCATTTTTTCCTTAGAAGTTATCCATGAGCTTCTTCTACTTCAGTCTTTCTCCCTTCTCCAAATTATTTAATTATGTTATGTCTACTTGGTCAGAACATGGAACATTGACTTATTATTCTTTCACTCGTTTTTACTTTTCTTTTGTCTTAGTTGTATGATTAAACATATTCGATGTTCATTATCAGAACTTGTGCAAAGATATCCCCAGTCATGTCTTATTTGGGTGAAGCTCTTTTTATAGTAGGATGCTCTGGAAGACCCTGTGTGTATGATTATTCCTGAAATTTCATGTGTTTACAATCCTAATACAATAGCTTTGCTACTTGAAGAATAGCTTGGCTCCATATAAAACTCATGGATTATAATTTATTTTTTGAGGTTTTTGAAAATATTATTCACTGATATCTCCTTTGTATATTGTTGTCAAGTATTCTGAACAACCTAGCTGTCTTTCCATTTCAATTTTCTCAATCTTTTTCCCTGGATTCAAGTAATGTCATTGGTAATATCTATAGTGTGTCATTAGGATCAGGATTTTCAGTTACATGATGAGCCAGTTTTATTGGTAGATTCAAGGGTCTGTTTTTTTCTGGAAATTTTGCTCATGTTATACTTAGAATATCATTTCTGTCCTATTTTTCCCCCAGAGATGTTAACTGTATGTATGTTGAAGTTGGTTTGTTTATTATCTAAATATGTCACTTCTCTAATCCTTTCTACTTCTTAATTCCACTATTTAAACAATTTTTGGATTATTTTCTTTTCTTTCCTCAATGTATTTTATTATGTCTTTAGTGAAAACTATTATTTCTTATGCATTTTAGATTTAGTCTCAATTCTGGGATGAATTTCTGCCCCCCCACCTGCTTTAATTTCTTTCCTGAATTTAGTCAACTTTTGTTTTCACATCTTCTTATGTTTTTCTTATTTCTATTCTGGATTTTAAATCTTGATTGTTTTTTCTTTTATTTTGCAAGTAAAATAATATGTTACACTATTTTTCTTCTTTAGGATTGCTTTGTTATTGAATATTTTTATCTGCCATAATATTTTGATCTTTTGTTCAGTTACTATCTCTTTATAGATATTACCCAAAATTTTCCATTTTGAAATGTCATAGAATTTTCTTCTTCAGGAAAATGATCATATATAGTGATCATATAAAGTGAACTGCATTTTAAGTAATAAATTGGTGGTATTTAGGGAAGGGAGGAATTTGCCTTTTCTGATTTTCTAATTTTCTTCTTTCTAAAATTCTTAATGTTCACTTTTCTCTCCCTTGTCTTTTTTTCATCAACAAACCGAAATCTCCCAAGGATGTCACCCCTTCCCAGTCATCTCCCCCATTCCTAGAAGTAGTGCCTTCTTAAAATTGCTTTTGATTTCCGTAGTAGCCAGTGTCTTAAAAATACCAGATCTTAGGTTATTTTCCAGGTTTTTCCACTTAGGGAAATTTTGAGGTAATTTTTATGTATGTTGTACCATTGTCGGTCCCATGCTCCTCTCCTCTTTTCCATAAAAATCTACACCCAACTCTCTCAACCAGCATGCCCTGTGGATGCTTCTGCCTGTTTTGAATGCTTCATTACACATGAATTGTAGCTAATAGTGATTATAACTTCTCTATAATGTGTAGGTATGAAAGATAATGGATTATTTGCTCTTCATAACATGTGTGATATTGGTAGGATGTGTGCAACGACTGAGTGATACAGTAAGAATTTATTCTATCAATGTATGATTTTTTCAAAAACTATAGGCTAATAGAATTGATTTAATGAATATAAAGAAGACAAACACAATGGGACAATAATTGTGGGAGAAATTAGGAATATAACTAAGATAAACGTGCTCACATTTAGATGAATTTCTGATACACTGAAATTTGAAAAGAACTGTTACTTATTGAAAATTGGAGTGATGGAAAACTTCTCATTGTATTTTACAATGTTGATCTAACACTAAAATTCAAAGATGAAAATTAGCATAAAAACTTATGAATCAATTATGTGCACTCATGAACATAAAATCTATTCATTATAACAACAGAAAATAAACTCCCCCAAAATTGTATTATAATAGACCATAGAAAATTCAAATTTAATTTCAGAATACAGGAATTTGGCAAAACTAAGAAATGACATAAATATATCAAACAGAAATCAATATATTTAAAGGGTGGTGGATGAAATAAAAATATGCATCTCTTTTTAAGTTTATTAATATTTTTAAAAATCACATTTAACAGCTTGAGTATTGAGGATTTTCTTAATGTCAAAAGTAATGTCTATCAGGAAATAAGACTCAACTTCATATTAAATGATAGATTATTTCTTTCAAGAAATGTCCCAGTCTCTGAAGTCAACTATTCTAGAATTATTAAAGATGTATTCTGACTTATACTTACTATCAAAAGTTACAGTAGCATAATGAAAATGCCAGAATATAAATTTCTAATTTTATAATAAAACCTGGGGAAAATTAATAAATGCACTCTTCTGAAGATATACCAGTGCTTATGTCAAAATAACTCTTGAAAATAAAAAAATAATTCACAAGATTTGAGTAAACATGTTGAGACAGAATTAAGAAATATTTTCTTTAAACTCCAGATCACTTTTATTTCTTTCAGAATAAAAACATAGTGAAACCAGAAATTATCTGAGTCCCTTGAAGAAAAAATCATACTTTGTTTCCAAAGTAGTCCATAGTGAGGACAGTTAACTCAGATAATAACCAGCGTAAGACCTGTCTTCTGATTTCTACTCTACTCCTCTGTCAAAGACAGGTTAAATCTCCCTCTTTCTTCTGTCAAAGAAAAATTGCATTGAACATGTTAAACAGTCAAGGAATACTTTGTTCAAGACTATTTCAATTGGTGAGAAAGACTCTACTAAAACAAAAGTTAAGAGAATTTTTTTAGCATTGTGGAGAACAGTGAAAAAATATTAGAATAAGTTAAGGGAAATATTGGCTAATGTAATTAGGCCATGTTGGGTATTAATAACTGGTGCCTATGGAAGTTAAACTTTCACCATGACATATAAACTGAAAGGTAGGGGCTTGCCATGGTTTGATGCGCCCCCCAAAAAGCATGTGTTGAAAACTTAATCCCCACTGCAATGGTGTTTTGAGATGAGACTTAATGAGAGGTGATTAGGTCTTGAGGGCTCTGCCTTCATGAATTAATTAATGGAATCATCACAGCCTACTTTTCTTTCTCTCCCTTTCTCTCTCACTCTCTCAACTTCTGCCACAGAATGACAGAGCAAGAAATCCTTTGTCAGAGGCTGGCATCTTGATAATGAACTTTCCAGCCTCCAGAACGGTCAGAAATATATATATATATATATTTTGGTAAATTACCCATTCTTAGGTATTCTGTTGTAGCAGCAGAAAGTGGGCTAAGACAGAGCTCTATCTTTCTGCATGATTGCATTCCAAAGGGATGGCTTCAAGGTCCTTGAGAAAGACATTCCTGGATGGTAAAACTAGCAAGAAAGTGAAAGAATATTTACATCTCAAAGGAGCAGAGAAAGAATTTGTAATTGCAAGGTTTCTAAAGTAATGCTTTCAGAAAAGCGAGGTCAGGAGCCCATAGTCAGAAATAAATCCATCCAAAGTTTAGTCCAGTGAAAAGCAATATTAAGGTCATCTTGGTAAGTTTCAATAATTATATTTTCACTGACCTTTTAAAAATATGTTTATGTCTCTTTTTCCTTCCCCAAACTGTGAGCTTCTTCAGAATAAATGTTATATTAAATTATACAGCATATTATTTTATATTATTAATATTGTATTCCCCTCTCCCTATTCAGGCTCTTTGGTTATAGCTTCTCAAACTGATGTTGGTCTGGCTTTATGATTTGTTTTGTCCAAGAAAAAATTAGCTATTTGAGAAAAGTCTTTGTGCATTAAGACTTTCTCTCTTGCTGCTTTTTGGATCCTTGGTGTTACCAACTGGAGGAGTATGGGGTTAGTCAATAAGTGGGAAAGAGAACTTCATGGGACGAAAACAAAGTGTTCTAGCCTAGAACAAATAGCCTAGTCCTAGAAAAGATCTAGATCAAATAACCTGCCAAATGCCAGATACATAGTGTGGCCATCCTAGAACAATCAGTCTTAGCTGAGCTACCAGCATAACACAGATATTAGATAGACTGACCTACAATAAAATAATGACTGTACCGCAGAACTGAAAGAAATAATGAATATTTTCTTGCTAAAGCACGAAGTCTTGGGGGTTTTGAAAGCACTAAAAACTAATTGATAGACTACCTCTAGCCACTACCATAATGCTTATACTGAGTGTCTAAGTACTTTTCTGAATAAACAAGCAAGTTAATTACATAAATTTTGCATAATAAATTACAGCTGAAATTGGAGTGAGAGATCTGAATTAAGCTATATAGGAAAACAACTCATAATTTACATAAAGCACTTCACATAAAATCAAAGTTATGTTAAGGAACTCATAAAATAGGATATTCTCATCTAAGTTTCTGGTAGGGCCAGATTTGATAAAATTTGACCTAATTTTAGAAATGTATATGTTTACCCAAATAATGTTACAGAGTTGTGTATTATATGTTAGCCCGAGCATAAAGATAATTAGGGTGAAGCATCATCATTCTCCTTTATATGTTGTGCAGAGAGGCCACTCTTCAGTGTAAGTGTATGCGTTAATTTAGTATGGTCCTACATTTGTGTACTCTAAGAGAACCCTAACAATTAAAAAAGCAGGCATACTTGAGCTGACATTACTTAGGCATACACATGCAGATGCACACACCCACACACATAAACAAGGCTTATTATTTGTTACTCTAAAATCCATGCACACCCATGCTAATTAGTTCATGACTAATATATTCTCTCAATGTGGAAGTGTTTTTCTCTTACTCTCTGTCAAATATTTTATAAAAATAAATATTCATTATTAGTACAGGGTAGGTATTATATATCTATCCTAATTCTATACTAGAGATTATTATCTATCCTAACATCATTAGCAATAAGGTTATGCATCAGGAAAAAATTAACATTTTCAAAAAGTTAACAGTACCTATGTCTTCATAGTATTTATTACATTCAGAAATTTTAATTTACCTACCTTTCTTATCCATAGTTTCTAATCTTATGAAATAAGCATGCATTTGCTCTGTAGTAAGAAAAATAATTTTTTTCTGTTATTTAAATAAAATGTATATATCCTCATAGTTGAGTAATAAAACTTTTCATCTAGATAAGTTTTTTTAAAATGTGTAATACATTAAATTAAATTTATTGTGAGTACGAATTACCTATATTTATACTTTTAAATAAACAGGTTTTTAATAAAGTAACATTTATAGAATTGCAGTCATCGTTGTATTAAGAGTTCTAAATACTTTTATGTATGTTAGGCTGAACTGAAAGAGCCAGAATCGATCTGATTTTCCTTGATCTGTCCTCAAGATGGTGGATATATTTGGAAGTTAATTTTTACCATGTTGGAAAGATTTAACCACTGACCACCCAGTGAGTGGGTATAAATACACCAGCTTCCTAATACTCTGTTTGTTATTACAGAGGCTTGTGTTTTGCATTTTCAGAGTTTCTCCTTGGATTATTCTCCAGATACCACTACATAGTTGGCTTAATAGCCCACCTGTTACTGCTGCCTTTACTTTCCTGTATCATTGTTCCTCACCTACTCATTTTTCGGTCACCTCCCATGAATCAATAGAATGGAACCCTTAAATTAGAATCTGATTCTGACCCCCCAAATTATATCAATATGAGGAGCTTCCTTTGGCTCTGACATTACTATCAGGTGAGGTATATCATAAACAAAACGATTTTGTTGTGAATTTAGAATAGGTACACATAATATTACATATTTCTCTTATCTACATATAATTTTCAATAAAAAGTGAGTAACTAAAATAACTAAATCATATTGTAAGGACTCCGTTTCTCTTTTTCTTTCAAGACTAAAGGAAAATTCTATGCATGGTTTTATTGGGGTGCCAATTATAGACCAGAAGTCCAACAGCTGCTTCTTGAGTAAATTACTAATATAGAAAGAGAAAGAAAACTGGTAGGTATTGAGCAGACACTGTTGGAGGCACTGTTATCTTACTAAATATTGAAAACAACGGCGAGGCTTAGCAATGGATAAAGGATTAGATCTCAGACCGTCTGAAAACTTCATACTTCTGTGATAAGCTGTTCCAAATCTGCTGAAACCAAAATGAAATCAGGTTGAGAATATTTTACTATAACTTTATAAAATTCAGATTCTAGTTGTCTAAATATATATATATATATGAAAATATGTAGAACCACAGCAGCAAACTTTCTCAGTTTTATGTGTCTGTATTTCTCATACATTATGACTTATAAGTTCCTCAAATGGTAATGTCTAATTTTTTTCTTCAAATAAAGCATTCTTAGATAGCTGATATTTTAAGTCCTTATTTTTTTAAGCCATAAAGACAAAATCACTACTTTTTCATGGTTGTGATATTTAGAAGTAGAGTTATTATCCAGTTAACATTTTAGGTGGCCTTATGGCAAAACAGAGTTTATTTCAGTTATAAAATAGGGAGAACAGGTACTATCAAAACACTTTATATCTTTGCATGACATAAAAGCTCCATTCCATGAATAAAACTTTAGATTTTCTTCAAACATTAAAGTATTAGAGAATTTTTAGAATGATATTTTTAAGGCTTAAGGAGACATGACATTTTTTCTACAAAAATTGAGGTAAAAGTTATTACCAGTTACTAAATTGGAAATAGAAATGCAAAGTTGTCCTCCTTATTCTACCAGCTCAGGGGAGAATCACATCAGTAAGCTGTCTTACTTAAAATGGCAACAGACATCAAAAATCTATTCTGAAGGTAATAGCAACATGATTACCAATTAGGATTTAGGAACTGCTGTTAAAATATTACTCGGATATTCAAAATTTGGATTAGGAAAAAATCTCACATGTATCATACATATTGTGCAATTTGAGCTGAACTTTGGTGTATTCTTCCCATAAGCACAGCTACTATTTTCTACTTTAATAGAGGACTTTTGTGATTAGTCACCTAATATGAATTGAAACTACTAAACATGTTTCTTTCAATCCTTTCTGAATTGCAAGGAACCTGTGTCTTAAGTTGGAGGACATCACTCAATGCTACATGGAACACCATTGTTGATTAATTAAATATTCAGTAATCTAAAAATATCTATATAACTTAGCAACCTTGGCTCCTGGAAATCTTTCATTTCCCTTGAATCTTTTCCTGTTATTAAATAAGGGAAGTTTAAACATTCTAGACTTTTTTTTTTTTTTTTTTTTTGTGATGGAGTCTTGCTCTGTCGCCCAGGCTGGAGTGCAGTGGCATGATCTCGGCTCACTGTAAGCTGCACCTCCCAGGTTCAAGTGATTCTCCTGCCTCAGCCTCCTGAGCAGCTGAGATTACAGGTGCACGCCACTACGCCTGGCTAATTTTTGTATTTTTAGTAGAGACGGGGTTTCACCATGTTGGTCAGGCTGGTCTTGAACTCCTGACATCGTAATCCACCCGCCTCAGCCTCCCAAAGTGCTGGGATTACAGGCGTGAGCCACCGTGCCCTGCCTAAAGGTTCTAGACTTTTAAAATAAGAAAACAGCTGATCAACTAAACTAAATAAAAGCCTAGACAAAATCAACTGGGTTTACAATTCATAAAAGCATATAGCCGAATATCAATTTGATTGGGGGTGAAAAAAATAATAAACTTAGTCCTTACAACATCATTTGTATCTTTGCTAAGTTTAATTCTAATATAGTAATAGGGACACTGAAAAGTCTTTATTTTTCCTTTAATACTTCAAGATCCGCATAACTTCTGCCCCTTTTTGTATGTCACCTGGAGCCTTCCACTTCTCACACAATCTAGTCAAAGAGTTAGGGTCTTGTGACAATAAGAATTTAAATGACATTTGTTGCTCCAGTGATAGACACTTTACTGTACAAGCAAGAATAGCCATGTGCTGGATTCTGTGGGGTTTTGTTAAGGGCTTGCTTATTCACACCTGTCTTCTTTTAACTGTAAACATTTAGGAAACAGAAGTATCTTCACGAACAGATATTGCTCTCCGTAGGCCAAGTTTACTCTCAGTTGTAATGCATCAGTGCTTCAATAAGTTTGTCCTAATATAGTTGAAAATACAGTTCTCCATACATTTGAGTTTGCATTATATGAGGAGTGCTTCCTATTTTTTTGTTTGTTAGTTTGTGTTCTATAAATAAAAAGGGGTTGGAATTACACAATTTTTCATTCCTTTAGGTTTCTTTTTGCTGAATGTCAGTTGGTCTCCATGCCTCACAATAGGGCCACAAACATATTCATCACACATACACACAACACTCAGAGTGCATTCTCAACAATCATACTGGGTGATGTTCACATTTGAATAACAACATAGGTTAAAGGGTTGGATTCACTTATGAGTTTACTCACTTGGAATTTTAGTACTGGAATGGTCCATAGTAAATTTGAAACCCTGACTTTTTTTTTTAAAGTAAAAGCTACTTTCCTTTCTTTCATGCTATCTACATTTATCTCTTTTATGTTATAAATGTAATTGCAGATAGCATAAGCCATAAGAAAATTCATGTAAAATTAAATACATTTATAACGAGGTTAAAATGATAAAACAAAAAAGGAAAGCAAGATATAACAACCAATATTAGGTTACATATATACATATTTTCAATCTTTCATACACCTTATACTGGGTAAAAATTTTTTATTATGTTTTCTGTTAGCCAATATGAAGAGGGAAATAGTTACAGATTTTACAAGTTTCATAAGACAACAAAACAGATACTCAGAAGAACACTTATTACAATCATTGAGGCCAGGTCAATGTTTCATTGAAACGTTTTCAACATGAGAACACTATGTAATGTAATTAATTAATTTCCTCAAAATAATCCACCTAGTAAAAATGCCTGGGGGACTTATAAGGCTACTTCTTGTTAGAACACAAATTACAAGTTTGCCTTGGGATATCTGTAGAGAGTAAAGAGTCTAATAATTAGAACCATACTTGCTAGTGAATGCAAGAGTGAAATCTTAGAGTGGTGGTTCCCTATACTTCTCAAGAGTATACTTCTCAGGTTGAACATATATTAGACTGGTATTTCTCAACTTTTTTTCATTGTTATCCATTTAAGGAGAGAATTTGATATTTTTCTAAGTTTTTCCTAATTGTCCCTCCCCTAAAGAAAATTTCAATAGCATAGATATACTGTATATCTCTTTAGGTGTTGCATGTGTATCTCTGCTTTATACATAAAAGAGCACTCTTGTTTTGCCTCCCTATGCCCCAAAACCAATTTTTCATCTATTGTAGGCAATATCACATCCCACTGAGGAAGCATGTGCTAAAGAAACAGACTTTTCTCTTGCAAATATTAATTCTTCATGATATAATTTCCACACTTTATTTGCTCCACTCCCAGATCCACAGACCGAAAGAGTAAGAAAAAAAGAAAGTGAAGTGTATCTGTTACTACCATACATACAACTTGGTAAAACACAATTTAGTAAAGACTATCCAACAGCAGATCAATTAAGTACTACTTGTTCATGTACCCATTTCTCTTATAACCTACTTCAGGCGAGTTTTGAATATATAAAGAAATTCCATATTCTTCTCAACTACCTTTCAAAATGTGTTAGCAATGGTAAGTTCAATATTGTACTAACAAATTACTGGTGTGCACCTAGGTAATCTATATCGGAGTAAAATGCAGAGATTTCATGTATTATAATGAGGGGTTAGGCAGACGGTTTTTCTTTATTTCTTTTTAATCCTTCTGAAAATTGAGAGTTTAACAATGGACCCATAGAGGAAAATCAGGGCCCCTGGCCAATCTTCTGGATCTTGAATTGTAAAATATCTAAAACAAATTCCTTCTGAAGCCATTGATTTCCTGTGCAGTAAATATATCCTTTAATGGAAATGGTGGGGTGGTCTCCATTTTATAATCCCTATGTTCCACACAAGTTTGTCTGTGGAATAAAGGACACACACACACACACGATTTGTAGTTTTTAACATTTCATTTTTCCGCTTAATTTTATATGCTAAATTTAAAAAGAAAAAGAAAATTGATTTTTTCAAAATTAATTTTTGCCTTAGAATCCAATCTCTAAGGATTTTATATTTTGGTATTTATTTTTATGGGATAAATGTAACCTTGATAAAGTCAACTTCAGGGTCTCTGTCTGTTCTTCATGAAAGGCATGGTGTATATGGCCATTTTGTTCATCTAAATTCTCCCATAGGCTTTGAATATGTGAAATGTGCCAGGAACTGAATTGAGAGGAGGAATTTGAAGTAAGTAAACTTGCATGCATAATAAAATTAGAGAAATTATTAGTTGTCTGGGTAACTATATTTTAACAGGGTGGGGAAAAGGAGAGTTAGAGGAAGAAAATGTTTCAACTAGATTTAAAGATGGAGAAAGGTATGCACTGTGTGATTGAATATACAAAGATCTCTGGTAGCTTAGTGTTCAAAATAAATTTGGAGCTGTTATTACATCTTAAACTGTTTATATTAATTTAACGTAAACCATCTTCATTTATCCAACTTAATGAAGTCCGTTGAACTTCAAAACTACTCACAGAAAAATAAGTTATAGTGAACTGTTTTTTGTAATTCCTTCATTTTAAGCCAAAATCAACAAAGAAAAAGGTAAATGGCATAAGTTCCAAAACGAATGAGATGACCCATAAGCTGAAATAATTTTATTAAAATCAATGCTTAACGTCAGGGCTAGGCAAGTCAACTTCAGCTTGATGTTCTCTCTCACATATTTCTCAAGCCCTGGATAAGAAGTTTGCAGTTGCTTTAAAAGTATATCCTATGTAGTAAGGTGAGATACAGGTTAACATATATAATGAGTATATTTAAAGTACCATACATTTGCAAAATATAACCATCAACAATTCTTGTTGGTGCTAACTCTGAAAGCTCAATTATGTTCACATTTTTTGTCTGGTCTTTTATTCCAAATCACCATCAACTTTACTGAACGGTTTGTTATAACCATTTTTAACTTATAATTGTTTTCTAAAATGTAAAATAGATCGTATTAACCACTTTTTGGAAAAGCATTTTAGGGCTTTTCATTGAGTTTGTAATGGCCCTGCATGTTAGGACACTGCCTATCTTTCCAACTCCATCCCGCATGCATCTTCTCATGCTTACAATGCTCTAACTACAGTGTTGTTCAAACTTACCATGCTCATTTCTACTCCATCACTTTTGTAGTTTTTGCCTCGAAGAATGTACTTCCTCAAGAACTTAGTGGTTGGTTCTTTTTCATCTTTTAGAATTCTGTCCAAGTCTAAATACTATCTAAAATACTTTCTGCTCCTCAGTTACTCTCTATTGTATAATCCTTCTAATTTCACTTTTCTTATATTTCATGTTTTGTGCATTTCTATATATGTTTATAGCCTCTCACCTCCTTTAGAGGTACCCAAGTCTTGACTGTCTTATGCATAATTGTAACCTATAACATAGGGAGTTCCTTAGCACCTAAAGATTATTAATAAAAATGTAGTAATTAACTATTCAGTTAAAAAGTATTATCTAATATATTGATAATATAAACAGCCAAATAATATGTAAAAACATTTTTGTTTTGGTTTGCTTGTGTCAAACCAAATAATAGTGTTTGAATAAAATAAATCTAAATTCAAGAATATAATTTTTTCTAGATATCTGTTTCTGATTGTTTAAAAAGGTAAAAGTACCTGATGGCCTCTAGAATTTACAATACAGTTGCTCGTAATATGTATAGTCAAGGAAATTTGATTTTTCTCATAGCTCTTACTCTAACAAAAGTGTTAATATTTCACATCTCATTTTTCAGCCAAGACTTTCACTTTTTTTTTTCATTTGGAAGCAATGTTATACTTGTTTTAAGCATTTAAGCCACCCTACCTCAGATGCCAATTGTATCTTTTAAAAATTTAATTAATTAGTTAATTTTTTGAGACAGAGTCTCACTCTGTCACCCAGGCTAGGATGCAGTGTTGCAGTGAAGGCTTACTGCAGCCTCACCCTCCTGAGCTCAAGCGATCCTTCCTCCTCAGCTTCCTGAGTAGCTGGGACCACAACCTGCACCACCACACCCAGCTAATTTTTTGTTTTTTGTATTGACAGGGTCTCACCATGTTCCTCAGGCTGGTCTCAAACTCCTAGGCTCAAGTGATCCTTCCTCCTTGGCCTCCCAAAGTGAGATTACATGCCTGAGATTACAGGCATAAGCCATTGCACTTGGCCCTCAATCATATATGTGCGCCATTCCAAAGTTAAGATTTAGTTATCTTAGTTTGAACTGGTTGTGAGGAGCAAAGTATGCTTTCCTTGGTTTGCCCTCTAGACTTTCAAACCCATAGATCACAGATTGAAACAGCGGAAATTAAACAGCTAAAGAAGCTTTTTCTACACTACCATTCTTCCATCTAAGTTATGATTTAAGAGATTTTTTCCCAAAAGACAGAGGAATCTAGATGAATTTTTCAAATCCAAAGAGCTCATATAGCACATATTTTACACATGCAGAGGATCATTTGTGCTATTTTAGTTAAATTTAGAATGTTGGGAATATTGACATGGATCTTACCAGATAAAAGTATAAATGCAGTGAATACTCTGTTTGGTATATCAGTCAAAGTAATGAAAATCAGTCTGACACAAGTTACTAATCTCTCCATATGTGATATGAGGGTCAGAAAGCTCATGTTTTATGGCTGAATTGATATGTTCAGCCAATATAAATGTCTCTCAGTAAATGTCTCACATATTTTTCAAGGGCCAGTAGGTTTGACACCTTGAGCAAATGTAAGATGAAGTATAACATGTTGAAATGATACCAACTTAATCTCATCCTATCAGCACACAATCCATCACCCAGTAGACTATGAGCCTGAATAAAATATTTTTAAAAAATCTATATCTCACAAGCAAACTGTCTGAACTTATAGCTATATATCAAAGTCTAACAAATATAGTTTTCCACTAACTTGATAAATACTGAGAAAGGCAAGAATAATTATTTTATAATACTAAAATTAAACTCTAAGAAAGTTTACTTAAATATTTTATATTATATGGAAAATTAGGTGCAGATGTCAAGTACGTGTATTTTTCTTTATTTTTAGTTCAAAAACTATAATTGTGTACACTTGCTGAGTACAGTATGATGTTTTGATCTCTGTATGCTTCACAGAATGATTTAATCAAGCAAATTCAGGTATTTGCTTACCAATTTATTTTTTTATGGTGAGAATGCTAAAAATCTATTTTTTTAACAATATAAAATATACAACAGTATTATTAACTGTGGTCACTATGCAGTGCAATATATGTGTGTTTTAAATTTGTCTTTGTTTCACAAGAACTGAAAAAATACTCTTATCACTGCATAATGATGTTTTGTATATGCCTGTATTCACTAATAAATGTAAAGTTTAATGATATTTTATTTCTAAATAGTAGAAGTTTCAGTATGCCATTAATAAACTGATTAAATTAGGTTGTACATCTAGACAGTCAAGGCTGTTATGCCTTTGAGAACATGGAATTTTCATGTTAAATTTTCTGAAACTCTAAATTCTCTGAAACTACTAAATGACAATTATCTGCAAAATATAAGCCATAATTATACTCAATAATCATCAATAGATAAATAATTATCTCACATGGAATCATTTTTTAATCTCAAATTGTCACCACGGATTACATTTTGTTTCTTGACCCACTGACCCTGCTAACAAAAGACAATTTTATTTTTATTATAGGTACCTTTTATATTTAATAGATGTTGCTATAGTTTATCTGCAAATGTATTGAAAGTGCTTAGATATCAAATTTGAACATAGCTATCTTTATGTTCATTGTCACATGTATCAAGAAAAACAGCAAGGGTATTGCTTAGATTTTTAAAACAGGAGATTTTGAAAGAATCTAAGCATATTTTCACATACTGTTTCTGTTTTGTTTGCTTTTATAATTACCAGGAGTTATATTTTAGTTGAAATATTATAAAGAAATAAAGAAAGTAGCTTGCAAGCCAAATGTATCCACAGAGAATAGAAATTCAATTATTTTTTGAAAAAGAAAACTATCAATGAACATACTAGCCAATTTACAGGCATAAACAACTGAAAAAAAGTGAGCTTAAAGTGGACATTGGGACTATCAGGATATAACATTGAGTTACATGTTATTTGCTCTTTTCTCAAAAGAGAAAAACACAATATTTTTAAAAGATTGGAATTAAAGATTTTCTGTTACTTTAACAGCACAGGGAATGCTGTAAGAAATCTGAGGTTACAACTGATCCTACACCACACATAGGGGATATTGAAGTGGTTTTCCTACCAGGTGTACTACACGTCAGCCACAGATTCTCTTTCAGTATGCCTGAGCATAACTTCACTGCCTCCTGGGTAACACATGAAAATATGACAGAACTAGTCTGAATGCACTGAAATAATTTTAGGTGAATTATTAGCCCCTTTTTCTCATATCTGTGGTCAGAAATATGAAGGTTGTAGATTTTGCAATGAATTAGCTTTTTCTGTTTGTCTCAATTGAGTCTTGCTTTATGAAGGAAATCAGAATCATACACAATGTTTATGTCCCCCAACACATTCTAACCATTCTACCCAAGAATATTACATACGTTGGTATATGAACAGAAGGATAGGAATATAAATGATGATATATGTGAAAAGAATAAGAAAAAAAGAAAGAAAAGAGAGAAGTGGAATGTTAGAAATAAAAATCCAAAGGAGGCTCTAAAGGTATGTCCTTCATCTCAATAATAAAGAACTAGTATTGGCCAGGCGTGGTGGCTCATGCTTGTAATCCCAGCACTTTGGGAGGCCGAGGCGGGCGGATCACGAGGTCAGGAGATCGAGACCATGGTGAAACCCCGTCTCTACGAAAAATACAAAAAACTTAGCCGGGCGTGGTGGCGGGCGCCTGTAGTCCCAGCTACTCGGAGAGGCTGAGGCAGGAGAATGGCGTGAACCCGGGAGGCGGAGCTTGCAGTGAGCCGAGATTGCGCCACTGCACTCCAGCCTGGGCGACAGAGCAAGACTCCGTCTCAAATAAATAAATAAATAAATAAATAAATAAATAAATAAATAAATAAAAATAATAACTAGTATTAAAATAATTAAATGAAAATTTAGTATACTCTTAATTGATTTGCAAACCAATGCATTGATTTTACTTCTCTCTATAATATGTTTATATATTAATCATTTGATTATTTCTTTTATTCATATCTACTCAATAATTAGCCATAAAATTCCTAAGATTTGCATTTGGTAATTTTATGAGATAAAGAAGTAACTTTGGCATGATGAAGAATTAGAAAAAGTAACTTTGGTATGATGAATAATTAGAAAAATGAGCAAAAGATGAGAATAATGTAATTAGAAACAATCTGGAATCTGAAAGAGAATAATCTTAACATAGTGTTCTGAAAAGTTATGCAGCACTATTCACAATAGCAAAGACTTGGAACCAACCCAAATGTCCAACAATGATAGACTGGGGAAAAAAAAAAAAAAAAAAGAAAATGTGGCACATATACACCATGGAATACCATGCAGCCATAAAAAATGATGAGTTCATGTCCTTTGTAGGGACATGGATGAAGCTGGAAACCATCATTCTCGGTAAACTATCACAAGGACAAAAAACCAAACACCGCATGTTCTCACTCATAGGTGGGAATTGAACAATAAGAACTCATGGACACAGGAAGGGGAACATCACACTCCGGGGACTGTTGTGGGGTGGGGGGATGGGGGAGGGACAGCATTAGGAGATACACCTAATGCTAAATGACGAGTTAATGGGTGCAGTACACCAACATGGCACATGGATACATATGTAACAAACCTGCACATTGGGCACATGTACCCTAAAACTTAAAGTATAATAATAATAAAAAAAAAAAGAAAAGAAAAAAAAAAAAGTTAGAGTTGCCAAAGTCAAAGAGAAGTTTAAAGAGTTTTAAAGTTTTATCCTGGACTAAAAATGTACTAAAAATTATTCACAATTTTCTTCAGTTACCAGACCTATTCCTAAAGTAGAAATGACCCTAATATCCCGGAAACTTACAGCAAATCAAAACCTATTGACTGAAAAAACATGCCATTAGCAATTCTATGGAAAACAGGATATGACATCAAAACTGACTCTGAGAGAACAAACTGTGGCCAGATTTTATAAGCTCCAATATTATATTGCTCACTTGGTGTTAGAAGTGGTCTTGGTTATTTTATTATTATTATTATTATTATTATTATTTATTTTTTATTTTTTTGAGACGAAGTCTTGCTCTGTTGCCCAGACTGGAGTGCAGTGGTGTGATCTCGGCTCACTGCAATCTCCGCCTTCCAGGTTCAAGCAATTCTCCTGCCTCAGCCTCCCGAATAGCTGGGACTTCAGGCACATACCACACCACGCCCAACTAGTTTTTTGTATTTTTTTTAGTGGAGACAGGGTTTCACTGTGTTAGCCAGGATGGTCTCCATCTCCTGACCTTGCGATCCACCTGCCTCAGCCTCCCAAAGTGCTGGGATACAGGCGTGATCCACCACGCCCGGCCAGAGTGGTCTTGGTTATTAACATGGTTACAGATAAAGCATACTGGTCAATATGACCAGGTTCTCTTATAATCTCTCACGAGCGATCTACAATCCATTATTGTCATTTGAATCATTTTTTATGTCAGTTTTTTCTTCTATTAAATATACGAAAAATAGAAAAGTAATTATTTAACACTTAGTAGAAACACCACAAAGAAATGCAACAACAGGAACTACATGTAAACTAAAGATTGTTTAAAGCCTTTCACACAAATTCAGAGAATAAAATGAGTGATAAATTTAAGTGTTTTAATCTCACCTGAGAGCTCACTCTAATTCACCTTTAAATAAGCCTTTGAGCATTAATATATTTTAAGTTTTATTTATCGCCTTATTTATATAATCAAACCAAAGAAAATAAATCAAAGTAAATCTTGCTGATTCTGAAATTTTTAGATTTCTTTCCAAAAATCAGATAGGTTTCAGTTTTCTGTTTGGAATGTATTTTGCCAGCACCGTAATAAATATGTTTAAACAATGTTTACAGGATATATTTTAATCTCAACTTATCAATTATAACAGTAATAAATAACCATCTGATAAAATAGATCATTTGAAAGCTTTGTAGTAGTTAAATATATTTGAGTCTATTTAGACTCAAGATTGGCAAAAATAAATGAAGAGCAGACAAATGAGAACAAGAAAAGTCTACTTATTCAGAGCTTGCTATAGCAGGGAAATCAGCTACCACCACTTGGTTTTGGTATATAGCAGAATAAAAAAAGAAGGCCTCAGGTATGCCCTGATGGGAAGCTGTTGACATAGACAAGTTGCAGGCAGGCTAGCAGAAGTGGGGCATCCCTGAAATTGGGTTTCTCTTATTAGTCCTGTTTTAAATAAGAGCAAATATTAGGGAAGCTGACAAGTATTTAGGCGCTTATTGTTATAAGGGTTATTGTTTGTCTGTCTTCTTAAATTGGTTGTCTGAGATAATCGTCTGACTTCTTGGACTAGTTACTATAGACAGTAGGTTAGCTTTTGTGGATGGTTTCTGGAGACAGGATGTTGGCTTCCTGGGCTAATTGCTGCAGGTTGTGGGTGTGGATTCTATTTTTATATATAGTC
Source organism: Symphalangus syndactylus (assembly GCF_028878055.3). Classification (NCBI taxonomy): domain Eukaryota; kingdom Metazoa; phylum Chordata; class Mammalia; order Primates; family Hylobatidae; genus Symphalangus; species Symphalangus syndactylus. The sequence goes on along the minus strand of NC_072424.2, from coordinate 56,912,815 downwards.
TTGCCCTTATCCATTTATATATTCAGTCACATCTTAGATATTTATGTGCACCTAACTTCCATTGCAATATACTTTTTTACAGAAAGAAGCATTAGACTATGTGAAATTTATATCATTTGAAAAAATTCCAAATATAATTATAAGCATTAAATGTTTTCCTTGAGTCTCCAAGTCATTTCAATTAGTATTTAATTTTGTTAATAGCAATATTCAGAAAATCTAACTTCAAGATTAATTTTCACAAAGTCCATATAGGCTTTGAAATAGTTAAAGAGATGTCTTCATTCTTAATAAAAACAATAAACAGCACTATAACTTTACTGAAAAAATAGATTAATGAAACAGACAAGATTTAAGCATTTTTAAAATAATTTGATTAACTTACATGTTTTCAAAGTTTGTATAAACCATTGCAGACATTAGAAATTTATTCATATTCCTTATTCATTCTCTCAGTCATTTCCTACATAATCATAATAAACAGATAGATTCCGAGCAGTTATAAAGTGTTAGGCACCTAACTAAATACCAGTGTAGAGCAAGAGACAGTATGTAGACTAGTAAAGACCTTGGATCCTGGAACCAGACTGGTATGATTTTGAAGAGACTGGGCAAGATTATTTAAATAATTTATTACTCAGTTTCAACATCTGTAAAATGAGGAAACCTTATTTTGTTGTTTTGTTACTTATATAACATATACTATATATTATATCTAACATTTAGATAACTGCATAATGAGATTAAACTTTATTCATTTTTTATTTAACTTTTATTTTAAGTTCAGAAGTACATGTGCAGCTTTGTTATATAGGTACCTTTATGTCATGGGGCACTTTTTTGCAAAGATTATTTCATCACTCAGGTATTAAGCCTAGTACCCACTAGATATTTTTCCTGTTCCTCTCCCTCCTCCAACACTCCACCCTCTGACAGGCCTCAGTGTGTGTCACTGCCCTCTGTGTGTCTATGCGTTCTCATCACTTAGCTCCCCCTTGTAAGTGAGAACATGCAATATTTGGTCTTCTACTGCTGCATTAGTTTGCTAAGGATAATGGCCGTGAGCTCCATCCATGTCTCTGTAAGGGACATAATCTCTTTTATATGGCTGTATAGTATTCCATAGTGTATAACATTTAAGTATTTTTTCAGGATCCTAGAAATCTCGTGGATGTTTTTAAGCAACAGTATGTTATAAAAACAAGACAGTTGACAAAGTTTGAAGAATATCAATGTCCTTTGTAAGATAGTTATCAAAGAGTCTGATGAAGATGAGCATATTTCAATCCAAATGAAACAGTTGAAATGCTGACTAGAAAAAAACATCCCAATGGAAGTAAAATAGAATAAAAAAGGAGATGAGGGATACATGTTAGAATTAATCAGTATGACTTTCAGTTCTAGTTAAGGGTGTATTTAAATATATTTGTGAATAAAAAACACATTTTAATCTCAAAGAACTGGAAGAAAATATATCAGTATTTAGCTTTTAGAACAATTTTTTAAATGAAAATTCCTCTCAATTATTATTACATTTTCTTTATGTAGATTGATCAGTATAAATATTTCTATATAAATTTTACATTAATATATTAATGTAATACACCAATGAAATTAATACATTAATTTTCAACTCATTAAATTTAACTAAAATATAGTTTAAATTGGGAACAAATTTTATTTTTATTGTCAATTTATAATGACCAGATTGAGTAATCAGCACTGACAAAAATTATATAGATATTAACTTTATTTTCTTGGCAGTTATTTTACTAATACTTTATGTATTTTGAAATATTTTCTGCCATATTTAATGCTTTAAATTTATTTTCATTATGTGTATTTCTGTAAGTTGAGCTTCTAGAATTGCAAGTTAACTGCAAATAATAAAATTATTGGAAGTTTCATTTTTCTTTTCAACTATATTTCATGTCCATGGTTAGACAAATATAAAACAGAATAACATTGAATTTTCCAGTGTTAACTTTGAAATCATTTCATTGTCTGAAATGACAACAATATTCACTTTCCAACTATTTCAATTACATATATAATATAAAATAGGAGTAAATATTTGAAAATAAAATATTCTTTCCTCTTACTAGGTATCCATTAAAATTGAACTCTTTAATTTTAATTATACTTAAAATATATAATTAAATGATTTTAATTAATATTATAGAGCATATTACCATAAGTGATTTTCATAATATTGATTTAGCTGCTCTGTTTAATGACAATATTGGAAAAGCTTACAATGAATAACGAGTTGAATAATAATTACTTCTTTTATGGGGTTAAATTATATGTAGAATCTGCAAAACTCCAACCATTGTCAAATGCATTGGGTGCTAGATTTTAATAGACTCTATATAAAAATTTTAGAGAGTTTGTCATTTCTAATGCTTCATCACCAGTCCAGCTGCCTTTTAGACATCTCATAAGGAGAAGTTTAAACGCAGAACTCATAAGGACTTTATTGGTATACATTATAACAACTAAACTCGCATTGATCCAGAAATAAAAAAGAATTCAATGACTAATGCAACTTAAAAGCCCAAGGATAAAATTAACTTCAGGCCTAGCTGGATCCAGGAAATTAAATATATTATTAGTTCAGTTTCTTCATCTCTGTGTTGGCTTTATTCTCAGGCAAGTTATTTTTATATGGTGAGCCCCCCTCCATTAATGCTATGTTAATATCTTATCTCTTTACCTTGGAAAACAGAATTGTATTTTCTTAGTAGTTAAAAAAAATCACTTAAACATATTGAGTCAGTTATCCATCCATGAAGCAATCTTTATGAGTCACAGGTTAGAAAATGTAACTGTCCAAGACTAGGTAATATGATCACCAGAAAGCTGCTGTGTGTGTAGCGGGTGGTGGAGTTGTCGTCAAATCACGTGAAGTGACTGGGGCATCAGTGGCTTAGGTTAGCAAGATATTAATATGAACCATACACGGAAGGACAAAAATCTGACTGGAACATAGTTTTTGTAATGGAGTAATTTATTTTATTTTATGTAAAGTAATTCTGCATTTTAAATGTAATAATGTCTTCAAACCTTTATGATGGTAAACCCATGCTAATATTTTATAATATATAAATTAAACACTTTAGGCTTTAATAAATAAATAAACAGAAACAAAAATAAATAAATATAGACAATATATTCATATTTACATATACAATATATATAGACAATATATTTATTGTCTATATTTCAAAGGCAGATAAAAGTTTCAATAATTCTAGGATAAATACTATCAATATTATGTCTTGGGAATTCAATGATTGTGTATTACATTATACAAAGTTTTCTGTTTTTTACTCACAGCCAAGAAAATGACTTTCTCACCATAATTCAGTAGTGAGTATAATGTTCATTATGCCAAATTAGAATCTATTATGAACTAAAGAGAAATAACAAAAAGTAAAATGCAATAAACAAAAACAACTAAGAACCATGACATTATTTTTCAAGATTCAAAATAACTCCTTTTGCTTTGAAAAATGTTTTCTATGAGTTTCAAGACAAAGATGGACATTTGTGCATGTATGTGAGAGCTGAATATGTTAAGTTATTTTATCGCACTTTTTCTGTAACTGGTCACTTAGAAAATACAAGAACTCTTTTAATATGGTTGAAAAAGTAGACCTAAATCAGAGAAATGATGAAATGGTATCTAGGCAGGACCCAGTGATCCAATATAAACCAGAGGCAGGAAATTAGAAAAAGAAAGGCAACTAGAAGAATATTTTAAATTTAATATTTAAAGATTAGATAAATAGATATTTGTAATACTTTAAGACTACAGAAAATAGTTAATATAAAACATTGTTGTATTTTCTATGTCATAGTTCTTAAATTATTTTCTTCCATTGATGACTATTTACTATATATATATTATATACACACATTTAATATCATGATACAAGTTAAAACAATAAAATTTGTGATAAATTAGTTTAAAATAATCCAACTTCCATATAAATGACTTATATTAATCATGTGTGCTCTGGCTCACTACTCTGATTGTCTTTCTCCATTAACTTGTGCAACACCCTGTGTACAGATTATATACTATACTATGTAATGACTATTGTGGAGGCCATCACTAGTGGTCACCAGGATTTTGGCTCTTCATTCTGGCCACACAGTGTCTTGAAGTTAGCTGTGAATATGTGATTTGTATCATGGTCATTGCCATGTGAACAAAAGTAGTGTGTGCCACTTGGGGGTGGAAGCTCTTGGTACCTGATAAGTGATCCTTCATGCTGTCTTACCCAGTTGTGATGAATCCTGAAACCTTGTACTGCAATGCCAGCATCTTCCATCACCCCTAGTGATGACAATAAATTGACCTCCCCTTTAGGTCTGCACTGGACTTGTGGAATGAACAGGTAATGAACCTTCATTGCTTTAAGCCATTGAGAATTTGGGATTGTTTGTTACAACGAAGAATTTTAATTTATTCTGATACAACTATGGAAGGTTTATCTGGTAATTTTATTATTAAATTTATTGGGTGATTAGCTCAGTTTTGCACAGAAACTTCAAAGATAGAGCTGAAGATATGTAAACAAATAATTGTATTACAGTCACTAAAGTAAGAGATATAAGAACACATTCTCAACATTCACAAAATTTATAGTCTAGTGAGTGCTGGATTGCAATGAGATAACTGTTGTAAGTACAAGTGAGATGAGAGAGAGTACAAAAAAAGGTAATTATACTGGGAAGAAATTTTATAAGGAACTTACCGTTTTAACTGGGACTTGAAGGACAGGGATACCAATACTAATAAATCCTAAGAGACTTTATTGTTATATCAATATAAAATATGAGCTCATGGTGACCTTTCAACTACTTAAATTGCAAATTTTTTTCTATATATAACCTTATAAATCATGTTTGAAATTGCTACAATTTTTGCACTTTGAATAGTACTTAATAAAAATAAAAGTAGTACAGAAATTGCAGAATATGTATTACATTGCATTTGCCATTTATATGTATCAAAGAAGATAGTGACTCATACGTACATTAAGAGAAACAGATTTCAAAACTTGAATATAATTCATTTTTTTCAGTTTGTTCACCTCTAAGTTTCCTAAGGAAAACAATTTTTCCGTTGCTGTTTGACTTTTTAAAATACTAGGGATTACTCAAAATGTTGACTACTGAATAGCAGGGCAGATATATTGCAAAATATTAAGTAATGTTTAGGAAAAGATTAGTTTGGGATTTAGCATTCAAAGGTAATGTGGCATCAATATAATACAGAGATCTTGAGATATTTCTATATGGAACTCAGTGATTCTGAATAGTTTGAGTAGGATTGAGTAATGATAAATTAGTCTAATTTTAATTGATATTCATTTAAATATAATATGTTGGACATCAGGTAAGTTGATACATGAGAGTGAATAGGGGTTTTGCATTTTTGGCTTAGTCAAAGTGGCATCTCATCATGAAATAATATAAATAACATTTGTTTATTTCACATTCAATATCAGAAAGATTGACCTTTTTTTGCTTATAATCATATCACCTGAGGAATGTAACTGCCTCCAGTAAAACTCACCATCAAGTCTTTCAATGGTTTTAAACAGTTGTACACAAATTCTTTGATGCATCTACCTTCAAGACATGAAGTTTTGTTTTTATCCCTGTGAGTATGAGCTGGACTTAGTGGCGTGTGTTTGGTGAATAGAATACAGCGAACATGATACAATTTCACTTCTGAAATTAGATTTTGCCATCACTGTGACTTCCACCTTAAGTGTTCTCTAGCACACTCTCAAATCATTAGCTGCCATGTGATAAAAATACTTGAATAATCTATGGAAAAACTTACATGGCAAAGAATTAAGGCTATAACAACCATGTTAGTAAGTTTGGAATTACATATTCTAAGACCTTCTAATAGCCATGTGAATGAGCTTATAAGCAGATCCTCCAGCCTGAATCAAGCCCTGCAATATTAATAAATTCAGCCCAGGACCACAGCTTGTCTATGGCTTTTTGAGATATCCTGAGCCAAATATACCCAGCTAAGCCATTCCCAGATTCCTGAATCACGTAGCTTGTGAAATACTAAGTCTTTACTGTTTTAAGCCACTAAATTTGAGATAATTTGTCATGCAGCAATACATGCAATACATGACCAATACAGATCTCATAGAGTTTTAACTACCATATAAAACACACCTATGACTAAAATGAACTTTAGAAGATCCCTGGTTATGACCATTTTAGGACAGTTCCAACTGAACCCTGGTTCATTGTAGATGCTGTAGTCATCCCTGAGGAAATTGTAATACGGGGATTACATTAGAAATTTCTTCTGCTTTGCTAACTTCAAGCATAGCATACATATTTCTATTTGTTTTACACTTGTAATTTTAAATAAGCTTGTGTGTAAAAAACTAGAGTTGAAAATCTTACTCTGTTCATTTTAAAGATGTGGAAAGAGGTATTCCAGAAAGTTTAAGTGGTTTACTTATTGTTATTACATAATTATATTTAGCAGAACTGAATCCGAAATGCAGGTTCACTGCTTAACCAGGCATGTTTGTTCAACAGAAAACTGAAATTACCATATTTTCTTAAATGTTATGTACAAATGATCAAGTTGTGCTCTATCATTTGTCAACTTTAAACAGCAAGCACTAGATATTTTCAATAAGAAACTATTTTCTCTCATCATTTATGGGCTACTGTGATAAGAACAGCAAGGGGTCTGTATTAGTCCATTTGAGGTTTAATTGACTCACAGTTCTGGGTGGCTGGGAAGGCCTCAGGAAACTTACAGTTATAGCAGAAGGTAAAGGGGAAGCAAGGCACGTCTTACATGGTGGCAGAAGAGAGAGCAAAAGAGAGAGAGAGAGAGAGAAAGAGAGAAGGAGTAGAAGAAAAAGAACTGCCAAACACTTTTAAACCATCAGATCTCATGAGAACTCACTTGCTGTCATGAGAACAGCATGAGGGAAACTGTCCTCATGATTCAATCACCTCCCACCAGGTCCCTCCTTTGCCACACGGGAATTACAATTCAAGATGAGATTTGGGTACAGACACAGAGCCAGACCATATCATTCCACCCCTGGCCCTGACCAAATCTCATGTCCTCTTACATTTCAAAACCAATCATGCCTTCCCAACCAGTACCCCAAACTCTTAATTCATTTCAGCATTAACTCAGAAGTCCACAATCCAAACTCTCATGTGAGACAAGGCAAGTCCCTTCCACCTAGGAACCTGTAAAATCAAAAGCAAGTTAGTAACTTCCAAGATACAATGGGAGTATAGGCATTGGATAAATGCTCCCATTCCAAATGGGAGAAATTGGCCAATACGAAGGAGCCTGGTGAAATTCCAAAATCCAGTGGGGCAGCAATTAAATCTTAAAGCTCTAAAATGACCTCCTTTGATTCCATGTCTCACACTTAGCCATGATGATACAAGGGATGGGCTCCCATGGACTTGGGCAGCTCTGCCTCTATGGCTCTTCAGGGTACATACCCCATGACTGCTTTCACAGGCTGCCATTGAGTGTCTGCTGTCTTTCCAAGTGCACAGTGCAAGCTGTCAATGGATCTACCTTTCTGGTGTATGGAGGATGGTGGCCATCTTCTCACAGCTCCACTAGACACTGCCCCAATGGGCACTCAGTGTCGGGGCTCTAACCACACATTTCTCCTCTGCATTGCTCTAGTAGAGGTTCTCCATGAGGGCTCTGCCCCTGCAGCAGACTTCTGCTTGGATATTGAGGCCTTTCCATACATCCTCTGAAATCTAAGCAGAGGTTCCCAAAGATCACCTCTTGTCTTTTGCATGCCCACAGGCCCAGCACCACCTGGAAGTTGCCAGTGCTTGGGGCTTGTACCCTCTGAAGCAGCAACCTGAGCTGTACTTTTGCTTGTTTTAGCCATGGCTGGAGCTGGAGCAGCTGGGATTCAGGGCACCATGTCCTAAGGCTGCACAGAGCAGCTAGGCCCTGGGCCTGACCCACAAAACCATTTTTTTCCCTCCTAGGCCTCCTGGCTTATGATGGGTGGGATGCCACAAAGCTCTTTCATATACCCTGGAGACATTTTTCCCATTGTCTTAACATTCAGCTCCTCATTACTTATGCAGATTTCTGTATCTGACTTGAATTTCTCCTTAGAATATGGGTTTTTTGTTTCTACTGCATGGTCAGGCTGCAAATATTTCAAACTTTTATGCTCTGCTTTCCTTTTAAACAAAATTTCCAGTTTCAGATAACCTCTTTGTTTACACATATGGGACTACACTTTCAGAAAATGCCAGGTTACCTCTTGAACACTTTTCTGCTTAGAAATTTCTTCCAACTGATACCCTAAACAATCTCTCAAGTTCAAAGTTCCACAGATCTCTAGGGTGAGGCCAAAATGCCACCAGTCTCTTTGCTAAAACATAGCAAGAGTGACCTTTTACTCTGGTTCCCAAAAATTTCCTCATCTCCATCTGAGACCACCTCAGCCGGGACTTCATTGTCAATAACACTAGCAGCATGTTGGTCAAACCCATTCAACAAGTCTCTAGGAAGTTCTAAACTTTTCCACATATTCCCGTCTTCTTCTGAACCCTCCAAACTATTCCAACATCTGCCTGTTACCCAGTTCCAAAGTTACTTCTACATATTCAGTTTATCTTTATAGCAGTACCCCCCTCCTGGTACCAATTTATGTATTAGTATGTTTTCACACTGCTGTGAAGAACTGCCTGATACTTGGTAATTTTTAAACAAAAGAGGTTTAATTGACTCAGAATTCTGAGTGGCTGGGATGGCCTCAAGAAACTTACAATAATGGGAGAAGGCGAAGGGGAAGTAAGATTCATCTTACTTGGCAGCAGTATTGAGGGTGGGGGGATGTGCAAAACACTTTTAAACCATCAGATCTCATAAGAACTCACTCACTATCATGAGAACAGCATAGGGGAAACCACTCCCAAGATTCCATCACCTTCCACCAGGTTCCTCCCTTGATACATGGGGATTACAATTTGAGATGAGATTTGGGTGGGGACACAGAACAAAACCATACCAGGATCTGAGTTCAAAATCCATGACTGACTAATTATTTGCCCTTGAGTAAACTACTTAATCTCTTCTAATTTGTGTTGTTTTTAAAATAGGGAAAATAATATACATTTCTTGACATAGTGTTGGATACTTAATACAGTTTCATTTATAATTGGATTAGCAATGTATATTTTGGTACTTTTTGAAGTACCAAGTATAAAAAACTGTATATTTTTATTGTTTTAGGAAAATGATTATTTTTATAGCCTTACATAACATGCATATTGTTAATACGATTAATGTTTTCATCTCACCAGTAGAAAATTCAAAGGAAGATCATATCACTCTTTAATGTTCATATATTTATGAACATTCATTATATCATATATTTTGAACATTCATTCACAAATATTTTTGGAATATATGCTAATAGCCAGATTCAGTTCAAGGAGCTGAGGTGAGACTAGCAATGAACGAATACAAGTAGGTGGTTTGATTTTTCCTTTTAAAGTTTTAAAATTGTGTTTACTTGTCTTATGGGCACTCTTGCCTGTTTCTCTCATGAAGTACTATATTATACTGTACTTAGTGAGAGGAACAGGGAAGAGTGCCCATAGGACAAGGAAAGAACATCTGAAGGTCTAATAATTACCCCTAACATTTGTCATTTTACTGCTGTTGTGGCCATATGCTATTGCTGCCATAAATAGAAAGTTTTCACAAGTTCCTACTTTATTATTTATTCTAGTAATGACCAAGTTAGTGAGGTTAGCATATTTCCTCATGGGGAAGTGGGAAGACGAGGAGGTCTTTCTCTTTAGGGTAACATTTAAGCCTTGTGCCATCATTAGATGATACTTTAAATAATGTCATATTCTATTTTTCAGCTTTTTATTCACATGTCTACAGCATGCTAAGTAATGTCAGGATAGCCGGAGGGAAAACTATGCTGAACTCAGCCACATTGTGCCACTGCAGCTAACTTTACTGTAAAATAATTGGCTCAGTTATTGTACATGGGTCACCAGCAAAGTCAGTACTTATTCTCATGGTGAGTTTCTTTATTCACTCCTGTGTCCTTTCCTGAGAGCACACTTAATCTGAAACTATTTCAATCCGTCAGTCATTATCAGTATCAGTCAATATTGCTGAAAATAAAACTAACACAATATTTAGTGATTTAAAATATCCATTTCATTAGCCTATGATTCTGTTGGGCTAAAATTTAAACTGGCCTCAGCAGGACTTCTTCATATATGTATGTTTGAAGTCAACAGCATTAGTTGGTTTTCTAACCCTTAAGATGACTGATGGCTCAGATGATGGAGGTGATTGACCCATGTACCACTTATAATCCAGTAGGTTAGCGTTAGCTTCAACTCATGTGATTGTGTAGATTTCTAAAAGTTGGAGAGGAAATAGTCATATTTTTTGAGGCTTTGGCTTAGAACCAGCTCAGTGTCACTTCCACATAATTTTATTGATCAAAGTGAACGAGAAGGCAATTCCAGAATTTTAATGTAAGGAGCTACAAAATCATATTGAAAAGTGGCATGCATGTGGAAAGAGAAATAAGTACAGCCATTGGTACAAGCAATACATGATAGCTCTTAGTTTGCTGCAATTAATCATATCACTGCTATGTGCAAAATACACTCACTGACCCTAAGAACTCTGCAAGTCTTATGTAAGCGTGGCATCATGTTCAAAGTCCAAAATCTTTGTATTACTTCATGTTGAGATAAACTTCTAAAATGCAGCTCCTCTCTTAATTCATAGATCTATGAATTCAAAATGCAAGCCATCTTCCCACACATTCTCAACATGTAATGATGAGAAAGGGAGATGTTATCACAATACTCCTATTCAAAAGAAGGGAGAATGGAAGGTACACAGCAATCACTCCTCCAAAAAAATTCTGAAAACCTGCTAGATAAACAGTTTGGCCCCCATATCCATGTGTTCTGCATTCATGAATTCAACAAACAAAGGATCAGAAATATTTAGAAAAAAATCCACAAAATTTCAAAAAAACAAAACTTAAATTTGCTGTTTGCCAAGTACTACATTGAATCCATTCAATGAATTAATATGTGTGTGTTGTATTAGGTATTATAAGTAATCTGGAGATGATCTGAAGTATGTGGGGGGGATGTGGACCATACGCACATTCTATGCTATTTTAAATAAGGTACTAGAGCTTTCATGGATTTCAGTACCTGGGGGAAGGAGCTGGGTTCTGGAAGCAATCCCCCAAAGGATACAAAAAGATGACTGCAATAGACCTGTTTACTCCAGAAGTAGTAAATAATCCTTAATCATGGCCTTGTTATGCTATGCAATTGGAGCCTTGGGCAGTTCTTCTATACTGCTCTATAAAAGAAGCTGCCAAGTCCATTGGATAGCTTTCTCAGCCAGCTTTTTTACCCGTAAAAAGTTAGGGACCCAGAGACATTTATGGAATTTGAACCATTTAATCTCCTTTACACTAGAATGGTTCTGCTTTTGCTGGCAAGCCTCCTTCAAGAATACTTTGAAGTATTTCTAGATGAAATATTTGCAAAGCTATACTCACAGTTATTTTTGAGACATTTGTCTTTCTACAGCTACTGTTCATATGTCAGAGCAGCAAAGTTGCATTAAAAAGGATTTAGGCTGGGTTTATCACAGCTATTATTGAAAATTTTGGAGGTTGTCAAAGTTAAAATGGAGTCATTAATGTTAAAATTGTCCTTGCATCGGAGAATACTACAAACACCTCTACGAAAATAAACTAGAAAATCTGGAAGAAATGGAAAAATTTCCCGACACATACACTCTCCCAAGACTAAACCAGGAAGAACTTAAATCTCTGAATAGACCAATAACAGGGTCTGCAATTGAGGCAATAATCAATAGCTTACCAACCAAAAAGAGTCCAGGACCAGAGGGATTCACAGCCTAATTCTACCAGAGGTACAAGGAGGAACTGGTATCATTTCTTCTGAAACTATTCCAATCAACAGAAAAAGAGGGAATCCTCCCTAACTCAATTTATGAGGCCAGCATCATCCCAATACCAAAGCCTGGCAGAGACACCACCAAAAAAGAGAATTTTAGACCAATATCCTTGATGAACATTGGTGCAAAAAACCTCAATAAAATACTGGCAAACCGAATCCAGCAGCACATCAAAAAGCTTATCCACCATGATCAAGTGGGCTTCATCCCTGGGATGCAAGGCTGGTTCAACATACAAAAATCAGTAAATGCAATCCAGCATATAAACAGAGCCAAAGACAAAAACCACATGATTATCTCAATAGACGCAGAAAAGGCCTTTGACAAAATTCAACAACCCTTCATGCTAAAAACTCTCAATAAATTAGGTATTGATGGGACATATCTCAAAATAATAAGAGCTATTTATGACAAACCCACAGCCAATATCATACTGAATGGGCAAAAACTGGAAGCATTCCCTTTGAAAACGGGCACATGACAGGGATGCCCTCTCTCACGACTCCTATTCAACATAGTGTTGGAAGTTCTGGCCAGGGCAATTAGGCAGCAGAAGGAAACAAAGGGTATTCAATTAGGAAAAGAGGAAGTCAAATTGTCCCTGTTTGCAGATGACATGATTATACATCTAGAAAACCCCATTATCTCAGCCCAAATCTCCTTGAGCTGATAAGCAACTTCAGCAAAGTCTCAGAATACAAAATCAGTGTACAAAAATCACAAGCATTCTTGTACACCAATCACAGACAAACAGAGAGCCAAATCATGAGTGAACTCCCATTCATAATTGCTTCAAAGAGAATAAAATACCTAGGAATCCAACTTACAAGGGACGTGAAGGACCTCTTCAAGGAGAACTACAAACCACTGCTCAATGAAATAAAAGAGGATACAAACAAATGGAAGAACATTCCATACTCATGGGTTGGAAGAATCAACATGGTGAAAATGGCCATACTGCCCAAGGTAATTTGTAGATTCAATGCCATCCCCATCAAGCTACCAATGACTTTCTTCACAGAATTGGAAAAAACTACTTTAAACTTCATATGGAACCAAAAAAGAGTCTGCATTGCCAAGTCAATCCTAAGCCAAAAGAACAAAGCTGGAGGCATCATGCTACCTGATTACAAACTATACTACAAGGCTACAGTAACCAAAACATTGTGGTACTGGTACCAAAACAGAGATATAGATCAATGGAGCAGAACAGAGCCCTCAGAAATAATGCCACATATCTACAACTACCTGATCTTTGACAAACCTGACAAAAACAAGCAATGCGGAAAGGATTCCCTATTTAACAAATGGTGCTGGGAAAACTGGCTAGCCATATGTAGAAAGCTGAATCTGGATCCCTTCCTTACACCTTATACAAAAATTAATTCAAGATTGATTAAAGACTTACATGTTAGACCTAAAACCATAACAACCCTAGAAGAAAACCTAGGCAATACCATTCAGGACATAGGCATGGGCAAGGGCTTCATGTCTAAAACACCAAAAGCAATGGCAACAAAAGCCAAAATTGACAAATGGGATCTAATTAAACTAAAGAGCTTCTGCACAGCAAAAGAAACTACCATCAGAGTGAACAGGCAACCTACAGAATGGGAGAAAATTTTTGCAACCTACTCATCTGACAAAGGGCTAATATCCAGATTCTACAATGAACTCCAACAAATTTACAAGAAAAAAACAAACAACCCCATCAAAAAGTGGGCAGAGGACATGAACAGACACTTCTCAAAAGAAGACATTTATGCAGCCAAAAAACACATGAAGAAATGCTCATCATCACTGGCCATCAGGGAAATGCAAATCAAAAGCACAATGAGATACCATCTCACACCAGTTAGAATGGCCATCATTAAAAAGTCAGGAAACAACAGGTGCTGGAGAGGATGTGGAGAAATAGGAACACTTTTACACTGTTGGTGGGACTATAAACTAGTTCAACCATTGTGGAAGTCAGTGTGGCAATTCCTCAGGGATCTAGCACCAGAAATACCATTTGACCCAGCCATCCCATTACTGGGTATATACCCAAAGGACTATAAATCACGCTGCTATCAAGACACATGCACACGTATGTTTATTGCGGCACTATTCACAATAGCAAAGAGTTGGAACCAAGCCAAATGTCCAACAACGATAGACTGGATTAAGAAAATGTGGCACATATACACCATGGAATACTATGCAGCCATAAAAAATGATGAGTTCATGTCTTTGTAGGGACGTGGATGAAACTGGAAATCATCATTCTCAGCAAACTATTACAAGGACAAAAAACCAAACACCTCATGTTCTCACTCATAGGTGGGAATTGAACAATGAGAACACATGGACACGGGAAGGGGAACATCACATTCTGGGGGCTGTTGTGGGGTGGGGGGAGGGGGGAGGTACAGCATTAGGAGATATACCTAATGCTAAATGACGAGTTAATGGGTGCAGCACACCAACATGGCACATAGATACATATGTAACATCCTGCACATTGTGCACATGTACCCTAAAACTTAAAGTATAATAATAATAAATTTTATAAAAAAATAAATAAAATTGTCCTTGCAAATGGAGCTAGAAAGGCTATGAAGAGAATGTTCTTATGCTTGTATGATTGATAACAAAAACTCTCACAAAAAACTCTGCAAAAAAACACAATGTTGTACAAAGGACATTGCAACCTTACTAAAAAAATACTTCTCCAAGGACATCCATTGAGCAACTCTCTATGCAACCACAGACTGTAGTCACCCTTATTATTCATCTTTGTATCCAAAGATAACAATTTTAATACAATTATGTAATCCTCCTCATTTTTTATTTAAAAAAACCTTTGTCTTCTTTATTCTCTGAATATGCGTATAGTTTGTTATGGCAGGACTATCCCCATTGCAGTACCCTATTTCCAAATAACTTTTAAAAAATATTACAGAGCCTCTTTTGTTATTTAGGTTAACAAAATAATCACCCACCTGGTCCATGTTTACCTCAAAAGGGAAATGTTTGGTGTTCTCTGTCCTTTCTCTTAGAACGTTGCTTACCTTTCTGCCCAGGTATATTGCTCTCCTGGGAGACAACTTGCGTGATCTGATAATTGGGAAGTGACTTCATCTATTTTAGTCACCTTAGAAAATAAAAAAAGGGGGAGAAAAATGTTTAACTAGTATATACCTGATAACTTTTTTGGTTACTCCAACATACATTTATGATTACTTAGCATTTTAAGGAAATAATTAGAGCACACCTGTTACATAGTAGGTCATAAGTGGGATGCATACTTCTGTTTATTAGATTATTATCTAATATCTATAATATCTTCAATCTATAACATTGAAGCTATATAAGATAATCACAAAGAATTCTGTATTTTATACTTTAAGATTAAAAAAAAATCATATATTTGATTACCTAAGAGTTGTGCTTATGTTATTTGTCATAAGTGACCATTATTAAATGATGATTTTTTTATAAGTATATTTAAATTGTATGTCTAATTTAAATTACCATGAATAAGTTCAGTCATGATTTTGATATGCTGATATATATTATTAAAACAAAAACATGATTTATACAATGAAAACTTAGCATACTCAGTAAATGTAGAAATAAAGTGTTTATTAGTTATTTTCTATAGCAAAATAAGATTTTGCAATAAGTATTTATATTCCTGTGGTTGTATCACTTTATCTGTCCTTATTCAAACATAAAGGTCTAGTGTAACAGGTGTCAACTTCTACAAAATATATAAAATGCTTGTAACTTTATAACCTTGGCAATTTATTTCAGTAATTGCAATAAAATAAAGTTAACTTAAATTTTTCTTTAGTTTCTAATTGTGTTCCATAGCTATTTCTCAGTCAGATACAAAATTTCATGTCTATAAATATTTAGACCAATAATTATCATTATATTTAAATCATTATTTTGTATTAAAGATATTTCATATCGGTGAAAGGATATTTCTGACCATAGATTGTAGTTATTACTTTGAAAAATGTTTAAATTTTTCAATGTTATTCTATTTTTGGAAATAAAAATATTCTCCCATAAGAAATTCAGCCCCATCAACTCTTGCATATCCAGCCTTTGAGTCTGCCTAGCTGAAGTCCAGATATTATGAAGCATGATATTTCGAGAGTGGATCTTGAATTATTGCAGTAGGGTAACATTTACATGTAATGTATTTAAAAATATTTAGCATATACTAAACAATGTGTCAAAATAACCACTTGCTAGTTTCTGTTGCAAAAATATTTCTTTTCTTTGTTAGAAGAAAGTTCCTATGTTATTAACAAGTGATGAACTCATGTGCTAAAGGAATTTGAAACTAGTAAATTTATCTCCTCTTTTTGCTCTTTTCATTTAATTCACAGAGATTGAAAGTTGAAAAATTCACAAATATTTATTAAAATTGCAGCACTATAGTGTAAAGGATAAGCCACTCTACAGTGGCCTTAGGGACCTCGGTTCACATCCTCACTCTCCTATTGATGTAAGGCAAATCATTTAAGCTTGCTTATGAATGCTTCTTATCATTTGTAAAATGATTACTTGGGATAGTGCATTTATAAAACCTCTTTAATAGTAGTCTAATATATTGTTATTGTAAATCTAGATCTTTTATATTTTTCTGAAGCATTCATTTCCTTTATTCTTAGACATTCCTTTTATATAAATAAATATTATTTATATTTATTCTTTATTATTTAATTATATTAATAGATTTTTTAATGAATTAACAATACTGAGAAAAGCAAACCTCCCAGAGGTAGGTGCCACTGTCTTTACTTGCTCTCTTAAAATAATTGTGATAATAGAAATAATTATTAAATTATTTTTAAACATTTGCAATATGCCATAGACTGTCCAAATAGTTTACACATACTAATCCACTAAATACAAAAATCTATGAAGTAATCATTATTATTGTATTTCTTCTATAGTTTAAAAAACTCAAGTAATAAAGTTAGGCAATTTGCTCAAAATTAGAGAACTCTAGGAGATTGTAGCAATTTTTATAAGAATGACAGAATTCAGTAATATTTATTCAAAGGACAACTTGGGTGACTCATAATAATAGGAGGTGATAAAAGGTATATTGTGTATCTTCAGAAGAGGTTAGCTTTAAGACAGCGATGCAATTGCCACTGTATTTCCTGTAACACTGGCACTTGGAGCCCTGAGTAGGCCTGTGAGTAGTTAATACCATGCTGTGAGTAACAGCTTAGAAGAGGCCAAATGTAGGCATTTAGATTTGCATTAGCTCTAGTCTAATAGTTCTACGATCCCAGATGCCAGACAGATGAGTGAATGAGTCTTCATATGTTTCTGGCCCCACCAACTCCTGTATGCCCAGCCTGCAAGTTTGCCCACCTAAAATTCAGATTTCAAAGAGCAGAGACAAGTCTCTCCAACTGTGTCCCGTCCAAATTACTGACCCACTGCACCCATGAGCATAATAAAATACACCCATCCCTCAGTGAATGTAGGGGATTAGTTCCAGGACCTCTGCTGTATACCAAAATCCATGCATACTCAAATCCCTCAGTTGACTCTGTGCAACCCAATATGCAAAATATAAAAAAGTTGATCTTCTGCATAATCGGCTTTCACATCCCTCACATCACAAAAGTAATACAGTATTTTTGATCCACAGCTAGGTTAAAAATATCTGCATATAAGTTGACCAAGACAGTTCAAACTGGTGGTGTTCATGGGTCAATTGTAATTGTCTTAAACAGATAAATTTTAAAGTATATGTTACACAGCAGTAGAAACTGGAACATGAAGAGTCAGAATTTCCACACAGGCAGTCTGGCTCCAGAAGTTATGCTCTTTTTTTTTGAGACGGAGTCTCGCTCTGTCGCCCAAGCTGGAGTGCAGTGGCACAGTCTCTGCTCACTGCAAGCTCCGCCTCCCGGGTTCACGCCATTCTCCTGCCTCAGCCTCTCCGAGTAGCTGGGACTAGAGGCGCCTGCCACCACGCCTGGCTAATTTTTTTTTTTTTTGTATTTTAGTAGAGACGGGGTTTCACCGTGGTCTCGATCTCCTGACCTCGTGATCCGCCTGCCTCGGCCTCCCAAAGTGCTGGGATTACAAGTGTGAGCCACCGCGTCCGGCCAGAAGTTATGCTCTGAACAGCTACTGTATGGAATATAATACCAGAAAAAGTCTGCAAAGTTAAAGAATATTTTATAAGTTTATTCAGAGTTTTGGGTATCAGATGTGTATCAGATGTGCCATTATGCTTAAGCATCATCTACTGGATCACAGCCCAAAGCTTCAACACCAAAAATACATTGCTAATATAACCCAAACCCACCCTGTGAAACCAAGGACAATAATTCAGCTACAAATAAAGACCCTGCATGAAGCCTCATACCCTGAAAACACTGAGAAAAGAAGTCTAATAACTGTGCTCAATTTACATTGCATTTAAAGGAACACCAGCACATAAATGTGAGAAAGTACCAGCATAAGAATTTTGGCAACACAAAAAGCCAGAATATCTTTTTCCTCCAAATGACTGCAGTAGTTTCTCAGCAATGATTCTTAACCTGGCTGAAATGGGTGAAATGACAGAAACGGAATTCAGAATATAGAGAGGAACAAAGATCTTTGAGATTCAGGGGAAAGTTGAAACCCAATTCAAGAAATCTAAGGTTTACAATAAAATGATACAGAGGTAACAGATAAATAGTCATTATTAAAAAGCTGTATAAATGATCTTACACAGCTCAAAAACACATTACAAGAATTTAATGATGCAATAATTATATATTATTAATATAATTATATAGGATCGTGTTTAAAAACAGCAGAACAGATCAAGCTGAGAAAAGCATATCAGAGCTTGAAGACTGGATGTCTGATATAAGACAGTCGGATAAAAATAAAGAATAAAGAACAAATAAAATCTATAAGAAATATGGAATAATATTGAGACCAAAGCTAGGACTCATAGGCATCCCTGAAAAAGATAGGGAGAAAGCAAGTAACATGAAAAACATATCTCAGGGTATTATTCATGAAAACTTTCCCAACCTTGCTAGAGAGGCTAACATTTATTTTTGAGAAATGCAGAGTACCCATGAGACACAACACAGGAAGACCATCCCAAAGACAAATATTCATCAGATTTTTGAAGGTAAAAATGAAAGAAAAAATGTCAAAGGCAGCTAAAGAGAAGGGGTAAGTCACGCAACCAAAGAGAACCCCACCGGGCTAATACTGGACCTTTCCACAGAAAGCCTACAACCAGAAGATATTGGGGGCCTATCTTCAGCATTTTTAAAGACAAGAATTTCCAACCAAGAATTTTCTATACTGCCAAACCAAGCTTCATACAATAAGAAATAGTAAGATCCTTTTCAGACACGCAAATATGAGAGAATTTGTTACTACTAGATCTGCCATACCAGAGGCCCTGAAGGAAGCGCTACATAAGGAAAGATCTTTACCATGCACTACAACAACACACTTAAGTACACAGACCAGTAACATTAAAAAGCAACCACACAAACAAGTCTACATAATAACCAGCTAATAAGACAATAACAGAATTAAATCCATACATATCAGTACTAACCTTGAATGTCAATAGGTTAAAAACCCCAATTAAATAAGACAGAGTGGCAACTTGGATAAAGAAGCAAGGCCCAGTAGTATGCTGCCTTCATGAGATCCATCTCACATGCCATGACACACATAGATTGAAAATAAAAGGATGGAGAAACATCTACCAAGTATATTAGTCTGTTCTCTTACTGCTATAAAGAAATACCTGAGACTGGGCAGTTTATGGAGAAAAGAGATTGAATTAACTCACAGTTTGGCAGGCTGTATAAGACGCATGGCTGGTGAGACCTTAGGAAACATACAATCATGATGAAAGGTGAAGTGGAACCAGGTACAATATTCACATGGTAGAGCAGGAGAGAGTGAAGGGGGAGGTTTTGCACACTTTCAAATAATCAGATCTTGTGAGAACTCTATCATGAAAACAGCAAAGGGAGAAGTCCACCCCTATAATTCAGTCACCTTCCACCAGGCCTGTCTTTAACACTTGGAACAATTCAACATGAGATGTGGTTGGGGACACAGAGCCAAAGCATATCACCCAACAAATGAAAAAGAGAAAAAAGCTACGGTTGCTATCCTAATTTCGAACAACACAGACATTAAAGCAGCAGGTATAAAAAAGACAAAGAAGGGCATTACATAACAGTAAGGGGTTCAATTCAACAAAAGATCTAACTATTATAAATATACATGCACCAAACACAGGAGCACCAAGATTTATAAAGAAACTTCTGAAAGACCTATGAAAAGAGTTAGATTCTGAAACAAAAGTAGTGGGAGATTTCAACACCCTACTGACAGTATTACACAGATTATCAGGCGAAAAAATTTTAAAAAATAAAAAAAAAAAAATTCATGAGCTGAACTCAATACTTGACCACATGGACAAAATGAAAATCTACAGATACCCTAAAACAACAGAATATATATTATCCTCTCTGCCACATGACACATACTCTAAAATTGACCACACAATTGGCCACACAACAATCCTCAGCAAATTAAAAAAACAAAAACAAACAAACAAACACAAAAAATGATATGATACTAGCCACATTCTCAGACCATGGTGCAATAAAAGTAGAAACCAATGCTAAGAAAATTGCTCAAAACCATATCATTGCTTAAAAATTAAACAATACCTTCTCTTGAATGACTTTTGGGTAAATAAGAACTGTATTAGTCTGTTTTCACACTGCTGATAAAACATACCCGAGAATGAGCAATTTACAAATGAAAGAGGTTTAATTGACTTGCAGTTCCACGTGGTTGGGGAGGCCTCACAATCATGGTAGAAGGCAAGGGGAGTAAGTTATGTCTTACATGGATGGCAGCAAGCAAAGAGAGAGATTTTGTGCAGGGAAACTTCCCTTTATAGAACCATCAGATCTCTTGAGACTTATTCACCATTATGAGAACAGCATGGGAAAACCTGTCCCCCTTGATTCAATTACCTCCCACCGAGTCCCTCCCACAAAAGGTGAGAATTCAAGATAAGATTTGGGTGGGGACACAGCCAAACCATTTCAAGAACATTAAAGCAGAAATGTTGCATGTAGTGCAATCAATATACAACATGCCAGAATTTCTTGGGACACAGCCAAACCATTTCAAGAACATTAAAGCAGAAATATTGCATGTAGTGCAATCAATATACAACATGCCAGAATCTCTTGGGACACAGGTAAGGCAATGTTAACTGGGAACTTTATAGCACTAAATGCCCAAATCAAAAAGTTAGGAAGATCTCAAATCAATACCTTAATATCATAAATAGAGATACTAAAGAAACAAGAGCAAATTACCCCCCAAAAGTAGCAGAGGACAAGAAATAACCAAAGTCAGAAGTGCACTGAAGGAAACTGTGACATAAAACTATACAAAAGATCAAATAATCCATAAACTGCTTCTTTAAAAAAAGTTAATAAGATAGACCACTAGCTACAGAAATAAAGAAAAAAAAAACCCCAGAAGATCCACATAAACACAATTAGAAATGACAAAGTGGAATTACCAATAACACCACAGAATTTTTTTTTTAAATCCCTATAGGCTATTATAAACTCCTCTATGCACATAAACTAGAAAATCCAGAAGTAATGGAAATATTCCTGGATACCTACACCCTCCCCAGAATGAATTAGGAAGAAACTGAATCCCTGGATAAAACAACAAAAAGTTGCAGATTGAATCAGTAATAAATAAAAAAAAAACCCCTACCAACCAAAAAAACCCAGGACTAGACAGATTCACAGCCACAATATACCAGATGTATGAAGAAGAGCTGGTACCATCCATCTGAAACTACTGCAAAAAACCAATGACATTTTTCACAGAATTCTAAAAACCGATTTTACAATTCAAATAGTACCAAAAATAAATCCGAATAGCCAAGGCGATCCTAAGCAAAAGGAACAAAGCTGGAGACATCATCTTACCCAACCTCAAATTATACTACAAGCCTACAGTTACTGAAACAGCATGATACTTCCACAAAAACAGACACACAGACCAATGGAACAGAACAGAGATATCAAAAATAGTGCCACATACGTAAAACCATTTCATCTTCAACAAAGTTGACCAAAACAAGCAATGGGGAAAAGACTCCCTATTCAATAAATGGTGCTCAGATAATTGGCTAGCCATATAGAGAAGATTGAAATTGGACCCCTTTTTATGTCATATAAAAAATCAACTGATGATAGATTAAAGACTTAAATTGAAAACTTAAAACAATAAAAACTCTATAATATAATCTAATAAGTACCATTCTGGACACATGCTCTGGTAAAGATGTTATGATGAAGATGTGAAAAGCAATTGCAACAAATTAAACTAAAAATCTGTACAGTAAAAGAAATAAATTTTACTTAACAGAGTAAACAGACAACTTACAGATGGGAAAAAATATTTGCAAACTATGCATCCAACAAAGGTCAAATATGACCAGAAACTAAATGGAAATTAAACAAATTTACAAGCAAAAAGCAAACAAGCCCATCTGAAAGTGGGCAAAGGACATCAATAGCCACTTATCAAAAGAAGGACATTTCCAGAGCCCTGGAGAACTTGCTGACCTGAAACAAAGGAAAAAGGTTGGCTTGCTTTACCACATGCTGATTGTACAGCTATGGGACCTTCAGCAGTAGCCAGGTAGTGGTTACAGCAGGCCTTGGGTGAGACACAGTACTGTGCTGGCTTTGGGTCTGACTCAGTGCAGTCCCAGTGGTAGCAGCCACAAGGGCGCTTGTGTCACCCCACCCCTGGTTTCAGGCAGCTCAGCACAGAGAGGGAGAGAGAGAGAAACTGACTGACTCTGTTAGAAAGAAAGAGTGGAGAACAAGAGTCCTTGCCTGGTAATCAGGTAATTCTTCTAGATTTTATCCAAGAAACCAAGGTGGTACCTCTATGATTCTGCAAGAACTGCAGCATTACTGGGATTGGCTTGCCCCCAAAGAAGATATGAATGCAGTAGTCAAAACTTGGATTACAGCACTTAAGTCCCATAAAACACCTATAAAGCATTCTTAAGAAGTGTGAGCACAAACTCAGACTGTGAAAAGTCTGTGAATATCTAACTCTTAAATGCCCAGACACCAATAAACATCCAAAAGTATCAATGCCATTCATGAAATCATAACCTTACTAATTGAATTAAATAAGATACCAGGTGCCAATCCCAGAGAAACAAGAGGTATGTGACCATTCAGAGAATTCAAAATACCTATTTTGAGGAAATTATAAGAAGTTCAAGTAACACAGAGAAGAAATTCAAATCCTATCAGGTAAATTTTACAAGGAATTTGAAATAATTTTAAAAAATCAAGTAGAAATTCTGGAGTTGGAAAATGCAATGACACATTGAAGAATGCACAAGAGTCTCTCATTTTTGTTCTTTTTTTTTAAAGACAGGGTATCACTATCATCCAGGCTGGAGCACAGTGGCATTGTCTTGGTTCACTGCAACCTCTGCCTTCCAGGCTCAGGCAATTCTCCCACTTCAGCCTCTCAAGTAGCTGGGACTACAGTTGCATACCACCATGTCCAGATAATTTTTGTATTTTTTTTTTTGTAGAGACGGGATTTTTTCAAAGATGATAATACAAAAAATGGTCAAAATTTTAAAAATGTTTGCTTATGGGTTACATATAAATTTGGAGTCAGGAATGACACCAAACAACCACAGATTGTCCACTAGTTGAATGAGATAGTAACATCTTTTGCTTTTGGTGGTTCAGTGTACACACACATTGTTTCATGCACAAAATTATTTAAAATATTGTATAGAATTATCTTTTTGCTATGTGTAAAAATGTATATGTAAAACATAAATTTTATGTTTAGACTGGGTACCATCTCCAAGATATTTCAAAATAACAAAAAATCTGAAATCTAAGAAGCTTCTAGTCTTTAATTTTGGATAAAGGATACTCAGCCTGTATATTTAAATGTGTTAGAAATTACCAATACATTCTCAAATTTGAGTATCTTTTTATTCCTATTAGCGAGGTTTTATGGTTCCAGTTGTTCTACATCCTTGCCAACACTTATTGTTATCAGTATTTTTAGTTTAAACTATTTTGATGTATGTGTATTTTATCTGATTTTTATTTTAATTTGCATTTCCCAAATAACTAATGACATTGATGATCTCTTGACATGGTCAGAAGACAATTGGATAGCTTATTTTTTATTTTGCTGATTTCAGACATTTTTCCCTTTTTTATCAAGCTATTTATAGGTAATAGATTTTTATGTGTTTTAGATATAGTGACATTTTCTGATACATGTGTTGCAAACAGTTTCGCCTTGTTTGTGGTTTGACTTTGTACTTTGCATTTTTTGGTGTGTAGTGGTAAAAATATGATTCTTTGTATTTGTGTCTAAAGTAAAATCTAAAACTATTGCTTAATTACTCTAATTGCTGATATTAGTCAGATCACAGCTTTCCTATGCTTTATGGTTGACTATAATCATCCTTCAGATTTGATAAGTATTTTCATTTTGGCCTACTGTTTCTTAGCTTCTGACACCTTTAATTTTTATAAAAGTTTAGCTAAAGTGGACAAAAGAATGTCACATTCAGTAGATTAGAGGAACTACGGGAACCAAAAGGTTTTCTTTCATTATAGGCTGTGGGAGTTGTAACGTTAGCACATTTTCTGCTATATGTTATTTTATGTTAACCATTCTCTTGGAATTTTTTATATTTTAATAAAATAATAAGCATTGCTTTCCAATATAAAATGCTTACTATAGAGCTTCCTTTTTTTTAGTAAGCTGTTCTCAAATGTAACTCTCAAATTGATATCTTAAATTAAGTGGCCTTTAAAACTTAAAATTGTAGTTCCTGAAGTTTCAGAAGGGTAGGTCTTAAGAATCCTACCAATGAATATCAATAACTCTAGCTCTAAAGATAATAGAGCACTCACAGAATTTATAATACTAAAATATGTGATTTTCTACTACATTAAAACATAGATTTAAAAATATCTTCTTAACGGAGACTTTCTTATTTAAAATTATACATCTATCCATATCCTGAGCTAAGAGAAAAGAAACCATGGAATTTCTCTCCTAAGGAGAACTAATAATAATATGTATCCAGATTAAGTTAAAAACACAGAGGGCTTCTGTTGTCAGTCAAGGTAAAGTATAATCACTACAACCTAACTTCCTGCTATTATTACTACAGCTGTGGATAAAATAGAAAAAGCAATTATAAGAAAATTGAAAAGTAAACTGAATTTAGCACATTGAGAGGGAATACAAAATTTAGCAAACCTTTTTTAGGGTGACACATGAGCAGTACAGATTCAAAGCAAGCAGAAGGAATGAAATTTTAAAGACAAATTTGGAATTATAAAATAGATAATAAAAAATAAAGGAATCAATCAAATCAAAAGTTGATTCTTTGAAAGATCAACAAAATTGACATAACTTTGTCTAAACTGATCAAGTAAGATAAGAGAGATGACAACTTAGAAAAATTAGAAATGAAAGAATCAGAATCACTTCTGACATTACAGGGAAAGAAGAAAAATCAAAAGGGTATACCAATTGTATGCTAACAAATTAGATAATCCAGAGGAAATCTACAGGTTTCTAGAAAGACATGTGCTAACAAGACTGAAGATTCAAGATCACGTAATAAAGCTTAGACACATAGTAAACAAAAAGAATGAAATCATAACAAAAAAATCCCTAAATAAAGAGCCCAGTAGCTTCACTGGTGAATTTTACCAAATATTTAAAGAAAATTTAACAATAGTCCTTCACAAACTCTTGTGAAAAAATGGAAGATGAGGGAACATTTTTTATCTCATTTTTTGAAGTCAAACTTATCTTTATACCAAAACTAGACAAAGACTTTACAAGAAACAAAACAAAACAACTGGAGACCACTGTATCTTTTGATTTAGATGCAAACATTTTCAAAATACTACTACTTTGCAAAAGGTATCATTTGTATTAAAAACAATGAAATACTGTATCATTTGTATTAAAAACAATGAAATGACTCAGTTTACATTAAGTACAAGAATCAATTCTAGATAATTGAAGATCTAAATGTGAAGCAAAATAATGGTAATATAAGGAAATACCTTAACAAATTTGTGGCAAGAAAATAAATCTTCCAACAGGACCAAAAATCACTGGCATAAATAAAATGGTTAAAAGTAGGAATTTAAAGACACTATTGAGGAGGTGTTAATTAAAGACACTCTTGAGAAGGTGAAACATGAAGTCACACAGACAGAAGATAGTTGACAAAAAATAAAGCCAGAAGATTAGATTGTTGACGAAAACTAGAAAAGGTATTGAATACAGAATATATAAGGAATTTTTAGAGATTCATATAAAACAGCAAATTTAATTGTGCTTTTCACAATCAACACATACTATAAGCACAGGCACACACATACACAACTTAAAACTTAGAATGATTTCCAATATTACTTGTGATCAGAATCAAAATATATTTGCTGTACTTTGGAATTATTTATAATCTGGCCCCTGACTCTCATTCCAACCTTATTTTATGCTGCTTCTCCCAAAAAATCCAGGGTATTTCCTTCTAAGAAGTTTGCACAGAGTGATAATTTTTCACAAAACTTTTTTTTCTAGCGTTTTTACTGCCCAAACTTCAGGACTTGCCTTAAGTATAAACTGTCTATAAGCTGTTTAAAAATAAGAAGAGGAGAAGAGAAGAAAAAAGTCAGAAATTCGAAGCACAAGGATTATGCTTATTGTTTCTGGCTTGAAGAGACAGAATATGACATGGAAATGAAATTTCAACAACCTGAATGAGCCTGGAAGAATATTTCTCTTCAGAGCTTTCAGATAATGGGCAAGCCCAATGGATCTACTGATTTTGGCCCTGGGTAATCAAGGCAGAGAAGCCATCTGAGTGTGAGCAACCTGGACTTCTGACCCATAGAAAGGGTTACATAAAAAGTAATCATTGTTTTAAATACTAATTAGTAGTAATTTGTTATGGCAATAGGATACTATACAGATTTGGTACCAGGAGTGAGGTTCTGCTGTGACATACACCTAAAATATGTGTAAGTGGCTTTGGAATTGAACAGTGGGAAGCAACTGGAATACTTTTGAGGAGCCCATGATAGAAAATGCCTAGATTATTTTTAACAGACTTTTATCAGAAATATGGACATTAAAAACTCTGCAGGGAAGGACTTTGAGAAAAAGTGAAGAGCATGGTAGAGAAAACTAAATTACCATAGAGAATACTTAAATCACCACAAACAGAACAAATGTTATGGATGAGAAACAGATGAATAGGTGGCATTGTATTCCCAGCACTATGTATTCAGGAAATGCGACTGTATAACTCTGTCATAAGTAAGTGTAAGGAAATGAGGGGAAGATAATTGTCTTCTATTCAAAAAGAAAAATTGTGTGTTTATAATAATACATTTTCTGAGATTTTAGTACTGCTGATTTTTAAATAGAAGTGTAAATATAAAATATATTTTCTCAACATAAAATGTATTCATTTCTAAAATTATGAAAATGACATTTTGATTAGGAATGACTCTGATTAGCATTTTCAAGAATTATTTGAGTCAAAATCAATGGTGTAATTCATTTTGCTTTTATTCCACTGCTACTTATATTGATACTACAGTGGAATGTGTCCATGCTCTAGTGAGTAAATGATTCAGGGAAGACACAAGGGAGATTTTAATCCTTTGAAGTTTATAAAATTGGGGTTTATTCCTTGGTTAAACAACTACTATGGTTTGGTAGCAATTTATAAATATTTTTAGCAATTGTTATATTAGGCATAGAAATATTGATCCTAAATGAATGGTAGAAAAGAGTACTGCATTTTCCTATCTATGCCTATTCAGAAATTTTTTTTTATGCAGTGTAGATATAAACTTTTCATTTACTCCAATTCTATAATATGAATTAATGGAAAAATGATTATAAATGAATACAAATAATTCTTTCATAAATGTTAAAATAAATAATGTTACTTACAGTGAAACATTTGAAACATTTTAACACTAACATCCACATTAATTCATCAGCAAGTAGAAATAATATGAACAATTTACCAGGCATTTTGGGTTCAGAATTTCATGTTCCTGGTTCTTTTTACATTTCTTGGAGGATTATTTCTTTAATTTAAAAAAATGTATAAAATTGAAAATATAAAATTGTCACAGCCTCT
The DNA here is from genome assembly GCF_028878055.3 of Symphalangus syndactylus. Lineage (NCBI taxonomy): Eukaryota > Metazoa > Chordata > Mammalia > Primates > Hylobatidae > Symphalangus > Symphalangus syndactylus. The sequence continues at coordinate 56,884,460 of NC_072424.2, read as the reverse complement.
CAATGCCAATTGCCATGGAAAACAAATACAAACTACAAGCAGCCCATCTGGAATGCAAGTCTAGGGCCCTGAAGTTAAGATTCCTTAGGATCTGGAGAAATTTGATTCTGACAACATATGTTTACTTCAAGAAGAGCCCTGACTTAAGAAATAAGGAAAGTATAAAAGAAACAAGTACTTCTTTCTTTTGATAATCCTCATAGAGTTCATTAGATAATCACAGATAACATTTATTAAATCTTTCCTCTCTATGACACAATGCTAAACACTGTGTCTAATAATTAGCTTATTTATTGCTTTTAGCATTCTGAGAAAAATATTACTATTATCCCTATTTTTCACAGAAAAAATAATTGTCAAATGTAAAATATTTAGAGATTATAGAATTTGGATGCTGACAAGGCAGTTGATATTTGAAGCTCGTGTTTTTAATCACTTTTCAAAATTGCCATTCAGAAAAGGTAAATAACAATGAAGTAAAACAACAGTGTAAAGGAAGCCATTTACTCATATTGTCAAAATAGTTGTATATTCTAGTATGTCTGTGAATTATTGGAAGAGATGAGAGAAAAGTCATCGTGATACTCCCTAACCAACAGGACAAACATATTTTTGATGATATATTTGGAAGGAGGTGTAATCATGGTGATGGCTAACAGTCTTCTTTTTTACATATAGATTTTTCTCTTCTTTTCTATTTGCATGTATCTTCAATTAATAAACTGTACCTAGAAGATTATACTGTTAGTTATGAATATATTCTATTTACTTATTTTTCCATATTTTAAAATAATTCTACAACTTATTGATTTAGATTTATATGATGACCAAATAAATTTAAATTCCAAGAAATGGTTTAAGGCAAATGAATACTAGAGTATTTTCCTTCTCTTTGCCTCAGAACTTTAAAAATATGTGGAAATGTAAATAAGCTTCAGAGAAGAGTGGTAGTGATTATTCACAATGTCAAACAAGAGCTACAAGATAATGTTAAAGAAACTGACTAATGAAAAGCTTCAATAAAACAAAAGATTCTTGCATTCAGGAGAGTGACCAACTCCTCTCAATCTCCACTAATAGTGAACTGAGTAGAAATAAATATAAATCACAGAATGAAAAATTTGTTAGCTATAAGAATTTTATATTTATAAAATGAATACTAAACATATGTAAAAAGATTGCACAAAGGCCCTAAATCAAATTACCGTTCCATGTCAAAAAAATTATAAGAAAAAGAAAGAACCTTAGAGGCAGTATAAAGAATTCAAAACGGACCCAATCGAGTCTCTGATTGATAGGATTAAATTGCTTCCTGTTCTCCTTGTAGAGATCAATTTTACTATTGTTTCAGAAGGTTTGGAAATGAGACTGAAAGAATAAAAAATTAAGCATATAAATGAAAGTATTTATTATCATCAGTGTAGATGTTTTCTACATGTAGAAAAGGAAAATCAACTATCTCTTTAATTTAGCACTTAAATATAGTCTCCATATTGTTTGATTGATTTTTGTTGATTATTTGCTCATTACTGTAATAAGGAAGCTGAGACTCAGAAAGGCTAAATTAGCTTTCACATGCCATGCAGTTACAGAATCAGGATTTGGACTATGGCCTTAAATGTTGGTGTAATGAACTATATATATATATATATTTTCCCAATTGTTCACTGTCTCACCTTCTTGCAGTATTTTCCATTTCTATGTTAATGGCATCTCACTTGATCTTGCAACCTTCTTTGGTCAAAAATGGTGGGTGAAATGCCATTTGTTACTTCTGATGTAATTTTTGAGTTACATCAGAAGAAATTAAATTTATGAAGAAATTTAACATAATAACCAAAAATAACCTCTACAGTTGATTTCAAAACTAACATAAAATAAAAAGATAAAAGGCACTATTTGTCAATGGAGTAAGTAACAATTATTCAGAAAGTAACAATTATTTAGAATATAGAATTGATATTACTGTTAAACAATTAAGAAAAATTATTTCAGAAATACTCCTCTTGATTTGCAATAAAATAATCTCTATAAATTAGAGTTAATTTTTTGAAGATAAATAAATGTTTATTTTAAAAAAAAGTTGAACCTAAAAGATACCTGAAATGAATCTATATCTGTATATATGTCAATAGGAGCAGGAGTCATTTCAGGAACTGAAATGATTATTTTAAACCTGTAAATAATTTATTTTGGAGGGAGAATCAATTTCTGAGTTATTTAGGAGAGATAAATATAATGTCTAAAGATCAGGGCATTGCCGAAAAGGAAGAAAGTGTCAAAACAAAAAAATTGTTATACTTTTTAAATTAAAAATATAAGCTGAGCCCAGGAGTTTCATACGAGCATAGGCAACATAGTAACACCATATTTCTAAAAAAAAAAATTTTAAAGGAAAATAATAGATAAGGAAATATATTTGTGATTTGTTTAATACACCAATTATTTTAAAATTGGAAATAAATATAAAGATCCCAGTAACTCAGTTAGCAAAGGCTAATGACTATTAGCCATTAATTGGTCATTAATAACCAGTTAAATTACTGTATTTTTAAAACAGAGGTATTTTTAAGGACTTTTTTTTAGAGCAACTTTAGGTTCACAGCAAGAGTGAGAGGAAGATACAGATATATCCCATATACACACTCTCTCTACACATGCCTATTCTCAAAAATAGGGAATTTAAAATCTATTAGGAAATATCATTATAAAACCTATGTGAGACTATGCTATTTTTCTTTGTTAATTTCAAGAAAAACACACTTTGAAAACAACTAGAAGAGACCAAATACATGCACATAAAGTTAGTATATGTTGTGTAAAGTTTGTAGAATTTTGGATTGATCATTTTCTCCTTTCGTTTTTTAGCTTTCCAAACTTGCTGATACTCTGTATTTTTTTCAAAATACTCATAATAATTTCCCAATGTGATATGTATTTCAAACTCCTGGGCTCAAGCGATCCTCCCACCTCAGCCTCATGAATAGTTGGGACAACAGGCAGGCACCACTATGCCTGGCTAATTTTTTTTTAATTGCTATTGTTTTAGTAGTAACGTGGTCTTGTTATTTTGCCCATGCTGACCTCAAACTCCTGGGCTCAAGTGATCCTTTCACCTTGGCCTTCCAAAGTGCTGGGATAACAGATATGATCCACCATGTCCAGCTTTAAATGTTTGAAAACTGTCGTTTCAATCTGTGATTTCATTGCTTTATCCTCAAAACTATTCTCCTCAATGTATTTGTGAATCAATGTTGTTTTTCAAAGTCATTCAGTCTCAGTAAAATGATAAAAATTGACCACTGTCATTTGAATATACTTGAAAATTTAGGTGACACGGCTAAAAAAAGTTGAATTGGGGGAACACTGAATTCATTCAATTTCAGTTTAGTGTACTATACTTATGAACTGTGTAAATCACTTTTGTGTATCGATAGCTGTCCTAGTCGAGAAATATTCATGCAAATAGACCAATTTTACCTTAATCATGTGAACTTCCATGATCTTATTTATTACGTAGAGGCATGAGTGTGGGTTCTCTAATTGCTTTTTTCTAGAAATGCTAATATTTATCATAATATTATAGCTACTTACAAATCATTCCTGAGGAAAGATGGAGATTGGAATTTATTGTATTTATGTAGGTTGCATTTTTCTTCATTTGATATAAGCAACACAATAGACTATCATTTGAGAATTTTTTGTTTGTGCTCATAACCATAATGTATTTCAATAGTGTTATCTTAGGATGAATGTAAAGGAGGTGGAGGGATTTATTTTTCTTAAATTAGTATTTTGAGGTAGAAATTACATAATAAAAATCGCAAATATCTGAAGTGTCTACTTCAATGAGTTTGACTATATGTATCATGAAACTATCATACAAATCAAGATATAAGTTCCCATTACCCAGAAACTCCCCTCAAGTACCTTTCTAGTCTATATGCCACCTCCTATTCACACAACACCAGGAAACCATTTTCTGATTTTTTAAGAATCCTAGATAGCTTTTGCCTTTACTTAGAAGTAGAACCATACTGAACATGATGTTATTATAACTTTTTTATTCCCTCCATACAATGTCTGTGAAATTACTTCATGAGATGTGTGTGTGTGTGTGTGTGTGTGTGTGTGTGTGTGTGTGTATTCTGTCCTTATGTTGATGACTGGTATTCCTTTGTTTGAATGTAAAAAATTTAATCTATTTCCTGCATATGTGCATATGTTGCTATATAAATATATATACCCATATGGCAACATGTGTATATGCAATATATACAATATGTACAATATGTTCATATACACATATTGCTATATGTGTATATATATTTATATTGCTATATGGGCACATATGCATATATTGCTATATGTGTACATATATTTACATAGCAATATGTACATATATATGTATAGCAATACAACACATATATAGCAATATTGTATAAGGCTGCTATGACATACCTTTTTTTGTGGGAGGAAAGGGAAATATTTCTGGTTAAAACTGATAAACATTTGAGTCGTTTATATTTCAGTGCTATTGTAAATAAAGTTGCTATGAATATTTTTAAACTAGTGTTTTGTGGATATGGGTAGTTTTTTTAAATTTTGTTTTGTTTATCTTGGTAAATACTTAGGAATGGAATTGTTGGACCATAGCATATGTGTACAGTAAATCCTCACTTAAGATCATCAAGGGATTCTTGAAAACTGCAACTTTAAGCAAAACTCAAAACAAAGACAATTTTTTTTCTCATCAATGTTATAAGGAAATAAGGAGTTTACATCATTCAAGGACCTGCTCTACATCCTTTCGCTTAAAGTTACAAAACCTACCAACAATGTTAAGTGAGGACTTACTGTATGTTTAATTTTATAAGAAATTGCCAAATAATTATCAAAGCAATTGTACCATTTTACACTCTTGTCAGCAAGACATGAGAGTCCCAATTGCTCCACCATTATGAATACTTGCTTGTAAAATTTTTAATTTTAACAATTCTAATGGGTGCATGGTAGTTTTTAATTTGCATGTTTCTGATGACTAAAGATATTTAGAATCTTTTCATATGATCATAGCCACTCTTGTTTCTTTTTCTATGAAGTGGTGAAGTTTTTGTTTAATGTTAAATTGTAAATAATTTCTATTCTGTTGTTAGGTGAAATATTTTATGAATTTTCATTAACTGGATTAAAAGTGTTGATTAAATCTTCCATATCCTTATCAAGTTTCTGTCTATTTTTTCTATTAATTACAGAAAGAGGTATGTTAAAATCACTAAGTATAATTATGGACTTGTCTATTTTATTCTTTAGCTCTGTCAATTTTGAAGCTCCATTTTATGGTGTAATTGCATTTAAGATTTTATAGTTTCCTGATAAATTGAAACTTTTTTATTGGAAAAATATTCTAGTAGTCTGGTGTTTAAGAATTTTTTTCTTAAAGAATCTATATTTTTAAAAATTTGAATATATTACTTTATGCTTGTCTGTGTTAGTGTTCGTTTAAAATCTCTTTTTCATCCTTTTACTTTTAACCTATCTATGAGTTTATCTTTGAAGGATATCTGTTGTAAACCACTGTGTTTGATTCCTGCTTTTTCATCTAATCTGACAATCTCTGCCTTTTTTAATTGAAAAATGTTTAATTTTAGGCTCAGGAGTATATGTGAAGGTCTGTTATATAGGTAAACTTATGTAACGTGGGTTTGTTGTACAGATAATTTCATCACCCAGGTATTAAATCTAATACCCAATACTTATTTTCCTGCTCCTCTCCCTCCTCCTACACTCCACCCTCAGGTAGGCCCCAGTGTCTGTTGTTACCTTTTTTGTTTTCATGAGTTCTCATCATTTAGCTTGCACTTATAAGTGAGAACATGTGGTATTTGATTTTCTGTTCTTGTGTTAGTTTGCCAAGGATAATAGCCAACATCTCCATCCATGTTCCCGCAAAAGACACGATAGTGTTCTTTATGGCTGCAGTATTCCATGGTATATATGTACCACATTTTCTTTATCCAATCTGTCATTGATGAGCATTTAGGTTGATTGTATGTCTCTGCTGTTGTGAATAGTGCTGCAATAAAAATTAATGTGCATGTTTCTTTATAGTAGAATGATTAATATTCCTCTGGGTATATATCCAGTAATGTGATTGCTGGGTTGAATGGTAGTTCTGCATTTAGCTCTTTGAGGAATTGCCATACTGCTTTCCACAATATTCCCTTTTTCTGCAACCTCACCAGCATCTATTATTTTTTGTCTTTTCAGTAATTGACATTCAGACTACTGTGTGATGATATCTCATTGCGGTTTTGCTTTGCATTTCTCTAATGATTGATGATATTGAGCTTTTTTTCATATGCTTGTTGGCCATATATATGTCTTCTTTTGAAAAGTGTCTGTTGATATCCTTATTCAACTTATTTTTAATGTAGTTATTGATAATGGTGGGCTTGATTCCATCTCTTCAATATTTTTTTTTAAATTTTCTCATGTGTTGTTTGTTTTTGTCTTTCTCTTGTCCTGAATTTTTGGTGTAAATTTTTTGCTGTTGTTTTTTAAAAAATTTTATTTTATTCTCATTAATGTTTTTAACTACATCTCTATGTTTAATTTTTTAATTGTTGCTCTAGTATTACAATATATATTTTCAAATTAACGCTCACACCTCTGAATTAATACTATACACAATTTTCAATCTAAAACACTTGCACCCTGGACACAAATATTTATATTTTTCCCATGTGCCCATATATTCACTGTCTACTCCAAAATTCTAATCACATTACTACATCAGAATCATGCTTAGGTTTTAGTATCCTGTTATCTAAATCACTCCCAAATGTGTATGAGGCAGATCAAGTCCCACTCATTTGTAGCTTCTCAGGGAAGCCTCTTAACTCAGACCTATGAACTAATACCTCTGAACTCCCAAACTACAAGTGTGAAACAGGGACAAGATAACAGCAGGATTCACTCTCATACAAAACAGAGAGGAATGAGAGCACATAGCAGTTACTGGTCCACAACAACTCTGGAATTCAGTCACACATATATCTCCAGATCTCAAGAAATGGGGAATAGTCCTTAAGTAGGGCCCAGTTTGGCTCCCTGGGGATGGTACCTTCTCTCTGCCTTAAGTCATGTGTCGAGCCATCTGTCAATCTCTTTTTTATCAAAGATGTTTTATGTCTGTAATTACGAAGATATCTCAGTCTGTTTTAGTGCCCTTAGATATTCTATAAATTTTGGTGAGAACTCCTTGCTAATTTGAAATGAATATTTGTCACAGTTTGGGTTTCAGTTTGGTTAAATTCAAATTGTATTGTTCAAAATGTTTATATACTTACCAATTCTGCATGTGAGTTTGTGTGTGTGTGTGTGTGTGTGTATTCCAGATATTACTTACATGGTTTGTTAAAATCTCTAGCTGTAATTGTAAATTCTTCTATATTTTATTTTAGTTTTCTCAACCTATACATATAGGTTGGTAATGTTACTAGGTAAATAAATGGTAGTGTATGTTTTACACTAGTTACATAAATATTACTTAGGTTTTACTACACGTATGTTACAAATATGTCACATGGTAATTAACTTTTAGGATGATTACATTTTCCTGTTAAATTGGATTATTTATAATTGTGAAGTAGCCCTCTTCATCTCTTCTAGTATTTCTATTCTTAAAATATAGTTTTTACATGGCATCAGCAACTTTCTTTTGGTCGAAATTTGAGTAGAACACTATTTTTTATCCTTTTTCTAGGAAAGTTAAATGTTCCACAGCTTTAAACTATGTTTTTTTTGTGAACAGCAAATGCTTATTTTTGTCGACTTTGTTGAAGATCAGATAGTGGTAAGTGTATAGCATTATTTCTGGGTTCTCCATTCTGTTCTGGTGCAGGGATAATAGGCTAGCCATATACAGAAGACTGAAACTGGACCCGTTCCTTAGAATCAACTGAAGATGGATTCAAGACTTAAGTGTAAAGGCTAAAACAACTCTAAAAACTCTGGAAGATAATCTAGTAAGTGCCATTCTGTACATAAGCCCTGGCAAAGATTTCGTGATGAAGATGCCAAAAGCAATTGCAACAACAACAAAAAAAAATTGACTAATGGGACCTAATTTAACTAAAGAGCTTCTGCACAGCAAAAGAAACTATCAATAAACAGACACCCTACAGAATGAAAGAAATTTTTGTAAGAGATGCACCCAACAACGGCTAATATCCAGAATCTGGAACTTAAACATATCTACAAGCAAAAAACAAATAACCCAATTACAAATCAGGCAAAGGACATGAATAGACACTTGTCAGAAGAATATATACTGCCCTCCAACAAGCATATAAAAAGTGCCCAACATCATTAATAAAGAGAAATGCAAATCAAAACCACAGTGAGATACCATGCCACATCAGTCAGAATGGCTATTACTAAAAAGTCAGAAAATGACAGATGGTGACAAGGTTGCAGAGAAAAGGAACACTTATATACTGCTGGTGAGAATGTAAATTTGTTCAACCACTGTGGAAAGCAGTTTGGTAATTCCTCAAAGATCTCAAAGCAGAATTGCCACTTGCTTTGACAATTCCATTATTGGATATATACCAAAAGGAATATAAATTATTCTGTCATAAAAACTCTTGTAAATGTATGTTCATCACAGCATTATTCACAGTAACAAAGGCACGGAATTAACCTAAATGCCCATCAATGGTGGACTGAATAAAGAGTGGTTCATATACACCCTGGAATACCATGGAGCCATAAAAATAATGAGATCATGTCCTTCGTAGTAACATGGACGGAACTGGAGGTCATTATCCTAAGTGAACTAACACAGGAACAGAAAACAAAGTACTGCATGTTATCACTTAAAAGTGGGAACTAAATACTGAGTACATATGAACAAAAAGAAGGGAACAACAGAAAATGTGGCCTACTTGAGAGTGGAGATTCAGAGAAGGGTGAGGATCGAAAAATTACCAACTTGGGTACTACGCTTATTACCTGGGTGACAATAAAATTTGTATGCCAAACCCCCGTGACACGCATTTTACCTATGTAACAAACCTGCACATTTATCCTGGAACCTAAAATAGAATTTTTTAAAATTTTATTTTTTATTTTATTTTATTTTATTTTATTTTATTTTATTTTATTTTTTTTCTTTTTTTTTATTATACTTTAGGGTTTTAGGGTACATGTGCACAATGTGCAGTTTTGTTACATATGTATCCATGTGCCATGTTGATTTCCTGCACCCATTAACTCGTCATTTAGCATTAGGTGTATCTCCTAATGCTGTCCCTCCCCCCTCCCCCCACCCCACAACAGTCCCCGGAGTGTGATGTTCCCCTTCCTGTGTCCATGAGTTCTCATTGTTCAATTCCCACCTATGAGTGAGAACATGCGGTGTTTGGTTTTTTGTCCTTGCGATAGTTTACTGAGAATGATGTTTTCCAGTTTCATCCATGTCCCTACAAAGGACACGAACTCATCATTTTTTATGGCTGCATAGTATTCCATGGTGTATATGTGCCACATTTTCTTAATCCAGTCTATCGTTGTTGGACATTTGGGTTGGTTCCAACTCTTTGCTATTGTGAATAGTGCCGCAATAAACATACGTGTGCATGTGTCTTTATAGCAGCATGATTTATAGTCCTTTGGGTATATACCCAGTAATGGGATGGCTGGGTCAAATGGTATTTCTAGTTCGAGATCCCTGAGGAATCGCCACACTGACTTCCACAATGGTTGAACTAGTTTACAGTCCCACCAACAGTGTAAAAGTGTTCCTATTTCTCCACATCCTCTCCAGCACCTGTTGTTTCCTGATTTTTTAATGATGGCCATTCTAACTGGTGTGAGATGGTATCTCACTGTGGTTTTGATTTGCATTTCTCTGATGGCCAGTGATGAGGAGCATTTCTTCATGTGTTTTTTGGCTGCATAAATGTCTTCTTTTGAGAAGTGTCTGTTCATGTCCTCTGCCCACTTTTTGATGGGGTTGTTTGTTTTTTTCTTGTAAATTTGTTTGAGTTCATTGTAGATTCTGGATATTAGCCCTTTGTCAGATGAGTAGGTTGCAAAAATTTTCTCCCATTGTGTAGGTTGCCTGTTCACTCTGATGATAGTTTCTTTTGCTGTGCAGAAGCTCTTTAGTTTAATGAGATCCCATTTGTCGATTTTGGCTTTTGTTGCCATTGCTTTTGGTGTTTTAGACATGAAGTCCTTGCCCACGCCTATGTCCTGAATGGTATTGCCTAGGTTTTCTTGTAGGATTTTAATGGTTTTAGGTCTAACATATAAGTCTTTAATCCATCTTGAATTAATTTTTGTATAAGGTGTAAGGAAGGGATCCAGTTGCAGCTTTCTACATATGGCTAGCCAGTTTTCCCAGCACCATTTATTAAATAGGGAATCCTTTCCCCATTTCTTGTTTTTGTCAGGTTTGTCAAAGATCAGATAGTTGTAGCTATGCGGCATCATTTCTGAGGGCTCTGAATGGGCAAAAACTGGAAGCATTCCCTCTGAAAACTGGCACAAGACAGGGATGCCCTCTCTCACCGCTCCTATTCAACATAGTGCTGGAAGTTCTGGCCAGAGCAATCAGGCAGGAGAAGGAAATAAAGGGTATTCAATTAGGAAAAGAGGAAGTCAAATTGTCCCTGTTTGCAGATGACATGATTGTATATCTAGAAAACCCCATTGTCTCAGCCCAAAATCTCCTTAAGCTGATTAGCAACTTCAGCAAAGTCTCAGGATACAAAATTAATGTACAAAAATCACAAGCATTCTTGTACACCAATAACAGACAAACAGAGAGCCAAATCATGAGTGAACTCCCATTCACAATTGCTTCAAAGAGAATAAAATACCTAGGAATCCAACTTACAAGGGATGTGAAGGACCTCTTCAAGGAGAACTACAAACCACTGCTCAATGAAATAAAAGAGGATACAAACAAATGGAAGAACATTCCATGCTCATGGGTTGGAAGAATCAATATCGTGAAAATGGCCATACTGCCCAAGGTAATTTATAGATTCAATGCCATCCCCATCAAGCTACCAATGACTTTCTTCACAGAATTGGAAAAAACTACTTTAAAGTTCATATGGAACCAAAAAAGAGCCCGCATCGCCAAGTCAATCCTAAGCCAAAAGAACAAAGCTGGAGGTATCACGCTACCTGACTTTAAACTATACTACAAGGCTACAGTAACCAAAACAGCATGGTACTGGTACCACAACAGAGACATAGATCAATGGAACAGAACAGAGCCCTCAGAAATTATTTTATTTTTTTGAGACGGAATCTTGCTCTGTCGCCCAGGCTGGAGTGCAGTGGCGCGATCTCGGCTCACTGCAAGCTCCGCCTCCCCGGTTCACGCCGTTCTCCTGCCTCAGCCTCCCCAGCGGTTGGGACTACAGGCACATGCCGCCACGCCCGGCTAATTTTTTTGTATTTTTAGTAGAGATGGGGTTTCACCGTGTTAGCCAAGATGGTCTCGATCTCCTGACCTTGTGATCCGCCCACCTCAGCCTCCCAAAGTGCTGGGATTACAGGCGTGAGCTACCGCGCCCGGCCTAAAATAGAATTTTTAAAAAGTTTGTCCCTTTTTAAAAAACTCTTAGCCACAGATGTTTTAATATTTTTTCTAATAATTTTTATTACTTATAAATCTTTTTCTATTGACTTTTATATAATTCTAATTATTTGTTTCTATGTTCTGTTTCCTGGTAAACGTGGCAAATTATTTTGTTCTTAAATGTATGAGTTTGTATATGACAAATTGTAGTCACTCTGGATAAAGTAGTCTTCCATCACAGAGGACGTATTTATTTATATTTATTTATTTATTTAGGCAGAAGACTGCAAGATAATAAAAAAAGACTTTAAGGCTATTAATAATTTTTCAGACATATCCATTTGAAACCCTGAAGTTTACTGGGCTGCCTCCTACTTGCAGTCTTTGAACTCAAATTGTTTTCTTCTCAGTACTGTAAGAATGTTGAGATCTATACTTGTTATTTTTAGTTAGCAGGTGTATTCTGCTTGCTTTCTCTACAGTTGGTCCATTTATGTTTAGCATATTATTTACTATATGCCCCAAGGAGAAATTCCTGCAGAATGTTGGGTTTACTTCTTTTTTTTTTTTTTTTTTTTTTTTTTGAGACGAAGTCTCGCTCTGTCACCCAGGCTGGAGTGCAGTGGCGCAATCTCGGCTCACTGCAAGCTCCGCCTCCCGGGTTCACGCCATTCTCCTGCCTCAGCCTCTCCGAGTAGCTGGGACTACAGGCGCCCGCCATCGCGCCCGGCTAATTTTTTTTTTGAATTTTTAGTAGAGACGGGGTTTCACCGTGGTCTCGATCTCCTGACCTCGTGATCCGCCCGCCTCGGCCTCCCAAAGTGCTGGGATTACAAGCGTGAGCCACCGCGCCCGGCCTGGGTTTACTTCTTAATGTCCTTTTGTTCTTTGGGATTCTTTTCTCTGAAATCATTTTTGCCTCTATAGACCCAAACTCCCTTATATTTCACTTCTAAATTCAGTGTAACTGCACTAAATAATATATGCTTTTCTCTATTACGTCCTTATTGCTCTTGTGTGAACCAGCAAATATTCCCTGGAAAAAAAGCTGCAGAGAAGTTTGGCTTGCATCAGTGAGCATTTATCTCCAAGATCTTTGTCCTTCAAATCTTGACTGCCTTAGAATACTATGTGGTGTTTTCAAAACTGTTTTGTATTTTTCAAACTCATAAATGATATTTGTGGGGAGATTAGTCTGAAACCAGTGATTGAGTTTATATACAGAATACTGCATGGACAATACAGCAGAGGGAAACAAACTTTCAACACATTTTTTATATATTAAATAAATAATAAATGTATTTTCAAAAATTACAACCCAAAGCAAAAATACAGAAAAGTTTCTGTACTGTATTTCAACATATTGTATTGCTATAATATATATATATTTCTTAATGCATATCTTTATTTTCTTGTGAGTGTTAATCTTGTCTGAACTTATGCTGTAAAACTAATTAAAAAGAGAGAAAAGAGAATATACCCAGGTAGTCCCAGATTCCAAGGAGCTTATAAACACTTTCCACAAATGTCAATTCAGTAGCTGATTTATATTCTTCTAAATTGTTCTTTAATAAATGATAACTACAGAGATAATTATGTCTTTGTAGTACATTTACACTCTTCCAAACAAACTTGGCAATAAGACAACCATATATTATTCAAAGGGTCTTTAACTAAATCTATAGAAAATTAATTCTATCCTCAAATAAACTTTCTGAGGTATCCATGATAGTACGTGTGTGCATGTGTGTGTGTATATGTGTATGTGTGTGTGTGTGTGTGTGATTGGATGTAAATTATTTCTAATGGATGGAATTAGAAAGGTGTGGATTTGCATTTCTATACATTTCTTCAATTTTTTTTAATCATTGAAATATGTCAAAAATGCACTAGATGAACAAAGGAATGGTAGAAGCTAATGGTGGGTATATAGATTTTAAACATGCCATTTTCTTGTCCCTGAACTCACAGAATATTTTGGATGCAGTACGGGAGGAAATTACTTCTTTTCTGATATTAGATGCAGTAGTTATGGAAATTCTCTCCCAGGATAGCGTCTTTCTCATTCAGCACCAAATTACCATTATCGTAACAGCTGTGTCAGCTAGCCAGGGTTCTTCTTAAAGCAAATGGAGATTATATAATCTTTCACTCACTGTCATGCAAGATAAAGTACAACCTCATAATAATTCTGGATTTTTACATTAAAAACAATTGCATAACAGTGTCCCATTTATGGATGAAGATTGTATTAAAATGTAACAAGCAATAAGCTTTAAATTTTCAGGTTGTAATGAATGTGAACTAAAAACAATGACACACCATTAGAAAATACATTTAAATAACATGGAAAGGCAACTCATGATAAATATTTTTAAAATATTGAAAATAATTTGTACATAAACATGGTGAGATAATTAAATTAAAATTAAAAATAAATGTACATAATTACATAAACCTGCATAACATATAACAGATAATTTGTGCTTACCGATATTATTGAGAATACTAGATGATATGTTGGACAGATATCTTATATAATTATACTACCTTGCAAGAAATGTACCCATAGTCATCATCTCCCTTAATGTTCACAATAAAAAAGAAAGTTAGAGTAATACAATTTTCTAAATCTTAAATATACTCTATACCCAATTAAAAATCTAATACAATAGTTAGAAGAGGAAATTTTATATGCTGATGCTTATGTCTAATGAATGAAAAAGTCTGTTATTGATTTGCAAGATCTCTTAAATATTAAGTACTTTAACTTTTTGCTTTTTATGTAGTTGCAAAATGTTTTGATTCTCAATGTAATTTCACTTTTTACATTCCTCGATAAGGGTTTTTACAATTTGTTTGTCTGCTTTTAAGGGAACAAATACCAAGTCTTTACCTTGCAGTATGGCAAAACAAATGCCCGGATCAGCAACCTTGCTTAAAGCTTTGTAAATGTAGGGATGAGTTTGCAACAGCAGAAGAATTCATCAGATGACAAAAACGCAGTGAAAGTGAGAATCAAGAGAGGGAGAAGTGCTCTGCACTCACTACCACTCACGCTGAAAGACAAAGCTCAGTATCTGTCCTCAAAGTTCCAATAGAATGCTCCCAAAAAATGCTGGATCACAAAGGATTGTCATTTTTAAGAATAAGCCAGGAATAAATTAATGTTTTCCAGAAGATAGCAGAGAAAAACACCTGTCTAAAAACTTGATACTAAGTTTATAAGAATGGCATTTTCCTATAAGATCTACTTGTTCTATGAATTCATAGTAGATCAAATTGTATGTGAGTACTTTGATGAAGATATATTCCCTACAATACATTCTGTCAATCTTTGGTTATACAGATTTTATCTTGTTTTCTTAGAAACCCTCTCTCCACTTTGAAATATTAACAGTTGCATTTTCCAGCATAATTTTGGTTTCTTTTTTACATTTAAGGTTTTTAATCCAGTAGGATACATACTTACGTTAGGCATGAGAAAGAGGTAGAGCTTTATTTTTTCCACAATTAATTTGTTTTCCTAGATCATTTTTCCTTCAGATGACATTAAAATTATGTCTAACGGATTTTATCTATTTTTTGTTAATTTTATTCATAGGTATGTTTTCTACTTGTGGCTAATATTTTATTTTATATTTTTAAGCTAGATGTTAGGGGTTGAGAGCAAAATATTTCTTGTTTTTATTTTGTAACCTGACATGATAAAGTATGCTACTTTTACTTTGATGTAGCTTTTTACATTTTTTTGGTTTCCTTATTTGTTTTTTGGGAGAGTAGAACGAAAGACTGGGTGTATACTTATTTATTTATTATTTTGACACGCAGTTTTGCTCTTGTTGCCCAGGCTGCTGTGCAATGGCGCGATCTCGGCTCACTGCAAAATCCGCCTACCAGATTCAAGCGATTGTCCTGCCTCAGCCTCCTGAGCAGCTGGGATTACAGGCATGCCCCACGTTGCCCGGCCAATTTTGTATTTTTAGTAGAGATGGGGTTTCACCATGTTAGTCAGGCTGGTCTCTAACTCCTGACCTCGTGATCAGCCTGCCTCAGCCTCCCAAAGGGCTGGGATTACAAGCGTAAGCCACCGCACCCGGCCGTATACTTTTTTTAAAAATATTTCAATGCTAGAGGCATCGTATTACTACATTCTCAGACTGCTATAAAGATACAACCGAAGACTGGGTAATTTATAAAGGAAAAAGATTTAACTGACTCACAGTTCCGCATGGCTGGGGAGGCCTCGGGAAACTTCAATCATGGCGGAAGGGGAAGCAGAGGCCCCTCTTCTCAAGGCAGTAGGAGAGCGTGTGTGTGTGTGTGTGTGTGAAGGAGGAACCGCCAAATACTTATAAAACCATCAGATCTTGTGAGAACTCACTCACTATGGCAAGAACAGCATGTGGGAAACCGCCTCCATGATTCAGTTACTTCCCATCAGGTTTCTTCCTCAACACCTGGCGATTATGATTCAAAATGAAATTTGAGTGGGTACTGGTCATGAAACAGAGGGAGATAAAACTAACAGATCATATTCTTAAATGTATTATAATACGATTTGAATAAAATAACTTACATAAGGCTATAGGCATATAATACTAGACTGTAATTTGAAATCTGGTTTGTGGTGGTGGATGCAAACTAGAAATGATGTTTTTTTTTTTTTTTTTTTTTTTTTTGAGGCAGAGTCTGCAACGTCACCTAGCCTGCAGGTGCAGCATAGCTTATTGCAGCCTCAGTCTTCTGGGCTCAGGCGATTGATCCTCCTGCCTCAGCCTTCCATGTGGCTGGGACGACAGGAATGCACTACTATGCCCAGCCAATTTTTTTTATTTTATTTTTTTTAATTTTTTTATTTTTTGTTTTTATTTTTTTGAGACGGAGTCTCGCTCCGTTGCCCAGGCTGGAGTGCAGTGGCGCAATCTCGGCTCACTGTAAGCTCCACCTCCCGTGTTCACGCCATTCTCCTGCCTCAGCCTCTCCAAGTAGCTGGGACTACAGGCGCCCGCCACTGCGCCCGCCACCACGCCCGGCTAATTTTTTGTATTTTTAGTGGAGACGGGGTTTCACCGTGGTCTCGATCTCCCGACCTCATGATCCGCCCGCCTCGGCCTCCCAAAGTGCTGGGATTACAAGCGTGAGCCACTGCGCCCGGCCAATTTTTTTTATTTTTTTGTAGAGATGGTGTCTGACTTTATTTCCTAGGCCAGTCTCAAACTCCAGAACTCAAGCTATTCTCCCACCTTGGCTTCCCACAGTGTCGGGACTACAAGTGTGAGCCACCACACTGGGACAAATGTTAAATTTCAAAAAAGAAAGAACACAATGATGAGAAAAGACTTAATTCAGGTCAGGTTCAGAAGGTATTTTCTTACTTCAAATAACAGGCTCAGGGTAAATTCTCCCAGTCACTGTGGTACTTAGCGCACTCCTGTATAAACATCTTTTCTTGTGTAGGTGATTTCCTTTGAGTTCAGAAGATGACAAGCTATAACCTTTTGCACTGCAAAGGGAACAATATTGTTGAAAAAATAATTATATCAGTATTAAATATTAGTATTAAAAACAAAATTATTTGTTAAGAATTATAATATTACTTAACATATTTTATTATCAACAATAGTGTAGTCTAAAATGGCATTAAAATAGCTACCAGCAACATGTCTTGACCTTATTTATATTAATGGTCTTTCTTTCAGTAAAATTATACCTATTGCAATGAGAAATGATTTCTTGGCATTCTTGTAACAACTTATATGTATCACAGCTTAAAATATCAGCAGTTACGTACTTTCCTATTAATAACAGCATGCCTAATTTATTCTGAAATGATTGACATTGGTAATTGACACAAATAAAAGTTGTTTCTTTTTTAAATGTCCGTGGCTGCTTGCTTGCTGGAAAGTTTAGAACACCATCATCTGTTACTCTTCTAAATATATGAAAACAACAAGAACACATCTGATGTTGAAGGAAAAAATTGCATTTTCAATCAATGTCTTGTGAAATAAATTAGAAGTTATGTCAGATAACATAAATCAATGAAAGCTATATGTAATATCCTGTTTATAGCACCTGCTTCTCTGAGAGTTTGCCTTTTTTACATTTGCAGGAAATTGGAAGAAAATAAATAACAATTTGAAGAAAAAATAACTTGTTTAATTTTTCATTTTAAATATCCCCAAAATAAAATTTTAAAATAACAAAAAAAAGCAATGTTATTAGCTTAGGTGGCATAATTTAGGCTCAACCTACGTAGTTTATTTTTGTAACCCAATGTTTTTCAAATTGGCACAGAATTGATGTTCAATAGCTGTCTTTAAATTGATAGTGAATTGAGATTAAGGAAAAAATAGACAATCTATTAAAATATAGTGGGAATCTATGACTAGATTGCTATGATTAATGGACAAGCAGTGGAGTTATTATGAAACTGAAATCAGTGAAACCTGAGAAATGAACAAGTTTATCTGTTTGGTCTTGCATCTATAATGTTACTATAATGTTACTTAATCCACTGCTCATTTAGGATGATTTGTGAAAAATACATACAATAAAACGGAAATAAATATGAAGGTATTACAACCATGGAGGATAAAAATGGAAGGTACACATTTGAGGAGATAACATCATTTCCAATATGCTTATTTCAATTAAAACAATAAAATTCACTTTTTTGCTTTTATATATCACGGAAAATTTTTCCTCAATTAAAGGACTGATGAACAAATGTAGATATTTTACGTACCTTATTGACTTCCCTAATCAATAATCATTTTTATGTATAACTAGATGTGTTTAAATTTTATTTTGTAATATGGTACCCATAAAAACTGAGGTTTCATATTCAATTTGAAACTATTAACTAAATCCAAGGAAATTTAACGGCAAATCTACAGTTGTTTTTTAATCAAGTTTTCGAAGAAATGGTAAAAACTGTCTTCCAAAATGGCTATGCTATTTTTCATTCCCTTCAGCAACAAATGAGAGTTCCTGTTGCTCCACATCCTTCTCCAGCATTTACTATTTTCAGTGTTTTGGACTTTGCTGATTCTAATAATTGTTGTTTCAATTTACAAATCCTTAATGACATATGATGTAGAGCATGTTTTCATGTGCTTATCTGCCACATACCATTTTTGGTAAGGTTTTCATTTATGTCATTTGCCCATTTTTTATTCAACTTGTTCATTTTCTTATTGTTGAGTGTAATTGGGTTGATCTTTTTCTTATTATTTATTTTCCTATAGTTGAGTTTTAAAGATTAAAAATGTCAGTTCTTTCCAAAATGAGCTATAGTTTCAATGAAATCTCAATTAAAACCCAGCAAATTATTTTATGTACATTGACAAACTGATTCAAAATTTATATGGGAAGGAAAAAAACACAGAGTAGCCAACATAATATTAAAAGAGAGGAATAAAGTCACAGTGTTACATGATCCTTGGGGTGTAGTTTTTCTGGCCAGAAAGGTGCCTCTGAAGCCAGGGGCGCCTTTGCCTGCATTTTGCCTTTGATCTGCGGGGCTTGTTTTGCCCACTCAGCCTGTCAAGCTGTGCTCAGCTCACCCTAGAGGCCTCGGTCTCACACCTGCCAAGGGAGAGTCAAGTATGGAACAAAGAGGGGTGTGTGAGCGAATCAGACATGCCAGCTGCTGCAGGTGGGTGGGCAGCTACAGGTGCCAACATAGGCACCAGCTCTCTGCGAAGCTGCAGCCAGACCAGGCGCACTGGAAGCAGCTTCTGTGGCTGGCACAGGGGAACATAGTGGCACACAGAAGCTTGGAGATGCAAGGGACTACAAGGCCCACAGTGGGAGTCACAGCCCTGACCTTGGGAGCTCCTAGGTGTGTGCTCCCTGAAGGGCCTCAGCTCTTCTCCTCTTCTCCTTGCCTGAAACATGGCAAGCAAGGGACATGTTTCAACCCTGTTTGTGTTACAGCTCTTTTAGCCCTGCCATTCGACAGGTCCCAAATTCTTGTCCTGTGATCAGGAAGAATGAGGTATGCAGAGAAGTGAAGGGTGAGCAAGCCAAAGAGATTTATTGAGAGATAGAATAGCTCAGTATCCTGAAGGAGGCAGCTCCTTTCAGCAGCCAGGGTATCCCTATGAGAAGTGTTCAGCTCCTAGGCATGAGGAAATCCTGGAAGGGAGGCTCCTCTCTGAAGGCAGGTTGTCCCTGTTGTCTCTGCAGCGCTCAGCAGACAGGAGGCCCTGGAGTGGGTAGCTCCTCTCTGCAGCTGGTCATTGCAACATCTACCCAGCTCTGGCTGAGCCTGGGGCTTTTATGGGCCTCAGAGGGGAGGAAGTGCACACCAATTGGTCCATGGGCGGCCATAGGCAGGCCCAGAAAAGGCACCACAAGTTCCCACTCTGGTCCATGGGAGTAGCAGCCCAGACACCAGCCTTAAGGCCTTCTCTGGCCTGAAGGTGAAGCCTCACCAGGGACCTGCTCCCTTCTCCCCAGGAACTTGTCTGCTTCCTGCTTCCTTTCATGGAGCCCAGTCTGTAGGTGCCCAGAGCTGAACTTCCCTTAGTCCCCCCTCAGTTTCCCTCCTATGCTCATTGGTACCCCAAATCTAGAGGGGACTGAGGTGGGAGGGTGCTGGTGTGTCAGCACTGCACCAAGTGTGTGCATGCCTGCACAGGATGTAACAGCGCCTGGGCTTGGCCCTGACTTTGCTCTAAAATTGGAGTGGGCACTAACAGCAGGGAGAAACCAGGCCATAGGAGCAGACACTTCTGAGCCTGTGGAGGCAGAGGGGCCTTCCTGGGCACCCAAGACTGCAGGGATGCCTGGGTCTGCAGCTGCTGATTTGGGTGGCTATAGCTACACCCAGGAGGGTGCCCCCCCATTCTGTGGAGAGGGAGGCCTTGGTCTGCAGCTGTGGTTTGGGCAGCTGCAGCTGTGTCAGGGTGGGGCTCCCACCTGACCCTGGACCCCCAGGGGCACAGAGGTGCCTTGGTCCACAGCCTGGCTTGGCAGCTGCAGTGGCACCTGAGGAGCTCCCACTCCAAATCAGAAGAGGTGAGGCTCCCACTTGTCCCTGGCTCCCACTGACTCCATGGAGCATGCAGCCCCAGCCATGTCTCCTTGTTGCAGCTGGCATGATGGCAGTAGGCTGTTCCAGGCAGCCTGCTGCTGCCATCAAAAGGACTCATTACCCTACTTTAAGACTTACTATAGACCTGCAGTAATCAAGAGATGTGGTATTGTCAAAAAAATATGCAGGCCATAGAAACAGAATAGACAGCCCCAGAATGCATCCACAAAAATATTTAGCTAATCTTTGACAAAGAAGCAAGGAAAACAGACAATGAAGCAAAGATTGTTCTTTCAAAAAATGCTACTGGAACAACAGGGCATCCACATGAAAAACAAAAATGCATACACAGACCTTACATCCTTCACAAAGATGAATTCAAAATAGGTTATTAGACCTAAAGATAAAATGCAGAACTATAAATCTCCTAAAGGATAACAGAGAAAGCAGATAAGACTTTTTTGATACAACACTATTACATGATCTATGAAAGAAAGAACTGATGTGTAAACATTAATATTAAAAACTTCTGCTCTGTGAAAGAAAAGCACTGTCAAGAGAATGAGAAGATAAACTACAGACTGGGAGAAAAGATTTGGAAAAGACACACCTAATAAAGGACTGTTATCCAAAATATACAAACAATTTTAATATTTTAAATATATTTGTAAAATAAATTTTCAACTCCTTCTCCTTATTTATGCAATTATTTTCTATGTTTGTATTTTTGGAGGTTTGATTAGACATATAATAGCCAAACATTATGGTGTAAAACTATGGTACTGTGATCCATTCCATTAAACAATATTTTAAAAAATAGTAGACAAATTTCAAAACATTAAATAGTTGTATACTGATCCTATATTATACATGATTTATGTATAATCACATATTTTACATTTATAAAATATTTTCTACATTCATATTTCAAAGTATGTTACATGTATGATGATACATAGTAAAATAAAATATAATTTAGAATTCATAAATAGAAAACATAAAAACATCTATATTTTTTATATATTTTTTAATATAATTTTTTGTATAATTTTTAAATTTTATATATATTTTTTAAATAATTTACCATGGAACACATAAAGGAATATGTCATAAGTATAAGAACACTATAAATCATACAAATATAAAAAATATAAATGTTATAAAAATTAAATGTATTATGTAAAATAAATATGTAACATCAGTTAATATAGTATATTGTATCAAATAATTTAACAATAAAATATAATTAATATCATATCATTATATAAAATATCTAACAAAGATTTCATGGTGGAATAACATAGCCCACATCTAGTAGATATATATAGGATCTGACACTGAGTTTTGTTGGGGTAATAAAGGGGGATGTTATTCATTCTTGCTGGGTTGTTTCTCTCTGTCTGCCCTAGAAACATTCTCTTTATTTTTCCAGAGATTACTTCAAAAATATTTCTCTTTGTTGAAATTTCTAGCACCCAAACCACTGTTAAAGTATTCTTTCTATGTAGCATCATAGTAATTGCACAAAATAGTAAATGTCACTTTAGCCTTTAACATTTTAATATTATAGTAGTAAAATCATCTGTGAATTTCCCTAATGAACTAGACCTCATTGAACATAAGATTAAGGGCTTCCTCCCTTCTATAGCCCCAACAATAGGACAGTGCTTGGCTTTTAAAAAGTGCTGAGTAAAATTTTCTTAAGGAATTAATATAATAATGTTTGTGTATAGGAGCTGTAAATAATGGATTATTGGGTAGCCTGTCTAGTCATTCCATTATACATTTTTTCTATCTATAACCCATTACCATTCATTCCTTAGTACTCTTTCTCTCCTATTTAAAGCACATAATGTTAGCTTAATAAATAATTATTAACTAAGATTCTTGACTTTACATCACAATGTAGAATATGCTTGCTCTCTGAGCACAATAGTCCATTAGAGTAAGTTCTTATCCATAGATGATGTTAGGATGCAGTCTCTTCCCCGAGGGTGGGAAAGCTTGGAAAAAAGTTATTTGGTTGCAGAAAACTAAGAATAATATTTGTAAAAAGAAGAGAGAGGAAATTTAAAAACAGAAATGTGAAAAAATAAAGTTAAGTTGTAATGATACAATTATGCAGGTCACAAAGCACCTCTGCTTTAAAAAGAAAACTTGCTTATCACAGTTAAAAAGCATACATTTCAACCAAGTAATAAAAAAAGCTAAGACCAATTTCTTAAATGGCATAAATTGCCCAATATTTATCCCACATTTTACAGTAGATATGGGTTCATCAGGGTGCCATAAGTACTTGAATTAACATTAAAAAGCCAATGTGGTTTTTAAATTATTGATGTGCATGTTCATGGTATTTTCTTGCCAAATTTAATAGCCCTCCCTTCAGCTCTATATCAAAAGGTTACATCTTTGACTACACCTTAGACTCATCCTCACCCAAACATCTTTATTACAACGTATTACACTTTCATCTTCCAAGTAAAGATTCTTGTCCTCTGAATCTCTCATTCCCTTCTTACCATTGTTTCTTGATTCATGGTGGCCTAGAATTATTTTTACCCTCTCTCTTCTATTAGTCTCTTAGCTCTGTACTATTTTCCAACAAGACATAAGAATTTATTACTTCAACTCTCTTGACAAAATTTTCAACACTCTTGCTTTTCAGATAACCTGTCAAGCAAAGGCATAACCCTGAATTTCTCCTCTTATATACCCAAGTTATTCACCAGGCAGTATAAAATCACCTTTTTTACACCTAATTTGTAGCAATGTAAATTCATCCTCTTCTACATTTCCTAGGTGCTACAGAAATTTCTTAATTGGGAAGTTGTGTTAGCTTCTTTACCCATTCCCCACTTCAGCACATTTGGAGATGTGCACTTTTCTTAAATCTGCTCTGGTATCTGCTGCCTCTCACTCTCAGATTTTCTAGTAGGATACATTGTGAGATTACTAACATTTAAAAAATATATATTTAAAGTAAGAAAAACTGGGAATAAAATCTTCAAGTATCCCTTAGTTCTGTTTTGTGCATTTGTCATGAATATTGTCAGTATTTACTGCACTTAACATTTTGCTTCACTTTGATAAAGAAACAATAATAAATTTGGACAATGGTGATGAGGGATATACTTCATAAAATTTAACACTTCACAATATTTTATGTGAAGTAACTATGAGAAATGGACTATGGCATTTTTATAATGACCAATCGTGTGTTGACCTAATTTTATTCAAAGTATGTAATTTTTTTCTTTTTTATGATGCTTACACTAAAGTGACCTCTTTTTATTTTTTCGTTTTTTTTTTTTTTTTTTACAGAGTCTCACTCTGTTGCCCAGGCTAGAGTGCAGTGGTGCAATCTTGGCTCACTGCAACCTCCGCCTCCCAGGTTCCAGCAATTCTCCTGCCTCAGCCTCCCAAGTAGCTGGGACCACAGGCATGCACCACCACACCCAGCTAATTTTTGTATTTTTTAGTAGAGACAGAGTTTCACTATATTGGCCAGGCTGGTCTCAAACTCTTGACCTCATGATCCACCCACCTCGGCCTCCGAAAGTACTGGGATTACAGGCATGAGCCACCATGCCCAGCCCAAAGTTACCTCATTTTTTTGAGAAACTGAATATGACTATTTTATGTCTGTAGAGGACTCAAACTATGTGACATTTGCTATTTAAAATATGTATTGACATGATTTTAAAATCACAGAACTTCATACAGCTCTAAAAAACATGCAATAGCTTAACTTTCAAAATATGTACAGCAGCTTCATAACAAAAAGGGAAAGAAATTCATAGATGAGCAGTTAAGTTTGAATGTTGATTTTCTTATGAAATACTGAAACCTTCCTAGCCATAAATGCTGTTGTTTCGCAAATGCTGACAGTTAATAGAAATTCATGGGGATGGTTTTGATGTGTAAGCATTTTGAAACTGTAGTACAACCACTGTGATTCATTGTGCTATATATAAAACATTTTGATTTTTCAATCTCATAGGGAAGTAAAAAGACTTATAAAGGCCTATAAAATGTTTTGAATGTTCTACAGGCACAAAGTAGTATTATTCAACTTCACCAGAAATAGTACAGAGTGGACATTGAATTGAAACTGAAATTTTGAAGAAATCATATTCCCTGGTTGCTTCCTTTGTTTGGGAAAATTGTTTAACATGTTTTGTGCTTATCTTTCTGGTCAATAAAATAAGAATAGAACAATGCTATCTGGAGCTTCTTGACTATCTTATAGAAGTGTTATGTAAAATATCGAAGCTTATTTGAGCTTTAGGAAATTCAAACATTTGTTTTCTGTCCCTAATGCAAAATATTTGAAAATCTAGTGGGCTGAAAATATTCAAAATCTAATAATACACTCAATGAACAAACAGCAACATTTGTTTTCTTTTAATATCCTCTAACTTGCTCCCATTTGTTACATAGAGGGTTGTGAGACTTTCTTAAACATTTTCAATCTCAGATAGTAAAATTACCAAAAGACCTGTGAAAGTTACTACATTATCTGTGGAAAAAGAAAGTTTTTTATTTTAGCTATAAGATTCTACTTTTTCTTTTCCTGATTTGTTAGTGGAACTGGATTATCAGAATTCAAAGCATCGTAAGTGCCACAAGGATGACCATAACAGGAAATTATTCTGATATTAATCCTGAAGTGAAAAGACAAAGTGATTGAGAAAAGAGAGGAAAGAGAACAAGCTAGTTACTGCTGTATAACAAATCATCCCCAAAGTCAATGGCTTAAAGCAGCAATCATCCTTCTCACAGGTCTGCAGATCAGTAGGTGTAAGCAGATACAGGCTGTGTCTGGCTAGGCTCCGCTGGTCTTGGTTGCAACACGTAGCTGAGAAAGAAGTCTACATTATGCGTCTTCATGTTTATTTGTTCAGGGAGCCAGCTGGGACATATTCTTGTTATGACAACAATAGGACATAAGATAGCAAGTTGACACATAACAATGTTTTCTGAGGCCTAGCTTCAAAACTGGTAAGCTCTTAACTTCTGCCTACATAGGTCAAATTAAGCATTATGACTGAAGGCAAAGTCAAGTAATATCTAGGGGAAAACACAAGAATTCTTGTATGGCAAATCTGTGGCTAGATACAAGAATTTTGGATGGAAGATAAAGAGGCAACATTAATAATTCAGTTTTTCACAGGCTTGCTCCAAACATGAGAATGAGAGCAATACCAAACACATTACCGTTTATTATTATTTGAGATGGAGTCTCACTCTGTCACCCAGGCTGGAGTGCAGTGGCATGATCTTGACTCCCTGAAATATCTGCCTCCCAGGTTCAAGTGATTCTCCAGCCTCAGCCTCCCAAGTGGCTGAGATTATAGCTCAGCATCCCGAGTAGCTGGGACTATAGGCATGCACCCCCACTCCTGGCTGATTTTTGTATTTTTAATAGAGACAGGGTTTCTCTATGTTGTCCAGGCTGGTCTCAAACTCCTGTCCTCAGGTGGTCAGCCTCCCTTGGCCTCCTAAGGTGTTGGGATTACAAGCATGAGCCATGGTGCCTGGACAAAACACGTGATTATTATTACTATTGCTATAACTATTATAATTGTTGATTATTATTTCCTTTACTGATAAACAAGTGGCAGGAAGCACATACATAATAGTAATACTGGAAGACTAACATCAAATTTAGATACTAAATTTTGTTCCCTACTCTGATTATCACATCAAAGATTCTTTCAAAAAGAAAAACATAACACATTTAATTGAACAATACTTGAGAGGTGTCAAGGTTGACCTTTATCCTAGATTTTGACCCCACCATGCATGGATGCCTTTCTTCCAAGGACTCCTAAATGAGGCCTAGGGGAAATCCTAGCTGCTGTTCCCTGCAAAATGTCCCTTTCCAGGAAGAAGTGTCCAGGAAGATCAACACACAATCTCCCTAACAGCAGTTAGGGTCTCCACTCCTGAGGGTGGGCTAAAAGGAGTTAGTTAGCTTGCCTTAGGTAGATAGCAAGGAAAGGGTCTCCAGGGAGCCCCCGGCCCATGGATCAGTGCTTCATCCCCACATAAAATAAAAAACAGCCTGGAAAAAAATTCAAGCTTCAGGCACTGGTAAGGGAACTATCACAGGTCGTTCTTCCTCGAGACATGCCCTTGGCTGTACAGATGGAAAAAACTCCGGCCCATTTGGATAAAAACTTGCACAAACGTCCAGCTCACTCAGATAAGGATACAAGGCCTAGCATAGACATGGCTTTGTTCTTTGTATAGTGACAGGTTCCCCCCAGAAAGTTTTTTCTCTTTTTGTGGGCATGGGCATGGTAGGTTCCGGTGGGTTCTGGCAGGTGCTCTACTTTCCTTTATTTGGATTGTAAGTCCGGCTTCTGTGAATCATCCTTTCAGCCCCGATTGGTCCTGGGTCAAGGTCCCATGCCAAGCTTTTACTTAAGCTTCTGATAGGTCCTGGGCCAAGCTACAGAGCATCTATGAATCGTCATTTCAGCTCCTGATTGGTCTCAGGCCAAGCTTTCTGATTGGTCCTGGGCCAGGATCCTGGGCCAAGCTGAGTCACACATTCTTCAAGACAGCCTTCGGACTAAGCACGTTCCTTCCCCTTCCCAGTTCATAAAAACCGTGGACCCCAGTCTCATAGGGGGCACCTTGCTTGGGCCCCCTTTTCTGCTGGCAGAGATATTTCTTCTTTCATTTATTAAACTTCTGCTCTAACCTCACCTTTGTGTCTCCACTCCCTAATTTTCTTGGAGGTAGGACAAAGCTCTCTGGGCGTCATCTCAGACAAGAGACTGTTACATCTTGGTGGATTGCTGAGACTACAACATTAGGGCTTGAATGATCTGTGGTAAATAAGAATATTTTTTGATTTGATTAAAACAGGCATGTCTTCAAAGTTTTCAGTATTAGGTATAATACTGATGCATCCTTTTTTCTACTTCAGTCTAATGATAAAATAAGCCTACATTATATTTTTACTACAAAATTTGTCAACAAGAAAAATAAAATGATGTCTGGTGGTTAAATGTCTTTTCTTTATAAGTAATTGAGGCATAATTGTTAAAAATAAGTAAGTTAGACACTAGTAACATAAAATTTCCATGAAAAATATGTGCTTTCTATACCAGAAAATTTTAACATATTTATAATCAATAATGAAAAATTGAGGTTGAGGAAAATATATACAAACAAGAATTTAATTATTAACTCTAGCCAAAGAACAAACAGACAAACACAAGAAGGTAGTAATACAATTTTGCGTCTTTTACAGTTTCTTATTACAGTGAGACTAAAGATATTAGAGACTGTTCATAAACATGTTCTATGCCACTATGGGAAAGTACATGCTTCTTACAAGTGTGATATATATATATAGGAATCTACAGATTATGGATGTAACAGTTCACGGTTTCTGCCAAGTGTTCACTGAAAATGAGTCATTAAGGTTTAAGAATTTTAAGAAATGTGTAACTAAAATTACTAGAAATAATAAGGATAAAAACTCTATATGAAACTATACAAGAAAGATAAGACATTCTTTGGTAAAGAAAAGCTGTAAAGTATGAGGATATTTTGTTTTGTTAAAAGAAAAAGAAATTTCTGTCCTAAAGTAGAATAAATGTTTTTTTCCTAAAATGAGAAGAGAAAAAATATAAGGCAAAACTGAATTTATTAGAAAGTTGTAGGCTTGTGGAAGAGAAATTTCATGAAAGAAATTTTATGTGTGTAATATGGCTAACATCTAACATTAGAAAACAATTATTTTTTTTTCTAAAAATAAGCCTTATTAATAAAAGTACACTGCTGCGAAAGTAGAATTTGGTTCTCTCCATTCAAACAATAAGGCTTTTATGAAGTATTGGTCTGCTTTTAGTAGGAAAATGTGAAAGGTCTTTATTTAACTTTTGGGTAATTGGTCTAGGAAACAAAGATGCTCTGTTTAATTAAGTTAATTTTCTAGGCTTCGTGTTGTCTTCGTTGGGTTTTAATCTATTTTAAAAACCTGAGTGCTCTCTGTGAAAGAGTTAAGGTTTTCTACAACTATGTAACTTTCTGTATTTGCCTTTGAAGTCTTTTAATTATTAATTTGGTTAAATGAGTAACTATTGTTCACAGTGACCTGTGATCCTGTTTTGATAAAATGTTTTAAACCTTTGATATTTTTGAAAAGCTTCCCAAATCAAATTCTAAATTAAATCTTTTTCTTACCTCAAATTAGCTTTGGAATTTTCCTGATGGGTCCTTGGGACATTTCAAAACGATATCTCATTATATAGAAAGAGAGATTTATATATTTAATTGTATAAAACTTATTGCAAATTCATAATTTTTTTTTTTTGAGATGGAGTCTTGCTCTGTCGCCCAGGCTGGAGTGCAGTGGCGCAATCTCGGCTCACTGCAAGCTCCGCCTCCCGGGTTCACGCCATTCTCCTGCCTCAGCCTCTCCGAGTAGCTGGGACTACAGGTGCCCGCCACCACGCCCGGCTAATTTTTTGTATTTTTAGTAGAGACGGGGTTTCACCGTGGTCTCGACCTCCTGACCTCGTGATCCGCCCGCCTTGGCCTCCCAAAGTGCTGGGATTACAAGTGTGAGCCACCGCGCCCGGCCCTGCAAGTTCATAATTTTAAAACTTCTTTAAGTTATATTTTATGGACATGTTATTAATGTGTGTTTTACACATTCTATGAAATTCATAGGAATCTAGCACTCCTTGTATAATGATATTAGTCATAATTCTAGTTACTATCTTAAAATATTGTATACAACAGAAATAACTGAAATTCCTTGTCAATTGTGTTATCACATCTTTAACCTTGACCATTTTAAGTCTTATTAACAGTTAATTCTTTACTCTGGTACTTTCCAGAGCAATAATAAACTTAACATGTTTTGTCTTCACGAAGATTCTTGGAAAGGACTCACAAATACAGGTTTCTGATAACTTTAAGGTTATACCATTGGACTGGGTAAGAATTCTCAGAACTGTAATGACGAAACTAGTTCATAAAACTGCTAACACAACAATAATTAATTAAATATGAAGAAAATGATTGACTGATTTTCATGTTAAGTCAGCCAGTAGTGAAATTTTAAGGTATGCAATTAGAAGGAACGCCATAAGATTTATCCAAGTCAAATTACCTATAATAACATTTTTAATAAACAATATTATGCACCTGAATTGGAGAAACAAAATTTCTATTTAAGACGATGTAAATCCAATGTTAGGTGTGGGCTAATGGAGGACCTAGGACAGCCACCTTATCCTTCATGAGTTGATGTAATAGTCCAAAAGTTAAAGAAATGTTGAAATCATTATTAAATAATTAAATGATTATTAGAATTCTGGCGTGCATTTTAATTTCTTAAAAAATTGCAGTACTTTATTTTTCCTCACCACATTAACTGCTGAGAATAAGTTTGATTGATAATGCAAGTTTGAAGTTATATCTTGCCGGTAATTTTAGCAGAGACACAGATAAATAGCTTTTAAAAATTCAATACATTATAAGTAGTACAAAATATGGTGGCTTTTTATTTCCTGTGTTATATGCTTCTTACTATGGAATAGTATTACTTTTATTTAAGATTCCAAGTTTTTCAGGAGTAATAATTCTGTTTTCAAAAATAATGTATTGTGGATAGCCAAGATAACTGTGATACTTACCTTTCTTTGACAATTAGCTTATATCATAATATTCAGGTGGATACAGATGGTAGAGAACACAGGTTCTATTGGTGTTTTAGTTGGAAAAATCTAAGAATTTGTAGAATTGAGTAGGTACTGAAATCATAATTCAATTGACACAATTATTGAAATTCAGGCAGCTCTGTGAGGTAAAACTATCATTTCTTAACTATCCCCCACCACACATATATTAGTCCGTTTTCACATTGCTGATGAAATCATACCTGAGACTGGGCAATTTACAAAAGAAAGAGGTTTAAGGGACTTACAGTTCCATGTGGCTAGGGAAGCCTCACAGTCATGGCGGAGGATCAAAGGCACGTCTTACATGGAAGCAGCAAGAAGAGAGAGAATGAGAGCCAAGTGAAACAGGCTTCCCCTTATTAAACCACCACATCTCGTGAGACCTATTCACTACCATGACAACAGTATGGGGGAACCCTCCTCCATGATTCAATTATCTCCCACCAGGTCCCTCCCACAACACATGGTAATTATGGGACTACAATTCAAGATGAGATTTGGTTGGGGACACAGAGCCAGACCATATCAACACATAAAGCAGAAATTAACCAAGTTCTATTCATGTCTGATATGGCCCCATAAAACATATTTAGGATCCTTGCTAAAGCAGATTTGAAGCCTACATATAGTATGTAAATTTATGTAATATCCATCTACATAAACTCAGATTTATTATTCAAGTTTCCCTATGAGAAAAATAAGAAATTAAATGACTAAGCAGAAAACTGAGCATGGTCAAAATTTTATAATAAAATTCTGATTAGCTCAGTTGTCATGGTAAGTTCTAAATTACATTGCAAAACCTGACTAGTTTGCTGGTCAAAATGCTTTCAAACGTGGTATTATGCTGACAACTTGTTCTGCCACATATTAGTACACATCAGAGGGAAAAACATTATTTAATGATTTTAAAAACTCCAATTATAAACTGAGAAGACGAATGTGTTACAATATTATAATGTTGATTACATAATTATATAAGATATTGAAAATAAGAGGCATAAAATGAACATTTATATAGTTCACTCCACTGATTTATAAAAAGATCATAAGGGGGTTAAATATACTCAATTCTTCAAAAATGATTATAGCCACTTTTAAATATATCATGTATCATAAGATTATCAATAGTGCTAGTTATGTGGTGTGAATATGGATAGATATAGAGATAGTAATATATATCAGTCTATTCCTAGGCTATAATTTAAATTGTGCTATGCCATCCTCAAGCAGCTTTTTCTAAAAAAACTATTTTCATCTAAGTCCATTTGTTCTTCAGAAACAAAATAAGCTCATTGTTGAGAAAATTGCATCCTTTCAAACCTCAATATCAGTCACTTGGTGGTTTGTTCTTTACAGTGACATATATGGGGCTAAAGAGTTTGCATTCTTATTGATTACTTCAAGGAGGATGCTGTAACAATTCAGATTTTTTTCACAAGGTTTTTCTTCATTTAATACTAGCATCAATATTATTATAAGTATTATACTTTTGCTATTAGGCTTTATTTTTATTTTTAATTCTTTTGTGTTGAATATTCAAAAGAAACTAGACTCATCTCAAATATATTCGATATGTTCTTATTCAAATTTTAAAAAGTTTAATTTTAGGCAGTCCTATAAAAATTTTCAGATTTCTTGAAATGTACAGTTTATTGTTTCACAGTGCTAAATGTTTAATATTAAATAGACTTTAAGCTCTCATTCTCCTTTTAATTTAAGGAATTACATAATTCATTTAATCATAATTCAAGTCGATCTCTTTTATGAATACTTTTGTAGATTTATATAGAGTTCAAAGATTAGGTTTCAATTGAACTGGGTTTTACAGTTATATTTGTAAAAATATTTTAAAAATTAAACCCTTAAGATTAAGCCTGGCTATAACTTAAAACTATACATGCCTGTATATAAAATGTACACATTTACTTCTCTTCTTCTTTGGTAATTACTGTATTGTTTTTTATATTATTGAGTTATTACAATTGCATTTCTCAATGTCTTATGCAAAATGTTGCTCATATATTTCATGCAATAAAAATTTCATTTTTAAACAAGCATTGTTATTATGAAAGAGAAGCTACTCACATAGCATTTGTTGTGTATCAGGCACTATTCAAAATGTTTTATGTATTCTTAGCACCATCTGAAGAAATGTGATTATCATTTCCGCTACTGATGAGGACACACAGGTAAAGAGAACTTTAGTGTCTTGTGTAAGGTCACATAGCTAATACACAAGTACAAAGGACTGGATTTAAACTCAGGCATCCCTATGCTAGAATCTGTGCTTTTAACAACTAAAGTATTGCTGCATGTTAGTCAACAATGCTATCAAGGCTACAAGCTTCCATGATCCTTGGGTGGGATCATCATTAACATGTGGCTTTTGTCTTCTTGGCAGTGGGACAAATAATTCGTGCCTTAGCATAAGGCATTCCAGGCAAGAAGTAAAAGACATGTTTCATATTTGTGTTATGGTTATGTGTTTCCAGTCTCCAATTTCCTCAAGAGGCTCTATGTCTGTATACTGGGCTCTGTTCTCTCTTCATAGCTAAATTCAGATCTCTGTTCACTAGATCTGGAAAATTTTCAGTTTTGCAAGTTAAGTTTTGACTTGAAGGGCTGACCGTCTCTTTTGGTCTGAGCAACCCCAAGATAAATTAATCACCATTAGGGATTCCTCTAGGCCACACCATTTTGATGACCACTCCCATTTGTCTCTTATTAGGGCAGTCATGCTTACTTTATCATGTACTTCTATCATTTACATTGAAAAAATAATAATTTCTACTGCAGCAACAGCAGCCCTGGTCCTCTTTGCCCTATAAATAATAAAAATTAGCACTTTCTATAACACTCATACTTCACTTATTAATCCTTTCTAACACCTAGAGAAATGACTATATATTGGGCTCTCTTGAGAGATTCAGTTTGATGTAAGCTGGCACATCTGATATACCTGCTCCAAAATTATTTTCTTTATAATTCTGAAGATTTGTTATTTTGTATCACCTGAGAAACTTTTGCAAAATAAAAATGTTGGAGCTTTTCTTCACAATTTAAGTAGAATTTCTGGAGGTGGAGATTTGGGAATCAGTATGTTTTAAATAGCACTTCAGGTGACTCTTATGTGCACCTAACCTTATTGAGCATGTAACACTATAGTACCCACTGCACTTAATTCACAGGATAAATAACCACATCTATTTTATAGCTGCTAGAACAAGTACGCTTTGTCAAATATACCTATTGAGTTCAGATTAAGTATTAGCTACTCTTTTAGGGTTGTAGCATGTATCACTGAGTAACAACAACATCAACAAAACTTGTATAAGCAATCCATAATTTCTGGTAAATGTATGTTTTAAAAAATAGAGTTCCTCTAAAATATATTTTGATTTTCTTGTTTTAGCATCCTCAAAACCCATTTCCACAATTCTTTCCAGGTTTCATCTATTATAAATGAGCAATCTCTTCCAGCTCATGAGTTAGAAATTCCTAGGATATGCTAGCATCTTATTCTAGTTTTATATTTGGAAACTGTTATGGTGCGTGGAGGGGATAGGAACTGACAATGGCTTGCAAGAAACCTGACTCTGGTTACCTGAAGACCACCTTCTTATCACAGAAGAAAATGTGAACATTCCCCCATGACTTTTCATCAGTTAGCAAGAGTTCTATCTATTAATAATACCAAAGATTTTATGTCCATCTTCCTCAACAAGGCCACATAACGAATTGCAGAATTGCTTAGTTTCTGTGAAGCTTTTTAGTTGGCAGCGTTTCCTAGAACACATTTTTGTTTTGATCAGGGTTTTCAGTTATAAGCAAAAGAAGTTGATCCTATGTAAAGAACACTGGGCAATTCACTGACAGTTTTAGAGACCAGAGAAGCAACTTCAAGACTAAGCTGCCAAAAAAATGGCTGTAAATGTAATTCTGTAGAACGGGCCTGAGGAGCCAAAAATGATGCAGTTGATTCTGCTGTCAGGACTTGGATTTATTATAATCACTGCTTCTTTTAACAAAAATTCCTCCTCTGTGTCTGAAACTCAACTTTGTAACTATTAATATCCCCCACATTTGAACATCCTCTGTGACAAACACCAGCAAAGTGAAATCTACAGGGAGTCCTTTTCATCAAATCGCATTCTTCTGAATTTAGGACTACACAAGTGATTATGATTGAAGTTGCCTAGCTCAGATGAACTTAAAATAGCTTTAGCTGTAGCTAGAAAAGATCCTCTATATTCTTTGGCTTCTTCTCCAGGGAACAGAAATTTATAAGCAGGGAAAATTTACAAACATAGCAAGGATGTTCAACAATCGTGGGTGCAAAATGCAGTCCCTCTATGACCTTGCAGACTTGGTTTGGTGGTAACTTTTCTGCAGTCTCTAGAAACGAGAGACAGAATTTTGCACAGCCTGCATGCAGCTGCCCCCTGGGCTCCCTTGGCAAGCCTCCACCCCACTGCATGCTCTAAAAGCCTCCAGCTCCACAGACACCTGGATTTTCACTGCATCCACATTACTGGTTGTTGATCTGCTCTTCCACCTGTACTCTAGAAGGTGACCTACCGTTGGCTGAGCAACACCAGACCAACTCCAGTTTGACGATGTCAGCCAACTCCTTTGCCATCCTGTGCTTCACACCAAATATTCTTCAAAAAGACCTTAGTCTCTTCCAAGATTGTCCTTCCTGCTGAATTCTCCGTCAGCCCTAGAGTACCATACAGAGATACTTGAGATACTTTATATGTTATAGTTACTCTTTTATCATAGTAACTATTATTTATATTAAACATCTCCTATTTAACTTACTGAGTAATTTTAGTCTCCAAATTGGATCTATATTGCTATGCTGTACATCACAGATATGTCCTTCCTTCCCTCCTTCCTTTCTTCCTTTCTTCCTTTTATTCTTTCTTCCTGCTTTCTTCCCATCCTTCCATCTATTCTTTATTCCTTCTTACCCTCTTTCTTTTTTCCTTGATTTTCATTTGGATTTCTTTCTTTTCTTTTGATTTTCATCTGGAAGACTCTAGTAGAAAACTAGATGAAAACCATACATATGAAATTCTCACACAAAAAATACATTTGATCAATTAATTTATTAAAGAAAATAAACCTTCACAGTATCCAAAAATGTAAATTACAAAACAAGTTTCTATTTGTCTGTCTGTGCAATCAAATAAAGTCACCACTAGCCATATATGGCTGTTTAAATTTAAACTAAATAATATTAAATAAAACTGAAAATTTAGTTTCTTTGTCACATTAGTTATGTTTTCAGTGTTCATTAGCAATATATGATAACATATTGGAAAGGGAAGATCTAGAGCATTCCAATCTTAGTAGAAATTTCTATTGAAAATATCTGGTGTATAAATGGCAGATAATTTTTTTCTTTCTTTCTTTTTTTTTTTTTTTTGAGATGGGGTCCCATCCTGTTGCCTAGGCTGGACTCCAGTGGCACGATCTCAGCTCACCCCAACCTCTGTCTCCTCCTGGGTTCCAATGATTCTCCTGCCACAGCCTCCCGAGTAGCTGGGACTACAGGCATGTGCAACCACACCTGGCTATTTTTTTTGTATTTTTAGTAGAGATGGGGTTTCACCATATTGGCCAGGCTGGTCTCAAACTCCTTACGTCAAGTAATCAACCTGCCTCGGCCTCCCAAAGTCCTGGGATTACAGGTGTGAGCCACTGCCCCCCCTGCCTAGTTAGCAGATAATTAGAACAAATGGTAATTTTACTGTTAGAGAACATTTTATTATTTTACTTATAATAAAACTTTCTTATTTTTTTGACTCAGCTTTTTTATTTATTTATTTATTTATTTATTTATTTATTTACTTATTTATTTTTGAGACGGAGTTTCGCTCTGTCGCCCAGGTTGGAGTGCAGTGGAGCGATCTCGGCTCACTGCAAGCTCCGCCTCCCGGGTTCCCGCCATTCTCCTGCCTCAGCCTCTCCGAGGAGCTGGGACTACAGGCGCCCGCCACCACGCCTGGCTAATTTTTTGTATTTTTAGTAGAGACAGGGTTTCACCGTGGTCTCGATCTCCTGACCTCGTGATCCACCCGCCTCGGCCTCCCAAAGTGCTGAGATTACAGGCGTGAGCCACCGTGCCCGGCCTTACTCAGCTTTTTTATTTCCACAAATTTTTGATGAGGAAATTGCTTTAAATTGTACAAAAAATAGATATTCTCAAAGACATATTATTTTGTAACATATAAATATATATTATTAACAAATAAATGACTTCAAATAGAAGATTGGTATAATAAATTATGATCGAGGAGTGTGAGCTTATATGAAGCTACTAAATTAATTGGGTTATAATTTTAAATTCTGGTTACTTTATTCTCATGAGATGGACTTTTGGGCATACAAACTATAAATGTTTGCTTCCCATTAAACAGAAGGGCTTATGAATTTTTTTGTTTGCATTTGTCCCTGCAGTTACTTATAGCTTCCGGAGTAAAAGTACCACAGTACTAGATGTTACTTGTAATAGTTAGTCCTCTGAGTAAAATTTAAACTTGATAAATGAGAATAAAATGTAGTGAGGAGAAACTTGTTACAGTTCATTAACTCACAAATCACAAACAAAATGTACTGCTTCATAGACTATTTAATATATTTTATAGAGTTGCATAACCTTGGATTAATAGTTGCTTCGCTTTCATGAAATATGTTAGCTTACCCTTCTGGGTTGAGTTTCTCTTCCAATAAATACTTTAGAAAATCTCTATGTCTTTAGGAAAACCTGGCATCTGACCTTTGCTTTCATTTAAGCACAGCTTTGTCTCTTCACATACACTCCATTGAACTCTTTGTTCCCTTTCTCCTTTCCATTATTGTCATCAATAACACTAGAAGCTCCCATCTTCGTTTTCCCAGGTAATTGAATTGGTGAATTATTTTCACATTAATCTGGATTTTTTAATGAACCTTCCCTTCAATGAAACTTCCAATCTTAATGGTTTTTTTATCTCTTTCCTATAATTAAATTGGACATGATTTCTTAGAATCTTGAAAGTGGAAGATTGGAAAAGCACCACTGCTTCCCATGAGGTCAATGAAGTTTAGTACACTTTATTTTTGCCAGTAAATTTTCACTTGTCTTCTTTTATACTCTTCTAAGAAACTGGAATTAATGAATGAGAGGATACTTTAAAAATCTTCCTTCTTTGCATATTCACTTCTAGTAGCAACCTGTGGTACAATAACACGTAACGAAGAGAAATTAAAAGCGGCTGTGTAAATCATGAAATTTTATATTTTACACATTATAAAATGATGAAAACATATTTATGCCATTAATTTTAGAACTTTTGAGAGATTATCAACATATGATAAATATCCTTACATTGGTAGCTTTTATTTCAATTGTTAAGGGATGGTATCCTGAAAAAATCACATAATTCTTTTTTTTTTTTCTTTTTGAAACAGAGTCTCACTCTCTCACCCAGGATGGAGTGCAGTGGTGTGATCTCAGCTCACTGCAACCTCCGTCTCCTGGTTCAAGCAATTCTCCTGCCTCAGGCTCCCAAGTTGCTACAGGTGTGTGCCACCACGCCTGGATAATTTTTTGTATTTTTAGTAGAGACAGGGTTTCACCATGTTAGCTAGGATGGTCTCTATCTCCTGACCTCGTGATCCTCCCACCTCAGCTGCCCGAAGTGCTGGGATTACAAGCCTGAGGGGGCCAACCAACATAATTGATTGTTCTGTGATCATCTTTCTCCAAATAAACAGTACCTGTCGTGTTACAATCAGGAGTGTGGTGGAGTGGTCAGTAGCAGGAAAGAACAATGAAAACTAAAGTAAATCAAAATATTATATAAACAGGTATGCTATGTAAACAGCAAGAAGACAGAACTTAGTGTTGCCTGGTAATGGTTAAGAAAATCTTCATAAGGGAGTTAGATTTCAGGTAAGTCTTCGAGGACAGATAGGGAATCAGCAGGTGCAGAAAAAGAAAATTGCATTGGGTGACTTGGATTCAGGCCACAAGTGGTACATTTTCTGTAGAAATCTAAAAAACAATGATAAACCAGTTAAAAGTCAGCCTTATTTTAATTAAAAGCATATGTGAGCAATTCTAAGCAGTGATAATGATAAATTACTTATCTCAGAGCAAAATATTTCATTTTATTTATTTATTTAGAGCAAGGGTCTGGCTCTGTCTCCCAGGCCTGATTGCAGTGGTACAGTCATTGATCACTATAGCCTTGAACTCCTGGGCTCAAATGATTCTCCCACTTTAGCCTCCTGAGTAGCTAGGATTACAGGCACATGTCACCATGGATGGCTAATTTTAGTGTTACTTTAGTAGACAGAGTCTCTAGCTATGTTGCCCAGGATGATCTTGAACTCCTGGCCTCAAATGATCCTTCCATCTCGGCCTTCCAAAGTGCTGGGATTACAGGTATGAACCACCACACCTGAGCCATTTGTTTAATTTTAAACAGTGGCTGGAGCTGTGGTTACTTTTGAAGTTTTTTAAAAACATAAACATCAGATTAGCACATTTTATTACTTGTACTTTCACCAATATTTTTATTTTATATAGATGTTAATTTGGAAAATTGCAAATAAATACATGATTAAGAGCATAAGCTCAGAAACAATAGTATTGGTTGCGTGAGATGTAGATGCAGTTAGTGATTTCAATTCTGTGTACTACATATATTTACTTTTCAACAGTAGATTCAAAAAATAATAATAGTTCACCATGTGAAAATTAAGAAACGGAACTTGAGTTACCTCAGTTCTTTCTACATAGGCACTTGAAAATTTTAAATAGGTTCACAATTTAGAAGACTGAAAAAGAACACAAAGTGTGACTTGCAACTGTTTTGTTTGAAAAGTACAAACTTAACTTATGCATGAAATAGTTCGATAAATTTAACCAAAATCTCCACATTGCAATTTACTTTGAAAAATTCTAATTGTTTTAACAACAAAGTAAGAAATCAACAAAATAATGAATGTTACTAATTATTAAATTATTTTAATTAATGATAATTTTGTCATACAGAAGAAAGAGGTACAAAACTGATTTACTCAGAGTGTCAAATATGCTAGGTAAGCATGGGGGCATAACTCATCCAGCAAAATGTAAGTAAAATGGCGTGGCTGGGATACAGGATGCGTATCACAATGTAGTTGAAAATGAGATTGTTACTAGTAGGCAAGAGTGATAAATTGATATTGTGTGCAAACCATAACTTTGCAAGCGTTCTCATTGATTGATTG
Source organism: Symphalangus syndactylus (assembly GCF_028878055.3). Classification (NCBI taxonomy): domain Eukaryota; kingdom Metazoa; phylum Chordata; class Mammalia; order Primates; family Hylobatidae; genus Symphalangus; species Symphalangus syndactylus. The sequence continues at coordinate 56,844,826 of NC_072424.2, read as the reverse complement.
ATTGCTTCATTTATTTATTCATTCCTTCAGTGGTTATTTATTGGGTCTCTATTATATTCTATGTATTTCACTTAGCACTGAGAGTATAGACATGAGCAAGAAAAACTCAGGGCCTGTTTTCACAGTTTATGTGGCTTAACTTTCAAAATCACACAAAAGAGAAACTGAACAATGACATAGTTGAAAACTGCTAACTAAATATATAACCAGTATTACTAATGAAAGCACTCATGCCATTCTACAAGTAGATTTTTATAGCATTTCTTCATACATATAAATATTACATAAAATACCATTACATTTATTAAAATGCCAGTTACTTTTATTTGTACTCTAGAATGGCTTTTTTTTATTGCAAGGTTCATTTCTAGTCTTGCAAATGTTACACAGATTGTAAGTTAGATAATCTAAACTAAATTTTTAAATGTTTGCTTAATTTTTGTAGGTTATCTGGGCTTTCAAATACAGTTACATGAGCCAGCCTCTCCTTGGCTTTTAAATAATAATTCTAAAGAATTTAAGAAAAAAATCATATTATTATCTAGACTATTGAACTTATTCATGTCAGAAAAAATACGATGTCACTTCAATATTTTCTAGTATTTCCTAAGTATTTATTACAATTACTTCTAGGACCACCGAGGCTTACTCATCTACACTACACAATGCCAAGCTGTTAACACAGGAAATTCTTTTCTCTTTTTCTCCCCTTTTCTTTCTGTCTCCTTCTGTCTCTCTGTTATCTCCCTGTCGCTACCTCTCTCTGATTAATAATGTCTTTGCTCACATGTCTTCTCTGAGCCACAAGAAGCTCTGCCATTAGGATTGTGATTTTTTTTAAAAGATATTTTTAGTGATATGTTTCGAAAGCAAAATATATCCATGTCTATGCCAAAATAGCTGCACATAGGTTACGTGGATGAAGTAGGTGCAGCAGCACATTTACTATAAGTATTCAGTTAGTAGATCTTACCCTGTATCAGCTTTTTAATTATTGGTCTATCTTTAAAAAATAGTGCAAGTTAATTTCTGTCCTATTAGAACTAGAATATAAGTCACGTTTAAATATATGGATGGATTATGAACATTAATTATTAGTACAATTGACATTGAATCTTCAGTTGCCATCCCTAAATGTGCTAAAGATTTTGATATCTATACGTCTGCATATGCTTTCTCATAGCTGTGATATTGAAACACAGAACCATTTATACATAAATTTTTAAAAATAATATTAAATTGTATGGTTTAATTGCTTAAAATTAAAAGTCACCATTTAAAATATACAAAGTTTTGGGGCAAGGTAATTATTTTTACTCTCTTTGAATTATGTTAACCAGGCTCAGGTATTTAATGGTAGTTAAGATAAAGTCTGGACAGTTACTCAGGTAACCACACAATTATGTTGACTTCTAGAAAAGAGACTTTCCTAGTCTTTATTTTATCATTTCTGATTTCGATAACTGATCCCGAGCACTTATATAACTTCTACAATCAGTCATTATTTTCTTTATGTATCTTGGTGCCAATATAGAATGCAAGTAATAATTAAGTATAATGAGAACACTAGCTGTTTCAGACTCTTATGTCCCAAGACTACAATGCCATAACTTCACATAGGCTTATGTGTTTTAAAAATGAGAACACCGTGACTATTTAAAAATCCAGACCAATCTCTGCTCACATTAAAATTAACTTCTACATGAAACTATGACTAAAAGCAGCCTCCAAATTTTCTAAGATCACTTGCCTTTCTTCTTTTGAGACAATAGTAAGACTCACTAAAGTTGGTGATCTCCCTTGCTCAAGAAGGTTAGCTTTGCATGATGAGTGGATTTCCAAGATTTTCTCCATATGGGGTAAGGGAGGAGCCCACAATAACTATGAGGTCAGATTTATGCAAAATCATTAATTACTGTATGTCAAGCATTTGAACTAAACTTTCAATCAAGGAACTGCAATCCAGACGTCATCAATTTGTTTGTTTATTTTTAATCTTCCACCTTTCTCCAATTTTCACTTGCATCTCTATACATGTGAGAACAATTGTCTGTCATTATTAATTATTTTCTGGCCAATACTCCCAACCACATTTTCTTTCTCCTTCTATTACATGTGCTTGAACAGACACATCTGCTTGACCTCAGCTGCTCGTCTTTGCCCTAACTGAATTCCATAGCCTGTAACTGCTAGAAAAATTAAGAAAACTAAGCTGACAATTTGCAACTAAAAATCATGTTTAAAAACCTCAACTTCACACACAAAACTGCCTAGAAACTTTTTTACTATTACCCAGTACATTGATTTTTGATTCAACTATTTAAAGACATATATTTTGCCCTAAAATATTCCAGATTTTAATTTCCCCTATTCTCATAGAAGACTTATTTTTTCATTGAGAAAACAGAAGACTTGGACTGGAACTTATCACTCTTACCATAAGATAATCTTCAAAATTACATGTGTATGTGTGTGTGTAGTGTGTAATTCAGTCTGTTACTATGTATAAAACATCCCTGCTTTTTATAAAACCCAGTTCCTCCCTGAGCAAATAATGACAAGTGAAAGAAAAATGCCTAATAAAAGAAGATATTTATTTCTAAAATACTCGCTTTAGAATAACTGTTCTTGGCAAGCAGCTTATGCAACACTATCATCATGTGACTCATTTTGAGAGGTAGAATTTCAGTATACTAATTGAAGAAAATAAGCTAAGAGTTCGCTCTTTCTTTAATCTGAACTAATTCTTTCTAAATTTTAGTCAAAGTACAACTTATAAAAGAAAGAAGCAGCTAAAATTTTAGGGCATAAGTTTCCATATTTAGGAAAGTACGCCAAGTTAAGTATGCCTCACTGAACTTTAAATTATACAATTAAAAATGTTAATTTTAAAATCTTATCCTAATATTTGTACTACTCAATTAGTAATAACGATATGAATGACTGAACTTTGTTCCTTTACCACAGCATATCTTTTTTTAGTTGAGATTTAGTTCATGCCTGAAAGTAGACGTTCTTAAATTCTGTGTGTATGTTCTTTTGTTATATAAACCAAAGGCTTTTCCTTTAAGTTATGCTCCGTTGGCCATATTTCCTCATTAAAATTCATTTATTTAACACATTGCATGTTGTGTGTATGTATTTACATATTGAAACGTATATACACATGCATGATTCATGTAGATTTCTACAAAATTAGCTAAAAAATTAACATCTGTATTTGCTAAAAGACTTGGAACTTAAAACAAGGTAAGCCAGACGGAGGACCAAAATAAATATCATCAACTCTAGTCAAGAGTTTTATCTGTTACCATACAACAGATTTAGGGAAACATGTGTTCATGATAAGCCACTTTTGTTGAAAACGTGTTCCATCCCAATTGTTAAAATTTTATCTCTGAAATTTGAGTTTCTAATAGACAAATGTCTTGGACCCTCAAACTATTAAATCAGTTTTTAACAACAACAACAAAATAGTGAACACTGGAAGATACAAAATTTGATGTACTGTTAGTGTTTCACAAGACCAATATTCTACTTATGTGCATTATGGTAAATGCTTTTGATGCCTTAATATAATCACATAATGGACAGGAAGAAAAGACACAACTGTAAAAAATGTTAAGAGATATTAGATTTGTTTTTGTCTAGTTATAAGATTGAACAGTATAGGGTCAGGAGCTTCATAGTTAGAATTACGTAAAAAACGTAAAGTTACTTCAAAATCAAAATGCAGCAAAATTTATAAATACAAATAACTAACCGAGGTATGCTGCATTTGTTTTTAAATAGCCACCTTAATACCAAATAGATAAATTTTTTTTTGATATAACATGTGTTCCTTTGTAGAAGTGTTAAGGAAACTACGTTTGACGTTGTTTATCTCAGTGAGAAAACAGACTGTTTTTACAGTGAATTTGATCCAAAAACCTAGACTTGGAATTAGAAGTAAAGTAAGCAGTGTTAAGAGCTAATATATGACCTTCAGCACTTCAGTTAAAGTTCCTAGACTACTGTTTTGATGCTATCTTATTAGTTATATCGAATCAGTTAAAGTAATATCTGTAGTAGTTAACTTCAGTTAAAGTAGTATCTATAGTAGTTAAAGTAATATCAGTTAAAGGCTGGGTGCAGTGGCTCACGCCTGTAATCCTAGCACTTTGGGAGGCTGAGGCAGGCAGATCATCTGAGGTCGGGAGTTCGAGACCAGCCTGACCAACATGGAGAAACACCGTCTCTACTAAAAATACAAAATTAGCCGGGCGTGGTGGCACATGCCTATAATCATAGCTACTAGGGAGGCTGAGGCAGGAGAATCGCTTGAACCTGGGAGGCGGTGGTTGTGGTGAGCCGAGATCGTGCCATTGCACTCCAGCCTGGGCAACAAGAGTGAAACTCCGTCTCAAAAAAAAAAAAAAAAAAAGTAATATCAGTTAAAGTAATATCTGTAGTAGGTAACTTGAGTTAAAGTAATATCTGTAATAGTTAACTTCTCCCATGTGTTATTATCATAATGCAACAGGAGATAGTTCTGACTGCCGCCTGGACTCCTCATCCAATCAGGCCTTTAGTGAAGTCCACACAGAGTACAATAAAAAGAGACTGCCTGCCTTATAGATGGCTGTCTGTCTGATACTTTTGTTGTAAGATTAATATGTTAGGTAATCTTTTCTGGTGGAAAAACAAGAGTAGATACAAGAGTAACCATCCTAATGACTCAAGGATCCTCTTAGAGATAACAGCCTGAAAGCTCTGGCAGATCTTGCTTTTGTTTAAGACAGTGTAAATATCATTTTTTTTTTAAAAGAAATGTATATGTAAACATGGCAACATCTAGATCTATTGTGTAATTTTGAAATAGGTCTAAGAAGCAAACCTTGGATTCCATTTCTTTTGAAACAATTTCGCCAAAAGACATTTAACTGGATGAAAGAAATTTATCATATATTGTTGCATAGATATATTTTAATCTCTTTCCCAGGAAGTGCTTACCTGATTTGAGATAATTTTTCTCATAGCATACAATACCAAAGCACACTAATTTTAAGGATTTATACATCTTCTTTGAAGATACTCGAATCTAGGCTGTCCTCTGTAAACTCATTTTTAAAGTTTTTCTTTGTTTTGCTTGTTTGTCTTGTTTTTATTGTACAACACGGAGTAAGATAAGAAGACATGAATGCATATAGGAAAACATACGTATGAATTAGTGATATGAATATTTTTAATTTAAATTCATGTAATTTCACAAAAATATATGTGATGATACTCCCTTAGTTTACCGAGATGTAAGGTTTTTTTATAATATAATATCTAGGTTATATAAATCAGACTAGATTGGCACTAAATGGAGATACCAAATTGTGAAAATACTAACACTGTGACAATTTCTAATCTACAGTAACATATAAGCAAATCTGGAAGGAAAAATCATGTCTGAAATATATTCCCATTTTAAATTTCATATCAAACAATCAATGATCTTCAGGTCTGAAAAATTTCAAATCTTAACTTACACAGAATTATGAACCATAATTTAAAGATTTTAGTTATTAAGAAGCAGATTATACCAAGGTACAACTCATTAATCTTTTGTGTTCAGGTAATTTATTTTACTGCTTGTTTCTGTGCCAGTTAACAATATAAATATTCGTCTAAAACATACAAGTAATAATAGTATGGGAATAACAACTCTATTTTCTTAAATAAAGAAATTGTAGTTATATGACTAGTACATTGTATTTTGAGAGTAAAAAGAGATACCTCAGAGCTGTTAATTATGCTACATGAGATAGTAGTGATTCTATCACAAGCAATGATTATTGTTATTATTCTTCACATGGGATTCTGAGGCCAAATGTCTCAAGGGGTGAGACCTATCAACCACAATTGATTTAACAAGGACACTACCAATAAGAGATTTACATTCATGCTATTCCCTCCAATGCAAGTCTCCAGAGGAATGCACGGAGAAAACTGGCTTGATAAATATTTCAAATAGCTTTTATACTAGTTCTGAGAGCTTCCTATTGACAATATCTAGGGCTTTAAGGAGATATTCTGCATAGTAAATGCACAAAGACAGCTATAGAAAGGTCTTTGAAGGATAATGCTTTTTAATTTAATAGATGGGTTATAGGAAAGGCAGTGAGCAGTTTGCCAGGGGTTCCAACTCTAGCTAAGGAAACAGTGCCAAGTCTGTGAATCACAATATTTGATTGTAAGTTATTCAGAATGTTCTGAGAAGCGATGCAAACATAGAAACAACTGAAACCTCAATATTGAATCCATTTACATTAATAACATTCAAGGGGTCTTCTAATCTTAACACATACACCCAGTAATACTCCTACTGAAGCCTTGTAGATACGATAGATCACTAGTATTTAATTAAAGGAGTATAATTTTATATAGTTAGATGATTGTCTTAACAGAACCTGGTATATTGACCCTGAAAAATGTTAGACAAGCAGGAAGAAGCGTAATACAAGTAAATAAACTTAAACCTATATTAGCTACATATTGCACAGACCTGGTAGATAAAGTATCTCATCTTTTGAAATTTTATTTCCTCTAATTACTTAACCAGCCAACTGAATTTAATCATCCAACTGTCAATTCAGACAAGTTTATAGAATTCTCTTTGAAAAGGTTCAGTCTGGAAATTAATGAAGACCACAGTGATAGCCATCCATTGAAGATGAATGGGAAGATTCCTGGATGACAACTAAGCTTTGCAAACAGCAATACTGCCTTATCATTAAAGTTGCACACTGTACTTTATCCTGAGGTGATTTACTAGAATATGTGCTTTCATGTGTGTTTAAAATCTATTATCAGTTGTTTTAAAAGGAAAAGTTGTCTAAGAGATAAGTATTTTAAGGCAACAAAATGGCTAATAGAAACCATTTAAATAGGCTTAGTTTTAGTTGACTTTTTAATTGTGTGTGTATATATATATACACACACAATTCACACACACACATACACACACACACACATATATATATATATATACACAACATTAAACATTGGAATTATTATTTGTATCTAGGATAAATCAAGTACCTTTTAGACCACAGTGGAATATAACTGGAAATTTAACTCAAAAGGAACCTTCAGAACTATATAAATTCATAGATGTTAATCCACTCTTGAATTATCTTTGGGTTAACAATAAAATCAAGATGGGAATTTAAAAATTATTTGAACTGAACGATAATGGTGACACAACTTATCAAAACTTTTGGGATAGAGCAAAGTGGTGCTAAAATGAAAGTTTATAGCATTAAACACCTACATCAAAAAGTCTGAAAGAGACAACCTAATGTCACACCTCAAAGAAATTGAGAAACAAAACAAAACAAACCCCAACCCTGCAGAAGAAAAGATCAGAGAAGAACGAAATGAAATTGAAACAGAAAAATGAAACAAAAAGCTGGTTCTTTGAAAAAATAAACAAAATTGATAAACCGTTAGCAAGATTAACTAGGAACTGATAATTTTGTGCTGAGTGACCCAGATATATTACCCTTTCTACCAGGGTTTCCTTTTGTGCAAGAGATTAGTAGTAATGTGAGAAAAGCATATGGCATATGATAACAATAATCCAATATCAATAGTAGTAATAATAATTTGTCAAGCACTTTTACGAAGACACCATGGAGTACTTCTTAAATGGGCAGCAGGAGCCTGACTGCCCAGGTGAGTATCCGGGTTCTTTCATGAACACCTAGGAAACTTTAAGAAAATTGCTTCACTTCTATGTTATTTAGGTTCTCTTCTTATGAAATGTAGCTAATCACCTACAACAATATCTGGACCACATGTAAGTGCTTTATAAAATCTGCTATTACCATTTTTACTGCTTTGGGTATAATTATTAATAATATTTTATAGATTCTTAATGAGAAAAAATAAATTTATACATAAAGTACTTAAAACAATGTCTTGCATGTTTTAAGGACTTCACAAATGTTAGTACAATTTACCTGTATTCTTTAATTCCCTCAACAGCTGAATTAGGTGGGAACTATTATCAGGTGTAATTTCTAGTAGGTATAAGACAGGTGGTAGCTATTAATATAATATCAAAGTCAGTTTTAACTTGCACCATTTTGTCTATAGGAGCTTTTATTAGTCTCATAAATCACTATTTACCTGAGGATTGGCACATACGTATTTTAGTGCAATATCATACATTTAATCATTGAGGCAGGGTTGGAAACTTACTATTCTGCCTTAAAATAGATCAAATTATGTCTGCAAGCAAGCAAGACATTTTTACTGAGAAAAAGTTGGCTGAGATTTTGAAAAACAGTATAATTCCTGTGTGACACATTGTTTCCATCAAAAATCATCTACATTAATGGTTGCCTAGAGATACTGCCAACTATTCCAACGTATCTCAGGTCTTGCAAATTCCTATTTGTGAATATTTTGAAGCTGATTTATGTTGGTATTAATCCCCCATGTTTTGCTGACCAATTCAGGTCCTTTGACTCTTGTGATGTTCTCCTCTCAACCATTTTCTAAAGTCCTTGGGACCCAGGACACAGATTTTGAGCACCATTCTTCTACTAATGAGATATATCATTAAATGGTTATTCCTCTTCAATCCCCAACACTTTCAGGACTCAGATGTCATTAGCAATTGGTTGAAGACCTTGATTAACCAAAACTCTTTTGTGGTTTTGAGGTCTATAATGGGAGATATTCATATCGTGTTAATAAATAGCTGTTTAACAGACCTCTGTGGCCCCATTTGGGTTACTTTTCTTGCTTCAGCTTCAATGCATTGCTGTTCTTACCCCAAAAAATACAACACTTTTGTGCAAACAGTGTTCTGTTCATCTTTATAGCCATGTCTCTTTCCCTAAGGCTCACACACAAGCACTTGGAGGTGGGTTAGGGATCCCAACTTACAAATAAACCCTATGCTCTCAGTTCAACACTCTTCGGAGAGATGTAGCCATTTAACTGTCTTACACAAAATGCTTGTAAAAATCTACTAGATTCAAAAACGTTTCACTGGACACCAAATAGTGACAGCCATGTTTGAACCTCAGCCTTGGCCAAGGCTTTGTCTAAAGCTGAGCATTATTTCAATGAATAAAATGTTATTTGGGGGATAAAAATGTATCAGTTTTTATATTTAAAAATTATGTTGCCATTATGTATGAGGCTCAATGGAATCATAGACAATGTACACATCACCCAAACACGTTGCAATAATGCAGTATTTCTGTAGTTCCATGTTTCTGGTATAGGCTGCGCATTTAAATCCTAGCTGGGTAACCATGGGAAAGATACTTTCTGCATCTCAATTTCTTCATCTTTAAAATGGGATTAATAATACAAATATATCTCATAGAAGGTTTTTTAGAAAGAAACTTAGCATATGGTAAGTACTCAATAAATAATAGTTATTATGATCACTGTATCATTAACAGATTTATTTCCTCCAAAGCCTTGCATATACTGTAAAAGTTGTTTTTAATTTTCACTTGCTCTTGTCTGAATGAAAGATAGTGAATGATAAAATATGTTAGTATAAACACTAACAAATTTTGTCACATAATTTATAAGTAAATTACTTGTGACAAACCAAAAGAATGATGTGGACATGTGTTAACCCATGATGGTGTCCATATTAATGCATAGTAAAGAATATGTTATCAAAGAGCAAATATTTAATGATTTGATATTATAGTAACAAGAAACACCTACATATGCATACAAAGTCTGAATAGATACGATTATATAGCAGTGTTATATATAGGAAAGGCGTATCTTGATTATTTTTAATTTTACCTTTTATATATTAACACAATTTTTCTGTCTGTATTATAAGTAATCAGAAAAAGCCTATTTTAAGTTAAAAAGAGAGATATATATGAGTATGTTTGAGCTAAAAATTTCTATTAGCTTATTTATTCTAATTTTTCCAAATGCATGTGAAGAAAGAAATCATCTTGTCATAATTAAAATTCCAGTGAAATAGGAAAAAAGTTATTTTAGTAGTAAATTTGCATTTTGCATCAAATATGGTAATGTAACATGGCTGCACCTGTATGTTTAAGACACCTTTAAAGATGAGCTATTGAGTTTGACTTAAAAAGAATAAAGTGGAAATATATGAGCTTATGAATTTATTGGAAACTTGATAATATAATCCACATGTGCAGGAACCTATTCTTCTTTTAACCAGTATGATCTGTTATTTATTTTCTGTTTTATATACTGTCAACTGATTTATGCCTTTTTTAAGTATATTCAAGTGGTGGTGATTTTCAATCAACCCCTAAGTTTTCTTCATTACTAAATACCTTTTTCAAATAAAAAAAATGACAATGATTTTCCCCTTAGGACTTCGAGAAACTCTCAAAAATACAAACTTAGATCATGCTCGACAATCTAGGGCAATATTTTTAATCTTGAGGGAAAAAACGATACTCTGTTGATATTTTCTGGATCATAAAATAAAGAGTATGACTTTTATGCTGAAGTGTTTGGCAATCTTCATAGTCATCTTCTAAGAGACATTTAAACACATATAAAAGGGTTGCAAGATTATAAAAATACAATAATCACTACATTGTATTCTTAGCTGAAATGAGCGTAATAACACAGCATGGCTACAGAATTGCTTTGAAATATTCTCCTCTGAATAGATTTTACAAGAATTACCAAAAGAAATAACTTGCATCTCAGTATAATACTGTCTATGGGGAACATTTTCTAAGACTGTTTTATGCGTGACTCAGTTCCAAACACAGGTCTTTGTAATACTTTCAATAACTATCATCTACAGATAGGGAAAGAGACTCTTGACAAGAAATTTAGCCAAATTTTATTTTAATAAGATTCAAAAAATTGAATTTAATGAAAAGCATAATTATATAAAATGATTATATTTTTTATTATTTAAAACAACAATTGAAAAATAAGTAAATAAATAAAATAAAAAATTAGAAAGTGATGCATATTTGATTTGATGATTTGGGTTAATGTAATGAGGATTTGCATATTAAGCTAGCATTCCTATTTTAATTTAAATGAAAGTCTTCATTATTTCCTCAGACACCAACTCAGCACAACCAACCAAGGTGCTCAAGCCAAACACTTAGGCATCATTGCTGGTAACATCTTTCTCCATCCACCACATAGTTAAGCCATCAGCAAATTCCATTAATTTTACCACCAAAATATATCCTGGCTGTTTACTTTCATAGCTAACATCACCTCCCTGATCCAAGCTTTTGTCGTCCTCTGTCATCACACAACATCTGAAATAGTCCTCTGCCTGCTTTCTCTGCTTCTATTTTTCCTTCTTTATAATTTATTCCCAGGATGCTATTTTAAAATTTACATGAGATCATAAAATTTAGCCCTCTCTAAGCAATCACATTTAGAATGAAATCTGTATTTTCTGTTCGGTAAATTAGACCAATTTGAACTAAATCATGCCTACATCTCTAGCTTTGTTTTCCACTTCTCTGTCTCTTTCTGTTTCTCTCCTGTTCATCCTCTCCTCCAGTCTTATATTCAAGTTGCAGTATTATTTTTTATGTTCTTCTAACTAGCAACACTTGTTTCTTCCTCTGAAACCTTGGATTTGGTTGTTCCTATTGCTTGCAACATTCTTTCACTAAATATTCATATACTGTCACCTAAAGTGTTACCTTCTCAGAGAGGTCTGTCTCACCACCACCTGTTAACTAGGAATCCTCCATCTAGTCCCACTTTATTTCCAACTGGATATTTGTCAGCACTAGATTTGGGGGCCTATTTTTGTTAACTTCAAACAGACGTGTAAAATTTGAGGACTAGAGACTCTTTTTTATTTTTCATTTTTTCTTTTTCACCATTGTATATGCTAAGGACTTAAGGAAGTGACTAACATAAAGCATGCGATGTGCTAAGTGTCTGTATGGACTATGAGTACAAAATTTAGAGCTGGTACATAGAAAACATCCAGAGACAGTTCACAAGATTTCAAAATAAGTGATCTTTAGTTTCACTAAAAAATTAAAACTGAATTTAAAATTGAAGATGTCCCATCTTTTATGACGTTACAAAGAAGTTTTTTTTTTTATCTTACTATAACAAGATGAGTAAAAGCTTACTAATTAAGGAAAGAAAAATTCTCACTGCCAAGGGCAGGCTACTCCATTTTTCTTTGGATTGATTATTCTTTGAGCAAAAAGTATTAAAAAGAAAGTGCTATTAAACTTTATTATGTACATGTCCTGCTGAAACACTAAAATAACACCCCTAAAAACACCACCAATCATTTCTGCCATCCTATTTCAATTTTTCTCTTCATTTATTTTTACTTCAGATAATAATTACTCTTAGATTTGTTAAATATTTTATTTCACTACTACATATTTGTTTTGTTATACATTTCTATTTTTTAGAGCTAAAATATTGAATTATTTATTTAAAAATTTCCTATCTTATATTTCTATTTACATATGTATTAAAAATATACAGGGAATATATATAGAAGAAATAAATATATATATAAGATATAAAAGATATGATATATAAAGAAGATATAAAATATATATATCCTTATATATACACCCTATTATAGATACAGATATATATGTATAGAAGATATATTATGTATCTTCTTACATATGTGCCATATTATAGATATATATAGAAGATGTATATCGCAGAGTACATACATGTATAACAGAGAGGGCTTGGTACTGCTTCAGTACTTTGGATTGGCTCCTCTCTCTGTCTGGAATGCTGTTTCTCTAAATATATGCATGGTTTATCTCATCTTCTTTATTCTTGACTCAAATGTCACTTTCTTAGTTTCTTAGTAAGGTAAAACCAGAACACACCAATTTATTATTAGTATTATTTTTTGAGATGGAGACTCGCTCTGCCACCCAGGCTGGAGTACAATGGCGAGATCTCGGCTCACTGCAAACCCTGTCTCCCAGGCTCAGGTGATTCTCCTGCCTCAGCCTCCCAAGTAGCTGGGACTACAGGCATGGGCCACCACGCCTAGCTAATTTTCGTATTTTTAGAAGCAGGATTTCACCATGTTGGTCAGGCTGGTCTCGAACTCCTGACCTCAGGTGATCCACCCAATCTCTCTCCACCAACAGGCTGGTTCTACCTTTTTTTTTTTCTTGTACTTACCAATTTCTACTGCACTATGTAAACTACAGTGTTTATTCTTTATTTGTTGTAAATCTATCTTCTCTCACAAAAATATAAGCTTCATTGGGGGCAGAGATTTGTATCTACATGTGGTATATTCCAGCACCTAAAAATCTTCAATAAGTAAATGAATCTCCTTGGAATTATAATTGCTAATTCTTTGACCTTGTTCTTTATTTGCTATGCACAACAGAGCACACTGGGTATATTTCATATCGGGAAGAGTGAGGGTCCAATTATCACAGGCCAGGGCAAGAACAACTCTTTCCTGAATCACTTATGCTCTATATGCAACTCAAATACCAGAAGTTTAAAGGAGTAAGCCAAGCCAGAGGATGAATTTCTAGAGATAGGCATCAGTAAGCTAAATAATGGATGAATATAATGTAGTTTTAATGAAACCTGATAAAGTTTCTAAAATCATTAGCAAAATAATTGCTCAATTTAGTCCATAAATAAAAGAATAACGATTTTCTTCCTTTGGTAATATCAGGAAAAGAAGAAAAATGTGACTTACAAAACACATACACCACATGCATGAGCACATTTAAATGGTAAGAGCAGGATGCATCATTTGCGTGGTGAGAGAAGGATTTATACATAGACAGGATCTATCGTATTTGCACATTAAAGAATAGATGCAAGATTGTATTACACGTGGAGGCTTCCTCATTTTTAACTTTTTAAATAGAGCACATTAATTTACATTACATCATTTCAGACAAAACATCACCAGTTACAAAATAAACAAACTTCAGGGAAAACACACGAACATGTATATATTAAAACTTAGTTTTTAATCAACAACATAACTGTATTTTCTATTCTAAATTCTTCCAACTTGTTTTTCATGAGATGCCATTTTATTCGACAAAAGGTGCAGATAAAAGATCTCATCAGATTTCTAGACTGCCTAAGAGACTTATTACTGTGAAAAGCTATAAACTCTGTATTGCGTGTTAGCAGTTCAAGTATTCCTTTGAATTACAACATTTTCAAAAGCTGACAAAAATCTAATGCAGTCTTTTTGTACTAGAGTCACTCTAGCAATTCTCAGAAATATTTTCTGGAGGGCAGATAATGTAGTGTGGTTACAAATTTTGGACCAAGGACATAATGATTCCTCCCTGGCATTCAGGTATTAAATATGAATTATAGAAAGTGATTACCCCTGTCACCTTGCCTGAAGTAATGATGTTCTGGTTTTTACAGGGCTATCAAAAACCTGCTGTGTCAGAAATGAGTATGATTTCAGGCTATTACCAAGCACACAGACGTAAGGTCTTGATTCAAATCATACTATGAATATCACTGAAAACATATAAAAGCTAATTTAGACTTGTATCCCAAATGTTTACATTTGAAATTAAAAATAGCGTTTACTTTTTTGATATTTTTTATTGTCTAGGTCATTTTGGACAAATTCTAAGCAAATGAAACAAATGGTATGAGTTTAGGGGAAAAAAGCACTTATTAACTAAGTTGCTTAAATCACTCAGACAATAGAAGGTAAAATCCCTTAAATTACTCCAGAAATGGAGGTAAGGAACATAAAAAAAATGATGTATCCTTGGTTGTATAACAATTATTTCCCCATATATTAGTCATTCCACAAAAAATAATGCGTATATATACTAGCAGTTACTAATTTCAAAGCAAGATTTGCAAATATTTGTGACTTACAAATAAATCCTTTAGAATTATTTTTGGACACATAATTGTTATGGGTTTTTAATTATTGTCTCACCTTATTTTCAGTATTACATTTTTTTTTAATTTAATGAAGATGGTATTGTGTTATTCTGTTTAAAAATTACTGTGATATTCACATGTGTTTCAGCACATTCCCAGAAAGAATAAAGGCATGTATCTTTTCAATAAAAATAATAGATGTATGCTTATTCCTTTTTGTGAGGAAGCAGTTTTGCCTCACTTCCACGAAAACATGCTTATAAAATGTCACAGCTTAGACTGCACATATCTGGTTAAACAAGAATTATGTGACCTAGAATCTGTCCATGAATGAGTTATGGGATGATAAGGGCCAATCCTGGGAAAAGAGAATTAAACTATAATGCCTTCAAAATCCTTCTTTATTTTTATTTCTTTTTCAAATTGAAATAGGATTTGAGACTTGAATGTTTAGAAAGACATTGCCAAATTTTTTTTTTCCTTTCTTCCTTGTGAAAAACTCGTTGTTTCCATGGTTGAGAGGATAGCTCAAGAGAATCCGTAAGAATAAGAACTATTCCTCTGAAACAGGACAATTAATCAGGAAAATGTGTCATTCTTATAAATTAGTCCATTCAGTTGAAAACCCATTTAAATAGTCCAGAGTGAAACAACCTCGTATTAGGCCAAATAACAGCCCCAAAAAAGACATGTCCACATTCTAATCTCCACAAATTTTGACTATTACCTTATATGCACAAAAGATATGATTAAGTTAAGGATATTTCAAGGATAATATTTTCCTCCCCACAATGAACCCTTGTTTTGAAAGCCCTCAGCTCAACGGGAGTTCTAGTACCAGAGCAGCTGTCAATCCTACCCTACTGGGAAGTGCGAGGGACCTAGACGTGAGTGTTTACAGTGTACCTATCACAGGAAACTTCCTTTACCTGGCACACAGCTTAATGTGTAGTTGTCCAAACCATGAACAGGGGGTCTGTCAAGTGGCAAACTTGTTTATACTGGCAGACACTCTTGTGGCATATGTCTGACCTGTGTTCAGTTTATCCTGTCTGACCATTGCTCTGACGCTTGGATCCTGACTTCGTGTTCCTCCTGATATCCTGAGAAAACCCAGCCTGGGGTAGCCCCTAGTTCTTCAGATGAAAGCCACAAATTCAATGCACCACAACAGGAAAGAAGTTCAAATATTTTACTTTCAGATTCTAGGTAAGGAGGACACAGTGTGTCTGTAGCGAAGTCATTGGTCCCTGGGTCACACGAGGCAGGAATGGAGTCAGGCAAGGAGAGAGAAGTTTTTGGCAGGCAACTTGTGGTATGTATAATAGAATGAGGTGTTGTTCACTTTAAGTTTGTGGACAAATGCCTGAATGGTAAACTTAAAGGAATCAACAGGAAAGCAAGGAGCCCAGTCTGCTGGGCTGGAGAGATGCCTCTAAGATCTTGTCTCTGGCCACTGGCTTGAGCCATTTGAGTGTGGTGTAGAACTGGAAACCTGTGTCAAGGATGACCAAGTCCTGCTTCCAATATGAGTTAAACTTGCATTCAAAAAGGATGCAGAGACAACATAGAATTACAAGAGTTAACTGCAGCCTTCAGTCCAATTACATGTCTTTTTATAAGAAACGGGAATGGAAAGTTTTTAGATAAACATACAGAGAAGACACATACAGAGAAGAGGCAGCTATGTGAACATAAAAAAAGAAATTGAAATGATGGGCCACAAGCCAGGGAACACCTGCAATCACCAGAATCTGGAAGAGGCAAGAAACGGATTATCTCCTAGAGCCTCTGGAGAGAGTACAGCCTTGCTAACATCCTGATTTTCTATTGCTGGCCTTCAGAACTACGAGAGATTAAATTCTGTCATGTTAAGCTACCCAATTGTGATAATTTTTATGGCATCCCTGGGAAAGTAATACAGAGTTTGTTACCAGAGGTGGGTTGCTTCTGTATAACAAATCCTAAAAACGTAGAAGTGGCTTTAGAAATGGATAATAAATTAGGGCTCACAAGGAGTGAGGAGTATGGTAGACTAAGCTGCTATCTTCTAAGAGAATACATAAATAGTCCTGAATAGAATGTTGGTAAAAATATAAACACAAAGGATCTTTTGGTGAGAGTTGAGAGGAAAATGAGGAATGTCTTACTGGAAAATGCAGGAAAGTGATCGTTGACATATAGTGGCAAAAACTTGGCTTAATTTTGTCCTATAGTTGGGTGGAAAGTAGAACTTGTAAGAGATGAACTCAGTTATTTAACGGAGGAGATTTTCAGGCAAAGTATTTAAGGTGTAGCCATGTTTACTCTTGCTGCTTACAGTAAAATGCAAGAAAAAAGAGATAAATTGAGGAAGGAACTATTTAGGAAAAGTTTGTTGGACTCAAATTATTAGGGCAGGAAACAGGCTGATTAAACTCTTTGGGTTCAAATAGCTGCTTCTGCTCAAAAAGAAGTAAGAATAACTCTGAGGGCAAAGAATTGGGCCTAGAAGTATAAGCTATAGGCCCAGAGGACATATAGTGTATATATATATATATATATATACACACACACACACACACACACATACACACACACACACCACACACACACACACATGCCCCTAAATGTATATATGTATATGAAATGAAAATATATAAAATAGAATCTTATTTGGTAGAAAATCATTATTAAATTTAACATAAAATTCATTTTTGTGAGGTTATTTTAAGGTCACCATAATACTCAGATATCCTGATCCCCTTAAAGTAATGGCACACAATGCAGCCCAAACATGGGGGACAATCATGTTATAAAAAGGAGCTAAGTTGCACGGAAGTATCATGTTTGACAGCACTGTTTTCTTCTGTTACAATTTGTTCATTTCAATGACTTATCACAAGTAATGCATTTTTATACCATTATGGAAATAAAATATCAGTCTATGAAAACAGCCAATAGAAAAGCAGTTTTACTTAAAAGTAATTAAGCATGATCCCTTTGAAATTTTAAATACATTCTTAGATATTTCCAATAATATCTATAAAATTAGTTAATTATATTACTCATTTGAGGACAATAATATTATCTATATTCATACTTTCTTCCTATGTATGGGGTATGAAGTGCAAATTTCTACAAGCACATTGAAAATAAATATATAAAATGAATGCCCAGAGGCAACTGTAGATACAGTGTGAAGTATAGAAAGTTTTTCCTTTACAACTTCTCACCAGGAGAGGTTTTGTGCCTGTACCTATGATTGGGTGCCAATAGACAGATAATATATGAATATCATTTTGGCCTTCTTGCCAAAACATCTATCATATTCCTCCCTTTTTAAATGTGTCTGTCTTATTTCTTCTCATTCTAGTCCAATCTTCACTAAGGTGTAAATCAAAATATCTCTTTCATGGGGTATTTTAAATTTTACTTCGGTCATTCCAAAAATTGAAGAACTATTCATTATTTGTACTCTCTCCACAAGCCCCAGGCTGATAGCATGAAATAAAAGCAATTGCCAAGGGAAAATAAAGAGAATGACAAGAATGTCTCTTCTTAGTGCTCACTGGACAGGGGCAGAGGCCAAAATCAGAACCACTTCTTGGAGAGAATGGTCCAGTTATGTCAAAGTGGGTTATTTATATTTGTTCATAAAAACTATTACAACTCAAAATAAATTCAATTTAAGACTAGAAGATGGACCAAGAAAAGTTTCATT
Organism: Symphalangus syndactylus; assembly: GCF_028878055.3. Classification (NCBI taxonomy): domain Eukaryota; kingdom Metazoa; phylum Chordata; class Mammalia; order Primates; family Hylobatidae; genus Symphalangus; species Symphalangus syndactylus. Next base: position 56,826,243 of record NC_072424.2, on the reverse strand, counting down.
GAACAGGAGCCAAATGCTCAGGTAAAACAAGATTGTGAAAATACAGCATCCAATAATCTTTTGATAAGGTTTTATGAAAATATCTCTGCTAGTCATCAAAATAAGCTTTCAAGAAAATATAGATGTTTCTTATTATTGATGTATATGAAAAGTCTTCTATTTCTATATTTACCTATATAAAGTTCAATTTCTGTTTAAAATTATAGTGTTGGTTTACTGAAATTATATACGAAAATTTTCACTTCCTTCACCTTGAAATAAAAAAAATATGCAAATTAGACATAGATGAAGACATGGACAAATAAAAGCCTGCAGTCAGTTTTTACTTACTATTTAGAATTGTAAAAATGAAGAGAGTGGAATTATTATTAGGGAGGTGTTATTTTTCAAGTTTGTTTTCTAACAAAATCACAAAAACTCCTATTCTAACGTAGGTAAGACACAGGAACTTCCTCCCTCCGCACAGGAACTGCCTTCCTTACTATTACAGTGTTGTATGCAGTGCTATCATGGGACTCTCTCTTACAAGTGTTACATTCTTTAATAATAGTTGATGGGTAAAAGAAGAGCTTGTCTTCACTCCTGTTGCCCCACTTTAAAATTTAAATTGCACTTCTTTGGCAATCTAAATTCCAAAATTCCAAAATAATTTAAAATAGCCAGTTTCCAACGTCTTAGTTGGCTCTTTACACGAAAATGTATAATGCAGAGAATGAGAAGAATCCCTAGAACAAATTTAGATGCCTTGATTTTTGACAGCACACCAATTGAATATTTTCATTTTGAATTTCACTGTTGTTTGGCACCCTGAGGTTTTATTAACATTCCAGAGCCATGTACTATAGTAAGATTTAGGACGAACGAGAGGTGCATTTTCTTTATTAGAGTATGAGAAGGGTGATTGTGAAAGAGAATGGGGAAAAATATGCATGATTATTTGACAACAGAATTTTAATGCAATTCAATTCAGGAGCGACTACAAATGAAAGTTAAGAATCTAAAAATTTATTTTCTTAAAACTACTCTTGCCAATATGTCTCTTAAAAGTTCTTTCTTTACCCAAAGATACATGTACAACTCAATCAGGCTTCTACTCATACCAGGGCAGCAGATAGAAAAATCCAGGCAAATGAAAACGAGAAGGAGCTAATCAAATAGACTATATAGACGGTTCTGTATTCATGGAGTATCTCTGTCCAAGAGAGAAAGAAAATGTATTGATAAATAAGTTAAAAGTTAGCATTTGAGGACCTGATCTTTCTGATTCATTACCATACCTTGTCCACTCCAACCCTCAATAACAATTAACTGATAAAAATAAAGTTGCTTATAATTCTTACTGATATGAAATTCACCTTCATGTATTTTCTTTAATATTTGAGTTAATATTTTCTAAACTAAAGTACTAAACTTTAATCATTTAATCTATTATAGTACAGTTTCTATTACATTAATTAAAAGTTTTACTAAAAGGCAAAATATAAGGAATCATCGTCAGGTTTTTAACAAAGTTATATTTAAGTATCCTCTATTAGCCAAAACATTGTATTAGAAATTTAGTCCAAATATTTTATTAGAAATTGAATAATTAAAGATTTAAAGCATGTATTGGTTTTACAATAAACACTTGATATATCACAGGCAATATTCAATTTAGACAAATTTGTTATTTCCAAACTGTAATTGTACATTATAATAAATTAGAATTATCTCAAAAAATAACAAAAATTTAGCATGGAATTAGTTCTTTGTTTCAAAGAATAGAGATAAATGCTATAGGTGGTTTGATATACATAGCTGAGGTTGAATATGGATGTTTTGTTTATAATTAACTGAGAAAATATTGGTGGCATGGAGAAATAAATTATTATTCCAGAAAAATATCGATTAAAATAATATGGGGTATAGGATAAGAAAAAGTTGAAATTATATAACATTGCTCTCTTCCAAAGTTTGGTAAAACTATACATAAAAACCACTATGTAAAATTATGAATGTATTTCAAAAGAGTTGGAGATTGTCTATGAAATTCTATGTGGATGCTTCTTTTTGTGCAGATAAAACCTTTGGGAGAAGATTTACCCAAGTAGTTGTTTACTCTTTTCAATAGGGAAAACACATTCCAAATATTTGATCATTGCCAAATGCTTGAATAGTTTGAATATATTAAGAAATATTGTACATAACATCTTTGGGTCCTCTCTGCTTGTTAGGCCATATCCAATCTTGTTGGCCACGTGTTTTTTAGAGATTTGTATTGCTTCCCAATTCAGCATAAAAATTACTTTGACCATATGCCTTTGAGAACCTATAGATTTTTTTCTCTAGAGAACTGAAAGTCTAATTATTTTCTCAGCACAACTCAGTGAGTTAAGAAGAAAATATATATGTTTGTTTTTTATTTAGTCTCTCAAGAGATAGATATTTTGCTTCTTTCACATGTAATGATGCTTAACTCAGAAACTGTACATTCAAATTGTGGTGAATAGTTAATCAATTATCTTGATAACAGAAACAGTGGGCTTTTTTCCTCAACTTCATAAACCTAAAGTTGAAAGAAAATTTCCATAATATAAATTTTCTAAATTAGAGGCCATATTCTCTAGTTCTGTTAATTATTTACTTGGTATCAATTTATTTAATAACCCCATTATGTTTTTGTTGAGTTTTAATAATACTGTTTCAGAAAATGCATTAAAAACTTTAACACTTGTTGGGAAAGGGAATTGTTTGGTAATAACAGGAAATATCTTGGTGTGTGTGAGTGTGTGTGCATACATGCATGCATTGAAAATAATAGGGAAGTAGTTTCAAGATACATGTTGGTGATATTAGAAAATTAACAGCTGCAGAAATATTAATTACTTGGTATTTTCTAATTTATTGTTGCATGTAAATAGTATAAGATTTAAATGGCAATAGATACTGTTATGGACTGAACTTGTTCCCGCAAAATTCATATGCTTAAAAGTACTAACCCCCAGTACCTCAGAATGTAACTGTATTGGAAGAGAGAGTCTTTAAAGCGGTAATCAAGTTAAAATGAGGCCATTAGGGTGGACCTTAATCCAATACGATTGATGTCCTTGCAGGAAAAAAAAAAAATTAAACACAGGCAGTTACAGAGGAAAGACCACGTGAAGACACAGGGAGAAGATAATCATCTACAATCTAAGAGAGAGGTCTTAGAAGAAAACAACCATGCTGAAACCTTGATATCAGACTTCTCACATCCAGAACTGTGAGAAAATAAGCTTATATTGTTTAACTCATCCAGTGGGGTACTTTGTTATGGCAGCCCTATTAACCTAATATAAATACTGATGGGGAGAATGAAGAAATATTGATATCTATGTGTACATTTTACTGACTTGGTCAAACATTTATATCTACTATACTTCACCTATATCCAGGGTGATCCAGTTTATTCTTCAAAAAGTGTAGAAAAAAGATAAATAGAGGATGTTTACATGTTATTTCCTTAACATTGATCCCATTGAAAATGGTTAAAGTTGGCTGTTGATTTTTTTTGAGTAATGAGAAATAATTTAAATCTACTATCTTAAATTATAATTTAAAAAGTACTGATTATTTTCTTGATTATAACATTCAGTTATTTGTTGCTCAAAGTGGACTTCCTTGAATATTAACAATACACGAGGCTAATAAGTCTAGAATCAATATTGTCTATTTCCTTCATTAAGAAAAGTTACTAATTTAGAGAAGAGAGAAAAGGAGAAGAAACAACGAAAACAAAATCTTTTGCTTCACCATGCACAGGCAGTCATAATATTTAAAAAATAATTGTAATTATGTTTCATATTCCTTTTTATCCTGTGTTACTGTCATTAAAAGTAAGCAAATGACTAATCTCTAGAAAGGATAATTTACTGAGGTGCTCTGGGCTATTTTTTTTTCTTGTTTTCTCTATCTTTATGCCCACGAGACCTATACAGCGTATGTTATGTAACATTACAGGCCTGTTAGGTCAATATTAAAAATTCTTCTGATTTTTATAATTAAGAACTATTTTCATTTTCAACTTCTTTTTGTAAATATTATTGCTTTAAGATGCTTAGCCTATAATTTTTTTCCTGAAGTTGACTTTATTTTGTTTAGTTTATTTTTTACTCTTGATAGCATTTCTTTTCTTAATTATTGTTTTAGGGAAATAAGATTATCTAACAATTAAAATAATTTTGAGATGATGGTAATGTTATTTTATGCCTTGATAAGACTTTGGGTTACACAGTGCAGACATTTCTACAAATCCATAGTTTAGTATACTTAAGATTTGTTTGTTTCATTTAAAGTAAATTTACATAAAAAACTGATCTGTAGTTAATGATATTGCTTAGTGTTGAACAGTTGAGCATGCTGTTTAGCACTGAAATGTAATGACATTTGCAATATCCTTTGCGATGTAAAGAACAATAATATGAATGGATGGGTGGATATGTGAGAAATTGCAAATCTCAAAATGTTTATTGTAGAATCTAGATGTTGGGCATGTTGGTGTTCACACCACAATACTTCCAAACTCTTTTGTGTTTGAAAATGTTTCATAATAATATGTCAGGCAAACAATGACAAGTTAAACATGAAGAGTTTTTCCATTATGCTGGTATTCTCTACTACCAACTACCCAGATCAATTTTCTGCCCTCTTGTGCCCTGCTTTATGCTCCAGGAGGCTTGTACCTGTGGCTGCATCTTTCAGTATCCCTTGCGCTCTGACTTCTTTTAAGAATCATACAGAAGTGAGCAGAGAAAGGAATCTGGAGGACGGAGGGAGAAAACAAAGCTTTTTCTTTTTTCCTCTCTCATTATTCCTGTTACACTTTCAGTGAGTGGCTGATGTTTTCATAATTGCATGCTTTCATTCTCTTTGGTAATTTATGTCCAGGGATCGTAACAGTTATAAATGTTACAAGTCTCTGTACGTCAATATACACATTGTTACATGTTACCTTCAAATCTTCCTACATCTCTATAAGTAGCCCTTCATTAAAATAACACATAAATACGAATTGCGAATTGTGTGGTTCACCTTTTCTGCCAGTACTCTGATTGAGAAAGTCAATGGTATTAGAAATTGCACCTAATGCTAAATGACGAATTAATGGGTGCAGGAAATCAACATGGCACATGGATACATATGTAACAAACCTGCACATTGTGCACATGTACCCTAAAACCCTAAAGTATAATAAAAAAAAAAATAAAGATTTAAAAAAAAAAAAAAAAAAAAAAAGAAATTGCTCCAGAAAAGCCAACTTGTAGATGGGATTTTGAGATTGGATTTTTCCATATTTGGTGACACATAAATGACCTTTTTCGTTGTGAGATCACGACGTGGACAATCCACACATCTGTCACCCCTGATGATAGGTGCTGGTAGACCAGCAAGTGTCAAGTTGGAGAGCAATTCACTGCAGCTCTCCATCACCGTGGCAAACATGGAAATTACACAAGTTGGTACTATGATTTGGACATGGTTTGTTTGGTCCCATTGAGTCTCATGTTGAAGTTTGATCCTCACTATTAGAGGTAGGCCCTGGTGAAAGCATAGGGGCTGATCCCTCATGAATGGCTTAGTGGCATTTTTGAGGGAGTGGTGAACTCTCATTCTTAGTTCACTGGCTGTTGAAAAGAGCCTGGCACTTCCTCCATTGTCTCTCTCTTGCTTCCTCTCTTGCCATGTGATCTGCATCTGCACACATCTGCCTTCCTTCGCCTTCCTCTATGAGTGGAAACTGCTTGAGGCCCTATTGAAAGTCAAGCAGATGCTGGCTCCATGCTTTTTGTATAACTGTGAGCCACATTAACCTTTTAAGTCACCCAATCTCAGGTATTCCTTTATGGCAACACAAGCCAACAAAGACAGCTGGTGTTCTGGCTCTTTTGACTGAACTGGAGAGCTTACAAAAAAAAAAAAAGAACAAAAACAATACTGACTAAGTGTTCATAGCTGCTATTTTCTTATCCTGGGCATCGTCTTAACCAAATTTTAGGCTTCTCTCCTTCCTACAGGTCCCTGAACTCTGTTTTCTCCCAAGCCTGAGCAAACACTAAAAAAGTGAAAATTTGTCCCCTTTATTGGTTTTTCTCTGAAAATCAGCTTGACACAGTGAAATTCTTATCCTATCATACTTCGTGGTCATTTTCTCTTGCTTGTCCAGCTTTCCCTGGAAATATCCAAAATATTCTGTTTATTTCTAATTATCCTTCCTTTACCCTATAAAAGAAGAAATTCTTATTCTGTTTGATTTTGAGAGGCTTGAAGACTTCTGAGAATGGAGGAATTTTCTTATTCCAATAGTCTTTCTTCTGAATAAACCTACTTCCTGGATCTATTTTTATTTGGCAGTTTCTGGTGTCTTGACTCATTTGGAATGCTGATGACTTCCTAGCCCTTGCTGTCTTCACCCAAGTATTTACACCAGCTACTCAGGCCATTTTTGTTCTTCCTGGCCTGGGAAATAGGGACTCATGGTGATGAGTTATAACTCTTAATCCATTGATTAAGACATATTTGCCTGAAGTCACATGACAGGAAGTTGCTTTAATTCTATTAAATGGTGTTCTTCACAGTCCTTTAAAGTCTGGTCAGGATGTTTCCTGGTTCTTTACTGTTTGAGCAGAACATTTTATGGGTCTTTTATATGGATTGAGAATCTTCTTATATGGAATTATTTTTAGCTTTTTTGTTTGAGTGGGGTTTTACTTTCTCACTCTTTTTGTTGAGTAGAATTCTTCCTGGAATTTTTCTAGTACACAGAGAATATGCCTGAGTTTTCTTTTCTCTTTTCAAGTGGTGATTTACTCCTTGACTCTCAAGTGGGAAATTCTGACTCTTTGGTGAAGCCTTTATTGTTTTCTGGACTCCTTGTCCAGGGATTGCCTAGAGCAAGTTCTTCGGCTCTTTAAGAACTATGGTGCAAGAAACCCGTGTGGATTTCAGATAGGCACTGTGCATGGAATGACTTTTTCCTCCTGTCTTTTTTCTCTACTTGATCTTGCTCCTCTTATAGATAACTCTCAATCTACTGGGCACCCTCCTTCCATCACTCCAGCTGCCTAGAGGTTTCATCACGATGGCATTGATTCTGTCCAACATCTTCAAAATGGCAAAAATCTTATTAAGAGTAACTTAGAATTACAATGGACACTTTGAGGCTTTGGGATCTCCCCAAGTTGGTTTATCTTTGAAGAGCTTTTGAATCTCAGGGATCTAAAATTTCTTCTAAATAATGATCTTTTTTTCTTGTTTTAAATAAGCCAAAACATGGTTTTTCCAATCAAGTCTCAAGCAACCCCTTCAACAATCTCAATATTCCTTATTACAAGCTATTTAGTCACTTAAAAACACCAGTCTTCCTCCAATGCTACTCCTTGTTTCCCCCCCAAATCTGAGATACACTTTCCCTGGACACTTGGCCTTCCTTTTCCTCCTGTTCTTCCAAATGTATTTCTGTCTCCCCCTCCATCTTGTTCTGACCTATCTTGTGTTTACCCTCTACTCTATTATCCCATCCTGACCCCATCAGCTTCTCAGTTTCCTATGGTAACCTGTGACCTCCATCCTGTTTCTCCAGTATTAGGACTCTGAGGATAAGTAGCTATGGGATTCCACTTAGCCTCTCCTCAACAGATTATTTTAAAACTTTTGAGTAGATATCATTTCTATGCTATAATGATTTTCAAACCCACATAAAAATAGAAAAAATTTCTACACAATTTAGGTTAGTCTTAGGGCTTATTCTCTGAGATTCCCAGATCTCTACCAATTTATTCAACTCCTTCTAGAATCTAGAGATGTCTCTTTATGTTTTAAAAAAGCCAATTGAGTTAGCGTTAATAACAATTTATGAATAAATCAGAGTATCACTAAGACCTATAACTGAGGTAAAGAAATTAGAAAAAATAGTTCTTACACTCCACACTGATGGCTTTCCCATCTAAAATTGATGGGTAAAAGATTCAAAAGTCTGAACAACGAAGAAATGAATCAAGGTCTAATTACATATGGCACCTAGAAAATGTCTGAAGAAATTATTCATGTCAAACTCTAGATGACTGCATGACATCTGCTTTGGTTATCACCTTTGTTAATGGACTTGGTTCAGGACTGAAAGAGGCTATTAAAAACGTCACATTCATTGGCGAAATATGCCTGTTTTGAAACTAATGCTTTAGCACAACACCATTAGGATGTACAGGTTGGTGATGCTAAGTTTACACATTGTAAGTTTATAACTCAGACTTAAATGACTTGAGGAAAACCACCCTAAAACCTTAAAGCAATCTTTCAACAAGAATTTTAATAGATAGAGATACCTGCAGATGTTGAAGAGAAAGAGTATTGTGCTAAAATATACCCCATCGGGGCAGAAAAAAAATAAAAAACAAACACCAGCCAACATCAGAGTCTCAGTGACTCTACCATAACGAATCTGCCTGTGTTTGCCCTCACATACCCTTAAATACCCTAAGGAAAATAATAATCTCAAATAATGAGCACCTCACCACTTTCTGGTAAAAACCAGAAACACTTACTCCACCCTTAATACCTCACAATTCCCCCACTATAATCCCTCAGAGAACACAATCCTTTGTGTACCAAAACTGATGGGCAAAAGATTCAAAAGTCTAAACAACAAAGAAATGAATCAAAGTCAAATTACATATAGCACCTTTAAAAATGTCTGAAGAAATTGTTCAAGTCTAACTCCAGATGACTGCATGACATCTGGAATCCCTTGTGTACTTTGTCGGATTATAGTGGAGAATTGTGAGGTATTAAGCTTTTTATTAAAATCCACAACCTTCATTAATCTATTAACCATAGACCTACTTTCTTATTAAAATATTAATATTTAATGTTCACCTGTGGGACTAACCCTTGAAGTTGCAGACCCTTACTCTGCTATCTTTGCTTTCTGACTATTCTAATAGATTACCTCAGCTTTCCTGCCCCTCTCACAGCTCTCCAAGCCTGTGAAAAACTTTACACTGTAGACATACTCAATCCCAATCCTGACTCAGCTTGAGCTATAAGAACTGCAGAGGTAGGATGTATCTGGGAAGCAGAGTTTTTGATCCCCCTAAGCCCATCCCTAAACTACCTCAGTATTCTTTAAAACATGATGCATTTGAAGGCTTCAAACCTGTTATTGAAGGACCCCCTACAGGGAGGCTCCTTATTTCCACTTCTAGTCCCTGCCACACACCTATTTAACTATTAAAAGACCCAATAAAAAGTTACTAATTAGTTCAAAATTTGTGTGCTATAAATAAAATTTTAAAACCTGGGTTGCTTCTCATCCTAAACCCCAGTACTCCCCTCATTTCTGTATCTTACAATGCTATTTGTTTCACCATTGTTTACTGATTCTCTGTTTTTTCATCAGCATATCCATTGATCCTAACTCTCAATGTCAGTTTAAATTACATGGAAAAATTAACAGTATGCTTGAGCATCCATACTCCAGAGATTTGTCGATGCTTTTGCTTATTTTTCATGAATATTAAATGTAAATCTGAAGATTTTCATCTGGCCTTGCAATTCAACCCTCATCCAATATATAAATGACCTCCTTCTTTGTTTTATGACGTTAAACAACTCTCTGTTATCAGAGACTAAGATTGCAACCCCTGCCTTTTTTGGTTTTCCATTTGCTTGGTAGATCTTCCTCCATCTCTTTATTTTGAGCCTATGTGTGTCTCTGCATGTGAGATGGGTCTCCTGAGTACAGCACACTGATGGGTCTTGACTCTTTATCCAATTTGCCAGTCTGTGCCTTTTAATTGGAGCATTTAGCCCATTTACCTTTAAGGTTAATATTGTTATGTGTGAATTCGATCCTGTCATTATGATGTTAGCTGGTTATTTTGCTTGTTAGTTGATGCAGTTTCCTCCTAGCATTGATGGTCTTTACAATTTGGCATGTTTTTGCAGTGGCTGGTAGTGGTTGGTCCTTTCCATGTTTAGTGCTTCCTTCAGGAGCTCTTGTAGGGCAGGCCTGGTGGTGACAAACATTGTGGAAAATAGTGTGGCAATTCCTCAAGGATCTAGAACTAGAAATACCATTTGACCCAGTCATCCCATTACTGGGTATATACCCAAAGGACTATAAATCATGCTGCTATAAAGACACATGCACACGTATGTTTATTGCGGCACTATTCACAATAGCAAAGACTTGGAACCAACTCAAATGTCCATCAATGATAGACTGGATTAAGAAAATGTGGCACATATACACCATGGAATACTATGCAGCCATAAAAAAGGATGAGTTCATGTCCTTTGCAGGGACATGGATGTAGCTGGAAACCATCATTCTCAGCAAACTATCACAAGGACAAAAAACCAAACACCACATGTTCTCACTCATAGGTGGGAATTGAACAATGAGAACACATGGACACAGGAAGGGGAACATCACACACCGGGGAGTGTTGTGGGGTGGGGGGAGTGGGGATGGATAGCATTAGGAGATATACCTAATGTAAATGACGAGTTAATGGGTGCGGCACACCAACGTGGCACATGTATACATATGTAACAAACCTGCACGTTGTGCACATGTACCCTAGAACTTAAAGTATATTAATAAAAAAAATACATCTAGATTGGAAAGGAAGAAGTAATATAATTTCTATTCACATGTGACATGATCTTGTATATAGACAATTCTGAGAAATCCACTGAAAAGCTATTAGAACTGATAAAAGAGTAGAGCAAACTTGCAGGATACAAGATTAATATAGAAAAATCAATTGCATTTTTACACATTTCCAATGAATGCTTAGAAAATGAAATTAAGAGAGCAATTTCATTTACAATAGCATCAAAAAGATCAAAATACTTAGAAATAAATCAAGGAGGTACAAATCTTATAATCTGAAAACTACAAAATGTTGAAATGAATTTTTTAAAGATAGAAATAAATTGAAAATAGTAGATGGAAAACTATCTCACATTTATAGACTAGTATTATAGATTCACGTTGTTAAAATGGCAATATTTCCAAAATTAATCTACCATGTAATTCCTATTGGAATCCCAGTTAGCTTTTTGGTAAAACTTGTCAAGCTAATTCTAAAACTCATATGGAATTGTAGGGCAGTGAGAATAGCCAAAATAATCTTGAAAATGAATAATAAAGTTGGAGGGTTCACATATTCCAACTCTTTGAAAACTTACATTGCAGACAAACAGCAATCAAAACAGTGTAGTCCTAGTAGAATGAGGGACTTGTAGATCAATGAAATAGAATTAAAAGTTCAGAAATGAAGCCATGTGTCTATGCTCAGCTGACTTTGACGAGGGTACAAGATCATTCAATGGGGAAAGACTGGTCTTTTCAATAAATGATGCCAGGAAACTGGATAGCCAAAAATAAATAAATAAATAAATAAATAAATAAATAAATAAATAAATAAAGTTCAGTTTCATATCCCCCAGTGAACTATTTAACTCGTATTTCCCCGATGGGAAAAACTTATCCCGATTGTTCAAGACCATTCTTAATGACCTCCTACATAAATCCATGAGACAGTTTGGAGGGATTCTGGAACTGTTTGGCTATTGTAGAGTGTGAATATCTAATTTCTTTACTATAGTATCCCCTTTCTAGGGCATAACTAAAGAAATTATGTCTGAATCACTAAAATGGAACTCACTTTCTATAACAGCATTTGAATTTCTAAAAAAAATGCCTTCCCTCCATCCCCATTTTAGGGCTTTCTAACTATTCCTTCCTTTTCTTTCTATTTGTTTAGGAAAGACAGCACATCTTGAAGGTCCTTGCATAAAAACACAATGAAAACCACAAGGTCCTTCTGATATCTCTCTCAGTCTTACCATGGATCCTGTGGCACAGGTTTTTCATCCTTGCTTTTAAACAACAGTGGCCACTGCAAAATTAGTTCAAGCCATGACTGACCTTCTATGAAGCCAGAGTCTAAACATTTATATACGTCATGCAGTCCAGACCCTTCTACCTGAAAACACTCAAAACTTCACAGTTCCTCAGTTTGCTTTTCATGAAATTCTTCTTCTATGCCCTTCTAATTTCATTATCCATCGTTGTTAACTGACAGTACCACTCTCCTCCCTTTCCCAACTGATAGACAACTACATGATTATATTATGGCCAGTCAAGACTCAATATTCTAGACTCAATATCTCCTGCCCAGACTTTCACAAATCCCACTTGCAAATCCAGAACTTACCCTCTGTTGAGGGTTCATATCTGAGCAGCTCAGAAGGAAATTTTTAGGCATGATTTGCCATTACACATTTTCAAACAACCAACATCATATTATAAGCGTCTAGCTCAGATTGTTGAACATGTGGCACTCACAAGAATCTGCTCTTTAGCTAAAGATGACATAGTATCTATTCAGACAGTAGATATGCTTTGGGAGTAGCACATAATTTTGGTGTGTTAGGGAAAACAAAATGATTTATGATACCATTGGGGAAACCAATTAAAAATGAAAAACAGGTGTAACGCCTCTTAGAAGTTTTCTTATTGCCAAATGAGATGGCCATACTTAAAATAGAAACTCATATTCTCCAAAAAACCTTTGAAGCAAAAGCAAACAAAGAAAATAAAACAAAAACAAAAACAAAAAACAAAAAACCCATCTGGGTGGATAAACATGCTAAACTGACAGCTGTTTCATAAAGCTCTCACCATTATCAGAAGATATTTTAAATCTGCTCCACTTAACCACCCGATGCTCTAATGGAGGAACTTACAACCTCCCAATTCAAAGCCTCTGAACATAAAAAGACCAAAGGGAAACAAATTGGATGTATTGTCCACCAGGGAGTATTTTTGAGACACCCACAAGGCCGCTTTGTCCCTACTCACTCCCAAATCTGGATGTAGTCTTACCTTCATAAAAATATTCACAATGAAAGAGAGAAACGAAATCAACTGCTCACTGATATTAATGGAGAAACTTCACTGCCTATCTGAAGGAAGTGTGTCTTCTGGCCCATTCTGTCAAAAACATAGCCCCGGTAAAGTTGCAAATGTAGGGCCAGGAAAAAAATTACCTTCAGCAGGACGTTTTTTTTATTGACAGATCGATTTCATTCAGCTCCATAAATCTCGTAAATAGGAATATGTTCTTACCACCATATGCATGTTCTCTTTCTGGCTTTTGCCTTTCCCTTGTAAAGAAGTAACTGCAACTGCTAAACTTGGGTTACAATGAGTATTACCCACATGGAGAGCTCTACTGCTCTTTCAAGTGACTGAAAGAAATAGGTTCATTTCACTGGTAAAGTCATCCAAGAAATCCTGTGAGTTCTTTTTTTATTCAAAATTACATTTCTTCCATTATGCCCACTCATCTGGAGTAATAGAGAGAGCTAATGAACTATTAAAATTAAAGCTTGCTAAATTAATGGAAAAATTTTATCTCCCATGGCCTGGGATTTTATTCTTAGTCCTAATTCCCCTTTGTCTCTTCTGGGTCACACCAAGAGCGCTCATCTAAAATAATAACTATATGGCCTATGGAAATTCTCTATTCTATCTGAGTTCTCAAAGATTCCATCCTGATTTTTCAGACATTCTAAAATAATGAGAAATTAGTTAATTTTATTCAAACTTATCATCAACAGGCCAAGGCTGCCTTTCCTCCAGTTCTTCCATCGAAACCACTCTATAACCTAGAAACTGGAGAAACAGTTCTCTGGAGGTGACATCACTGGAATATTAACCTTGAATCTTGTTAGAAGAACCCTTACAATCTTCTCTTACCACCAACACTTTATAATTTCTCCATTCTTGCAAGGACTGCAGAATTCCCAGAGTGGCATTCCTTCACTCTATCCATAGCACAATCTTTCAGCCCCACTTTGAGTTGCTGGTTATATGCTCCCTTTCCCTTGAATGCCTCTGGTTTGCTTCAAATTCTGTACCATTCTAAGATCTAAAAGAATTCTTTATCACTTGGAGGTCCTTTTGCATTTTTCTCTAAACTTAAAAAAAAAAAAAAAAAACCTTCCTTCAACCTCAATGCATTTCAAACAAAAACAATCCACCAGAACATAATCAAGTATGCTTTCATGGGCCTAAGTATTTGCAGTAACACCTATTTTGCCACTAATACAGCTATCTACACTATAGGTGGCAAGAGTACGTATTCCTTACTTTGTTATATAAGTCTAATAGAACCAGATTTATCTGAAACATAATGTTATCACGTTTGCTTGGGACTGACATCTCATAAACAAGAACTTAACAATTTCCTGTTACCACTTGAATGGAACAACATTTCCATCAAAATGGCTGATATGAATTCTGAGATGCAAATCCATGGGACAGTTATTTCTGTGAACCTGAATAGCCCCAATGCGACATATTTTATTGTGGAAACTTGCCTATTGGTACCTGCTGGCTAATTGGACTAGATCCTATTGTCTAGATCATTAAATTAGCTCCTATTTAATCTTTAACAGACTGCTCTCTTTGTTCATCACAGCCACACTGTTACTTCTGATTTAACTTTTCTAGGGACCAGACAAGCCAAAAAGTCCAGAAAAATGTGTCATAACTACAACCTTAGACAAAAAATCCCAGGTCTTGAAAAGGGCTGTGACCTTCCTTTCTCACTAAGTTCTCAAAATGGAACAAGTAAGAAAATGTAAAAGCTACATGTGCAAAACTATGAGAAAGAAGTTTTAAAAATAATATTAAGATATTTAGCCACACTAAAATTATTGAACTATTTCTCTCTGTATCTCATTTAATCCAATATTATCCATAAATTTATTTCACAAAAGGATGTAGCATAATAAGACGTATTTAAATATACATCATTTAATAAGACAGTAATACATCTTAATTATTTAAAGGATGCAAAAGTTTTAGCTAAAATAAAAAAATTAGCTTTAATCTTTCCTTATTTAAAGTGTTACTACTTCATGGAGAGAATTCTAGTGTTTCTTCTATCTTTTGATTTAATGTTTTATTTTTCTGGTTCATTATGGTTATGGTCATGTTCTTTGAATATTTTATTGTTATTGAGGTCACTTCAATTATGTTTAGGGGACTTTTATTTTAAGAATACATTTCCAGTTTTATAGTGAGAATTAAAACACATAACAGATTCCATATAAAATATTTAAATTCCCAGCAAAATGATTAGTGTTTGGCCTTCAGTGCTTTATGAGAAGCTGTAGTACTTCAACCTATTAATATTCTGCCATGTTTTCATATGGGAAATGCATTCTTTTTTTAATTCTCTTTTTAGTATGTTCCAAGCACACAGCACAAAAAGAGAACTAGTTTCTCTGGGGAGTAACTAAGCCAAGAACATTACTTCATCAACTTTATGATGAACTACAGATTTCACATTAAGAGGCAAATTCTTCATTTCAAAACATTAAGCCACATAGTATTTAATAATTGAAGCCTGTGTGATTTAGAGTTAAGAAATGAATTAAGTACAAAAATAGATTTTTTCCTCACTTTCCTTTGATTGTGCCCTGGATTGATTGTTATTCATTTTAGAATCTTGCCTTTTAGGACTTTGTTCCAATAGAGTCTGAGAATTTCCAATAATAGCTGACTTCAATAGCATTTCCTTCTTGTGGAAATTATTTGTCAATTAAAATGCTCTTCATGAAATTGAAATTTATTTGCACTGTATTGGAAAATTTGAGGAACTATTCTATTATTCTGTAATGAAGACGCTTAAATAAATGTTAAGAAATCTATTAAAAACTTAATATAGCCCAGTGCGGTGGCTCACGCCTATAATCCTAGCACTTTGGGAGGCCGAGGCGGGCAGATCACCTGAGCAGAGATGGCATCACTGCACTCCAGCCTGGGCAACAGAGTGAGATTCCATCTCAAAAAAAAAAGAAAAACCCTTAATATATTCCCATGGTGGAGCCTAGATTTGAACTCAGGGAGTCAAGCTCTATAATTAATGCTCCTAAATATTGTGTGGGAAACTCTCTTATTAGAGTAAGGCAGGAGAGATTGAATAAATCACAAATATACTGGAAATGTCATAAACCTATAATCTTTACTTTTTTGGAAAAGGTCGTTTCTCTGCTCTGTCTTCATGATTAAAAACTTCTCATTTCTCATTACTTTGCCAGCATCTAGTTGTCATGTGGAGTAAGCTATTGTGTTGTCTTTATTATCCAATTTTGTTTTCTTACATTCTTTTACCCTCAAAAGGATTCTTGGTAGACAACTAATTTTATTCTTAGGTCCAGGTAACAATCAGGATGAGTATGAGACAGCTAATAAAAGAAAGCAAGAGTGTTTCCACTGTAGACAGAAAAAAATACTCTTTTTTTTTCCATGATGGTGGACTGAAGACATTGTTAGCATGCCTCTCCCACTTGGAAAGGCAAAATAGTGGGTAGAGATTCATGCTGTGAAAGAAACCACAGACCTTTAGAAAGAACCGGTGGGCAATGGCCTAAACCATGAGCCAGAGGAAAACTGTGTGTCTCCATAGCATGAGAGAGAGAGAGAAACTGCTGTAGTGACACACATTCCCAAAAGGGAGTCAGGCATTTTAGGTCACGGAAGGTCTTCATCCAATACAGCAGTGGAGCTGATTTAGTAAGCAGTGGGGATCTAAGAGAAGGAGTGGCATTGGTATAAGATTTGCATGCACTTTCAAACTCCAGTGGGACAGAGGGAAGCCATTCCAAATCTTTTCTTACAGGAGATCTCACGGAAATCTGCCAGCCAACTCATGATGTAGTCACAGGTTGAGAGAAGCATCAGCTGAGCATTGCGACAGAATCATGACTTGGGACAAAACTCATTGACCAGGATGGAGGGACTTGCAGGAAGTGTGCTATAGCCATGGGCACAGGAGCTGAGCACCTCTACTTCACTGGCAGATCAAGAGGGGCATGGCCTGAAACCCACAATTTTTGTCTCCATTGGGAGGGCTTATGGCCTGGGGCAGTTTTGAGTTCTATGTGCAGGCTCCCTGAAACCCAGCTAGTTGCGGCAAAGCACTGTGGGTGTGAGACCTGCCTTGCCAAGTACTTGGGAACTGAGTGGGGCTTACTGCCACCTGCTCCATGCTGCTCCTCATTTGGATATTTTGTGCAGCGGAGGCAGCAGCACTCCTCCCTGGAACAGTATTCCAGTGGTCGGGGACCTGCCTTCTGATCACCACTGGGGCCACTGCTTGAGCCTGCATATGGGGAGCCAGAGTGCAAACTTGCTGGACCCACCCGCACCCAGCTTTGTCCTTCCATCCATCCTGATAGCCTAACGTGATGGATAGGTACATTTGGGAACTCCATGGCCCAGCCCATTGCCTGAAACACCAGAATATCTACCTTGGGTAAAATGAGGCAGGCACAGATTCCACTGCTACCGCCATAGCTGGTGCTCTTTGGCAAGCTCCACTTCCTGGCTAGAGGCCAACTGGCACATCCCATTACAACATCTGAAAACAAAATGACACAGTGCTCAGGAAGGAGAAAACGTTTATGTGACCTCAGCTACTGGCATTGCCGGCATTACCCTGGCCAACAAGGAGGTCTTGAGTATGTCCACGTGCCCAATACTACTAAAGCTGGCATTTGAGAAAGCCCACACAATAACGTTATTTATAACCAAGAATAACTTACTTCTCATCCACCCTCATCAGAGCTGGTGCTGGTACCTGCCACTGGGAGACTAGAGTAGAGGTGACATCACCGGATCCCTTGCCGACATTCCCTAAGACCATCATAAGTATGGAAGCCCCACTGGGTGAATAGACCCAGAGGAGCAGCAAGATTCACAGTAATCTGGCCCGCAAGGACTGCTACTCTTAGGGGGGAAGGGAGAGTAGACAACATTAAGGGAGATCCCATGAGACAAAAGAAACCAAACTGCAGGCCTTGAGTCCCTGAACTTTCCACTTATGAGAAGTTTCTTTCAGCAGAGGCACAGGTGCATTGCTGGGTTCAATGTGGAAGGTCTTTCCAACAATCAGGTAGCCCTGGTGCTCATGAAGGGTCTTGAAGAAGGGGAGTTCTCCCCCTCATCTACCACTGCAGGCACAGTTGGGACTTCTCACACAGGAGCTTGGAGTGGATAAACCTGTAGACAGCCCTCCTGGAACACTTCAGGGTAACAGCCTCCCCACAGGAGGAATGCCCTCCAGGTTCAGGCTTGCAGAAGAGGTAGCCTCACATCCCCTCACAATATGGAACACCAACATTCCTGCAGCTGAAAAGAGGTGCCTGTCTGATCTGAATAGCTAAAACACTGAGTAAGGAGTGCAACTGAGAGGTGGATTGCTTTCTTGCTGGTTTGGAAGGAGAGCTGTAGTGGCTCCCTTTCTTCCCCCTTAGAAGACCTCAGTGCATTTCACTGAGAACTTCCCCAGCCACCTCTGCCAAGGATGGAACCTTTGCCCACCATTTGGGTATTGCATTTACTGGTCTGCTTTAGCCACAGCTAGTTTTTACCTGTGGGAACTTCCTACTGGCTTGAAGCCTGAGTTGTTCAACCTAGTTGTATTAGTACATTCTCATACTGCTGTAAAAGACTGCCTCAGACTGGACTGGATAATTTACCAAGGAAAGAGGTTTAATTGACTCACAGTTCTGCAGGGCTAGGGAGGCCTCAGGAAACTTACAATCCTGGTGAAAGGGCAAGCAAACATGTCCTTCTCCACATGATGTAAGGAGGGAGAAGTGCTGAGCAAAAGGGGAAAATCCCCTTATAAAACCAGCAGATCTCATGAGAACTCACTACCACAAGAACAGCATGCAGATAACCACCCCATGGTTCAACTATCTCCAACTGGGTTCCTCTCATGACACGTGGGGATTATGGAAACTACAATTCAAGATGAGATTTGGGTGAGGACACAGCCAAACCACATCACTAGTGAATAAAGTACTGGGAGAAGTTTTTGTTTTTGTTTTCAAATTGCACAATACTGAGGAATGAGATAAGCTTCATGAGACCTTTGCCATTCCAACTGCACAGGAGACAGCGAACTTGCTTTCACAACTAGTATATCACTACTGTAACCAGCATCACTTAAATTACAAACAATATTTAATAATAATGCCTAGGAATGTATACATTGGAGTATAATAATGAAGAAAAGAGAACTTATTACCCTCAAATTTGGATAACGACCATTGAAGAAGGAAGCATGGAGGCTGTAACTAGCTAAGGACACAACAGGAGGCTCCAGGTTTTTGCAATTTTCATTGTCATAATTTGGGTTGCTATGTGGTTGCTTGCTTTGAATAAATGGTTAATCTGTGCTTTCACATTTTTTTGTACTTTCTACATGTGTTTTCTGACACAGAGAAAAAATGTAATTTTAATGTGCCCATTTTGATGAGCAGACTAACACAAATTTGACCACAAAATGCATTCATAGAGACAATGTCATACAAGGGTAAAGACTTACCTCTCACTGTAACACAAACAAAATTACAAAGAGACTTAAAGAAAAAAAAAATGTTAAGATAGTATATTTGTTTATCCTTACACTGTTATAAAGAAATACTTAAGACTGGGTAATTTATAAAGAAAAGAGGGTAAAGTGGCTCACAGTTATGCAGGCTGTACAGGTTGCATGGCTGGGGAGGTCTCAGGAAACTTTCAATCATGGCAGAAGTTGAAAGGGAAGCAGGCACATTTTACATGACCCAGAGCAGGAGGAGGAGAGAGAAGGGAGTGGTGCTACACACTTTTAAACAACTAGATCTCTTGATAACTCACTCACTATTATGAGAACACCACCAAAGGATCCAATCCTTTGATCCAATCACCTCCCACCCGGCCCCACCTCCAACACTAGGAATTATAATTTGACATGAGATTTGGTGGGGGGACACTGACCCATACCATATCAGATAGTTTAACACTATCTGAATAAACATGTAAAAAAATTCTTACCTTTCTAAAACCACATTATACTTACTTTCGGATGGAGATATAAAAAGCTGATTATTCTGAAAGTTTATTCACTAAGTTTAAGCCTGTGTCTATTTTGCTGCCCTGCATCCAGTTTCTGTATTAGTTCACTGGTGCTGTCAAGACAAAGTACCACCCGCTGTGTAGGTTAAACAACAGAAATCTATTATTTCACAGTTCTGGTGGCTAGAAATCCAAGATCAAGGTGTTAACAGAATTGATTTTTTTTTTTTTTTTCTGAAAGCTGTGAGGAAGAACCTATTTAATGGCTTTCTGTTAGCTTCTGGTGGTTCGCTGGCAAATCTTGGTGTTCTTGGTTTGTAGAAGCATCACCCTGATGTCTGCCTTTATTTCCACTTGACACTTTCTTTGTGTCTGTGTCTGCCTCCAACGTTCCCTTTTTATAAGGACATTAATAAAGTTGGATTAGGGTACACCTTAACGACCTCATTTTATCTTCATGACCTTTGTAAAGACCCTATCTGCAAATAAGGTCACATTCTGAGGCACTCAGGCTTGGAATTTTAACATAGAAATTTTGAGGAGACACGATTTAATGCGTAACAGCTTTTTTTCCCCCTATATTTTCGTCTGTCAACCTTTTTTCTCCTTTGGTTCTGATCCAAACATGTTTAATGGTTTCTTTTTTATTGTTTGCTCCTGCTACCACCTGTGTACTCATTGGCCTAATGTACTTGAGTTACATTTTATGCATGTTGAATTAAAATTATCAGCAACATTTTTAATCATCACTAAATCTCTTGTTATTTACTACTATAAATCAAATGAAAATTATTAAGATATTTCTCAAATTTCCAAAAGATAGATCTATGGTAGAAGAAAACTTCCACATAAGGACTTTACAGTTAATTAAATCAGCTAAAGCTGGTTCCCCTAATCTTCACTATAAACTTACTCTTACGCTGCTCTTGTCTACTTATTAGTGATTATATGTATGCTTTCTCCCTTAAATGTATTTCCTCATCTCAAACTCTTAGTGCTTCAGAATTTAGCTATGTATTATCTATTGTTTTTGTTTCTTTTTAAATTTGCTTATTATTTAAATAGAGGCAACAACCAAATTATTCCTTTATTTTGGGACCCATAATTTCATTAGAGCATAACATGCTAATTAACGGAGATGTATCTATGAGATCTCTTTATATAACACATGTTTATGCAAAAACAAACGTTGTTATTTGGAGAAATGCTCATAGGACTTTGAGATGTACCTTGAAAACATTGCTACTGAAAAGTTAAGCATAGCTACAAAGATCAACGTATTGTTATCAGAAACTGTTATTAACTATCTTGACAAGACTTTATATCTTAATTAAACTAGTATGTTAGAAATAACAAATTCTGCCACAGAATTTTAAATTCCACACAATGCATTATTTACTTAAGGTAAATGTATGCAATACTTCTGAAGTTATATTAATATTGTAATTTAGAATCTTATTTAAATAGCTGAAACTACATTGTCTCTGGTAGTGGAAAGAATCCTGAAAGAAAGATTTACTGCTATCGGGTATCTTATTGTTCAGAAAACTTTGCAAATAGATTTTATGAACTTAAAAATCTATAACGTAGTTTGAATTCTGTAGAGAAAAGCACTGGGTCCACAGTAGAAATACAAGTGTTTCATTTTTTCAATATTTCTCAAAATATCCCTTGGGTTAATTAGTCAATCAAAGATTTGGAGTATAGTGATTGGTAAAGAAAAAATTGAGTTACTTAACAAAATGCTGTGCCCTCTGCGTGATATTTATTACCTCTCTGACAGAATATATTTCTTTCTTCATTTATATTCACACATAAGAATAGTATACAGTTTTATTCAGCTTATGCATTATGTTATTGCATGCCCTTAAGACATGATGATACTGTAAATGAGTATTTCTATCTGTTTAAAAGCTAAATTGAAACTTATTTTTATTTCCTATGTAGAAAATAATGAAATGTCCCCCTTTCTGAATTTCCCATTGTGGTCATTATGCTTTTGAACAGTCAATAAATGATGTATATACTATTCTGTTGATGATCATCTTCTTATTATGTTTCTTAAAAGACTCTCAACACAGTTATATTGAAAATGTATTCTTTGTAAGAACAAATTTATTTGTATCAAATAAATACAATTTTAATAAATGTATTCTTTACCATTTATTCAAGGCCCTATCAGCATTCCTGTAAATAACAGTGTGTTCTATCTTTTCATAAACATGCATTACATAAATAAATAAATGTATTCTGAATAAAAATTAATCAGAATCCTTTGTAGGGTTAGGAAAGCATCCTTGCAAGTGTTAAGTTTGTTTACCATATTTTCTGGAAGGATTCTTGTTAAACTATTATTTTGTATTAATAAATATTTTATAATATGAATCATCAGCTCTAAAATATTTCTAATCTCATTAAAATTAAAAACTTTTTTAAATTATGCTTGTAGCAGAGAACGGGAGGAAATGAGGACATGTTAGCCAGAGGGTACACACTTGCAGTTATGTAGGATGTATAAGTCTACAGATGCAATGCATAGCATGAGGATGACAGTTGATAATATTGTATACTAAAAACTTGCTAGGAGTGTAGATTTTTTATGCTCTTACCACACACAGAAACAAACACACAGAAGGGAACTATGTAAGAAGATAGATAAGTTAATATGTTTAACTGTAGTAATCATTTTACTATGTGTGTGTGTGTGTATGTATATTAGAATAGCATGTTGAACACATTAAATATACAGTTGTCCCTCAGTATTCAGAGGGGATTGGCTCTAAGACCCCCAAGATAGCAACATCCACAGATGCTCAAGTTCCTTACATAAAATGGTGTAGTATTTGCATATAACCTATGCACATCCTGCTGTATATTTTAAATCACCTCTAGATAACTTATAATACCAAATACAATGTAAATGCTATGTAAATAGTTGCACTTTAAAAATTGTATCATTTTTATTATTTGTATTGCTATTTTTTTTCCAAATATTTTTGACCTATGTTTGACTGAACACATGGATGTGGAACCCATGCATAGGTTCTACGTTATGCTTGATAACACAAGACGGAATCTAAACCATGATTTGATGATGATGATGGCAAGGCCTACTTGTGATGCATACTTAATTTTACTGTAAGCTTCTGTTAATCCTCTAGATAATATCATTATAGATTAACGCAAGTAGCATAGCAGTATTCACTAACTTTATTGCACTATGATATCATTATTAATCTGAAAATATGAACGTTAAAGGATGCATACCCTTCTCTAAATAGTTTTTGCTATTTACTGGCTGTTTGATACTGAGAAACTTCTCAAATGCCTCTGAGCACTATGTGTTTCTCTGAAAATTTTGAATAGTAATAACTATATTGCAATGTTAGTATACAAAGTAAGATTATCTGTGTATGTATAAATATTGGGCATATTGTATATAAATATATTTAATGAAGTATGGATGGCTTATAAACATAAAAGAAGAAAGTTCATTCCTTGAATTAGTCACTTGGTTATTCGTTCTTTTATGTAACAGAGAGTTGTTGAGATTTTTATTATCAGACAATCTGCCAAGCACCAAGGATACAACATACAAGTCAGACATGACTCCAGCAAATTGGCAAAGATAAAGATTACATCAGGAATGGAAGAAAGAAGTGGGTGCTTAGGTTGGTTTTATATTCTAAAGTGCTCACGTTATTGAAGGTTTACTGTATTCTGGGCCAAAAATTAAAAATATTTAGTAAATTCATATCTGGAATTTCAAAGTAAGGCACTGTCATGTCAAATCTGAAGAGATGAATGCAATGGGCATATAGCCCCTCTTTCTCCCCTCTTTTTGAAAAATCTATTGTCTGTTTAGATATCAAAAGCACTAAAAAGGCAAATATTTCAGGTCAGTTGCTGGAATATGTTGACTTTAAATCCGATTTAAGCAATTAAGTAGCAGTTATAGACATTAAATTTTAGTGAACAGGAAAGGTATATTAACTATGGCTTTAGCAAATAGTTTAATATGACCTGCATTTACTGAATAGACAAGAAAGAGTTAGTATCCTCCAAAAGTGTTAGTCATTAAAATGTACATAATACACTTTATTTTAATAAATATTCACATTTGTGACTTTTTTCAAGTTTTTTTATTCTCTAAATGTCTTACTTTCATCAACATGTCCTTATTGTTTGTAAGGGTTAAATATGATTTTAAAAATATTTTATAAATTCTAAATGCTAGCAATAAAAGTTACTATTATAATTGTTTGATGAAGTTAGCAGTTTATGTCCTGTAAAATTATAACACATTATCATGATATTGTGGAATTGACTTGAGAGGAAGATAAATAGGACACCTGCCCATTCCTTGGATATCCAATCCAAGCTGTGAGACTCTGGGCAATTAAATTCATATGTCAGTCATGGAGATTATGATATCTACATTGAATGTTGTTGTGTAAGACAAAAGAGAATCTAATATCATGTCTGCAGTGGAGAGTTTTATAAATACCTCTTATCTCATTTTTCCCCATGTTTTATATCTATGACATTTATGCAGAAGTGATATTTATTCAACATATTGTTTATATTCATTCACCATACATAGCTTTGATGAGTTCTGATGACATCTTATTTTTGTTTTTCTTTTACACCTATCAAAACTAAATTCATGTTATTTTTCTTATTGTGATGTGTGCTGATGCTTATTATTATTTCTTTCTAAAAGTATTCTTTAAGTTCTGGCTTTTCACCCTAATTATGCTTCTGGGCAATATTGTTTCAGACCTATTGAGCTCCCATTTTTTATTTTGCTTATGTTCATTAATAGACTATCACAAGCATTTCTTTGTTGTCTCAGTTATCATAAAATTAAGATGCCTACTGGAAAACGCATAGTATTTTATCCTTTGGTTACTCTTGACAGCAAGCAGAGGGAGCTGGCTCCGGCCTCAGCAAGTCTAGAGAGGGGCTCCCACAGTGCCACGGGCCAGCTGAAAGGCTCCTTAAGTGGGGCCAGAGTGGGCGCTGAGGCTGAGGAGGCTTCTAGAGCGAGCGAGGGCTGCCAGCACGCTGTCACCTCTCAATAGGTACCTATTGCCTAATTGAGATTAAAAATATATACAACTCCTTTTTCAAGAAACAAAAGTCAATCTTGACACGTTTTCTCAATTTGCATATTGAGAAGCTCTATGGATGTTGGTCTTATTCTAACAATCTGATGAACACATCTTCTCGATGTAATTTACACTAAATGGTATAATATTCATATCCTTTTTCTCTTAATATTGCCTCTAAAATATCTATAGATTAAGCAGTCCCCAAATGGCTACCTAAAATCTTTCATTCAGGCGAATTTTCTCATTTAAAATGGCTAATATTTGCTGTTCAGGTAATTTTAAAACAGTTGCTTAAATATGAGCTAAATTGGTTGTTTCCCCATGGCTCTTTATTAATTAAATAACATATAAAGACTGGAATTAAGCATAAAAATTGGAGTCTACCCTGCCTCTAAGAAATAGATCTTTTTCTCTCTAATGAAAATCAGACTGGTCAAACAACTACTGAATTGTGCTAGTAATCAGCTGAATTTTTCTTTACTCTTCGTAAGATTCCTAAACTCCAAGCAACTTTAGAATCTGCTACTGGAATTCTGTAGGGTGTCAAAAATGATGATAATGATTGTTATGTTAGTTGTATGAATTTCTGATTTCAAACTTTATCAAGAAAACAGTCAGATAATAGGAATAGTTTCAGATATGTAAACCAGAGGGCTCGATAGTGTGTTGCAAAATTACATAGTATAAAGGTGTTACATCTAGCAATACAATATAAATGATCTACTTTCAAAAATAATGTTTTAGATATCAATATATGTATTGCATAATTTATTTTTGTGAAAAAATAGTTTTATTTATGCCTATATAAATATTAAATAGCTGATGTGTTTGTGTGCAGCTATTCACAGTTATAGTTTAAAAGAAATCTTTAACAAACATCCTTTTTTAAATGATTACTATATCATGAGATAAATAATCTTATTTTAAAAAACAAAGTTATTTAAATCCATCATGTAATTTTAAGAAGAAAGTATTGTTCTTAATATTTTAATATTGAAACTTTACAGACTACAGACAAAAATGGAGCATATAGAAAGATGGATAGACAGATGAATGGATGGATGGATGGTTGGATGAATGGATGGATAGATGGATAGATAATAGGTAGATAGAAGACAGAGAATAGCTAAATAGATGAAAATAATACAAAGAGCATTAATTGCAAGGAAAATAATAATATCTGTTCACAGGAGAAAATAGTTAGGGTATTCTGTTCCTGAACTTTTTTTTAATCTTCATACTAAATTATATGGGCTCATATATTTCATTTTAATTTTCTTCTATGTTATACAATTAAAAATAAAATAGTTTGTGCCTTTGTATTATTATTATAGTAAGAACACAACACAAAATCTAGCCTCTTTACTAATTTTCTAGTGGATAGCACACAGTATTGTTAAATACGGGCACAATGTTGTACAGCAGATCACTAGAATTTCTTCTTCTTGCATAACTGAAATTTTATACTCCTTAAACAGGGGTATAAATCACTTTTCTTCTCTCTGTTTTTATGAATTTATATTTTAAGTAACAGTCATTCCATATCATATAAGTGGAATCAAGTAGTATTTGTCTTTTTGTGCCTGACTTATTTCAGTTAGCATAATGTCCTCCAGGTTCACACATGTTGTCATATATGGCAGAATTTCCTTCTTTTTAAAGCTGAATAGTACATTTTATTGTATGCATATACTACATTTCCTTTATCCACTCATCTGTCAATGAAAATGTTTTATTCATTAATATATCTATTTTAAAATGATTAAAAATTACATACACATGCTGTTTTAAGATAAAGAATCTATTGAATCCATAAATTCATTTTACCTAAATTTAGAAACGTCTGGATAACAAAGGAAACATACAGTACGTATATCTTTGGAAAAATGAATGAAAATTTTATTATCATTTATTATTCCAGACAACTAAATTAAACATTTGTGAATAAGAGCTTCAGAGGTAAAGTTTAGATTATTAAAAGCTAAAGATGATAGCCTGTGTAATAATAATTTTTGAAGTGTTGAGAGATTTCTTTATTATGAATGCAGTAGAAAAGGTACAAATATATTGGTAACAGAAAACAAAAAAGGATTGTTGCAAGTTATAAATATATACACAAGTCCTCATATTGAACAAGAAAATGGGATTGGAATTCTTATAGACATTTTTATTGTCTAATCTTAAAAGTTTCTTCCTCAGACCTTTTTAATTTAGTATTTAATTTTGTTTTATATTAACATCCACAGCTCTTTCCTCTTTTCTATCTATCATAATTTCTTTCAGAAAGAACAACTACTTAAACAGATTCTACTACACAGAAATTTTATTTTTTAGCTGCACTTAAAAACAAAAAGTAACATGCGTAATATTTAACAAGTAAAATGGAGGACTAGAATTTCAACCAATTCAAAATAATGCAAAGTTCTGCACTGTGTATCAGGCATTATGCCTGTTCTGGCAGACAAAGATGAGCCTGACTTTGAGGGGCTTATATTCTAGTTGGGAGATAGAAATATAAACAAATAATTATTATACAAATAAGTGATATAGCAGTAGAAAAAGACTGTTACCACTGGAACAGGGTAAAATGGCTGTTGAGAGATCTCTAGAGGATTTTTCGATTTTCAAGACAATAGTGATTTTTACACTGGTTCGGGAATCACTAAGTAGAGAAGATGGAAACCACCCCAGGCAGTAGAACAATTGGGTAAAAAGCAAATATCCAATGCAGTGCAATATGCTTTAGCAAATTGTTCAGTGAAGCCACAGTGGTTATTCTCAAGTTTAATGGAGAGATTCTTTCCTGTATAAGTAAATTCACAGCTGCCAGTAATTCATTTCAATCACATCTCTTACTCTAACTTTAGAAATTCATATCTTGCTGATATGACTGTCAAATTTAGAGTCATTATTTCTTATTACAAAAGGTGTTACTAATGGAATTGTTTTACACACGCAAATGTTGATGAGACAGAAAATTATATATATATTGTTAATCGTTCAGCAGGAGATATGATGACATACAAAATGTTTAGGTACGTATGTGTGTAGTACTTATGTCTAAGTTCTAAAATAATCACTCCTGGTGTTGTAGAGTTAAAATGCACAGGAAATGACAAGAGTTAGTAAGCTTTGCAAGGGCCTTAAATGTTACTCCATTTTTTACATCTCTGTATCCTCGTCCCCTCATTCATGTCTTTTTTTTTTTTTTTTTTTTTTTGCCATTTTGAATGCTTTCCATTTAGTATAATTTAAAGATGCTAAAATGATAGTTTATGTGTTATCTTTCATCATCTGGACACTTACACCCCAAGTGGCTCACTCTTTGGACTTCACTCCTTTAGAGATTTATTCCCCTCCTACCCTTTGACGTAATTGTCATATTTGGCAATTTATTTAACACTCGCAGCAAAGATAGCTACTCTTTTGATTTTATAGCTGATAAAATTGAGATAACAGAGAATCTATGTTGACTATGCTGATTGCTGTGATTTTGACATACAACATTAAGCCTTTGAATGGAATTACATCTAGTATAATTAACAGTAATTAAGAATTATGTTAAGTATAGCACAGTTTTATGCCATAGTGAGTTTTGATGACATTAAAAAGTCTATTTAATAACATGAATGAGGAAGCTTCAATTTTGCCCAAATATTAAATGTATAAAGAAAATATTGTACGGTAGAAGAATAAAAAATATTTTGCAGTGAATACCACAGACCACAAAATAATGATATGGTTCGTATTTAATAAAGTATGTTTGGGAGTCAAACATTTTCATTATTGCATACAGGTAGCTAAGGTACGTCAAAATGTCAGGGCCATAAGAGACTTTTATGTTACTTTACCTGAACCTTGCATTGAGGGTGGACTCTGTACATCTGCACATATACTCACAGCTGTGGTAAATAGTTATCTGGCAAATTTCCAGATAATTTTTTAATGAATTTCACTACTTCCTAAGGTCATCTCACTTATTTGTTGCACAGATTTAATTATCAGACATTAGAAATGGTACATATTTGAAAGAGAGCATAATCTTTTCTTCAAAGCTCTGGCATTATAGCAAAGGTCTTCATTCTTTTTAGTGTTAGCACATAATTTTTTATGAATATCATAGTTCAATATATGTTAAGGGGAATATTTTGTAGACAGAAAATGAAGTCAACTATGAAATAAGCTTAAGAACTGAAATAATGATATGGATGGGTAAGAAAATGATTTTAAAAAAGTTACCAGTGAAGGAAAGTAGTCATTATGACAAGTATGAAAGCAGAAAATATGAAGAGGATTACTAAATAAAGCTGAGTTTATAAAAGGCTAAAGTGACAACAAGCCAAAAATTGGTAAAGAGTGCTACAATTCATGTAAGGATCAGTAGTATTCTACTGTGTTCAGCTTGTGTCTACCCATAGCTACTAGCTCAATTTTAACTGTAAATAGTTAATTCACATGTGATTATTTTGTTATAAACTCAGACTTTCTATGATTTTCATCAAATGCAGGAATAACGATATCTATTTCAATTATCTTTATATACTGCTAAAAATCTTGGGTCATGATTCAACCTTCAATTATAGTTTAGGTGATAAGATTAAATCAACATTTAGTTGGGTTTTAATCTTGGGAGTTCTATCTCTATATATAATAGCGTAGTATGGTAGGTCATTCAAGTTAAGTTAATTTCTGCTTTGATAGTTAAGTAGGTAATTATCAGCATTTGTAAAACATTCCAGATATTTTAGCCTCAATTTATGAGTGAGAATATGAGGTATGAGTCTTTCTGCGCCTGGCTTATCTTAGCCTAATGTCCTTCAGTTCCATCCATGTTGCTGGGAATGACATGATTTTATTTTTTATGGTCAAATAGTATTACAAACACCATATATATATGTATATATATATGTATGTGTGTATATATATATGTATATGTATACACACACACCCATATACACACACACTATACATTATACATATATATTCACATATACACATAGATTTTCTTTATCCATTTGTCTATTATATACACATACACAAACAACGTTTTCTTTATCAGTTTATCTGTTGATGGACACTTGGGTTGATTGCATTATCTTTGCTATTGTGAATAGTGCTGCAATAAGCACATGAGTACAGGTATAATTTTTATATATTTATTTTGGATAGATACCCAGTAGTGGGATTGCTGGGGATCAAATGGTAGTTCTATTTTTAGTTTTTTGGAAAATCTTCTTTCTTTTTTTCAAAATGGTTACACATTGCCCCCAACAGCGTGTAAGATTTCTCTTTTCTCTGCATCCTAACCAGCATCTGTTTTTTTATATATATATTTACAAATAGCTATTTTAATTGGGGAGAAATTAAATTTTATTGGCTTTTTAACTTTGCATTTCCCCAGTGATTAGTGGTGTTGAGAAAACCTTCATATACACATATTGACCATTTGTATGTATTCTTTTAAAAAATGCCTACTCATGTTATTTGCCCATTTATTAATGGAATTATTTATTTGTCTTTTTTGTTTAGTTGTTTGAGTTCCTTGTAAATTCACTCTGTTGATTGTTTCTTCTGCTGTGCAGAATTTTTTAGTTTAATATGGTCCCATTTATCTATTTTCGTTTTTGTTGCCTGTGGTTTTGAGGTCGTAGACATAAAATCTTCACCTAGACAAATGTCGTGAAGAATTTGTGCTACTTTTTTTTCTTGTAGTTTTACAGTTTGGGTATTACCTTTAAGTCTTTATAACATATTGGATTGATTTGTTGTATATAGTGAGAGATAAGTATCCAGTTTTATTTTTCTGCATATGGTTATCCAGTTTTCCCAAAACCATTTATTGAATAGCGTGTCCACCAATGTATGTTAATGATGACTTTATTGAAGTTCAGTTGGCTGTAAATATCTGGATTTATTTCTGTGTTTTCTATTCTGTTCTTTTGGTCTATGTGTCTACTTTTATGCCAGTACCATGCTTTTTACATTACTGTAGCCCTGTAATACGTTTTAAGTCAGGTTTTGTGATGACTCCTTTTGTTCTTTCTGCTCAAGTTTGCTTTGGCTATTCAGACTCTTTTTTGGTCCCATATGAATTTTAGAATGGTTTTTTCTATGTCTATAAAAATGACATTTTTATTTTGATAGGGATTGCTTTAAATTTATTAATTTTAGAGGGGCAGTGTGTCATCTTAAGATTATCATGTTCTCAAATTCATGAGCATGGAATGTCTCTCTATTTGTGCCTTCTTCAATTTCTTTTGCCAGTGTTTTGTAGTTTTCCTCATAGAGAGCTTTCACCTCTTTGGATACATTTATTCCTAGGTATTTTACTTTTGTAGTGATTGTAAATGGAATTGTCTTCTTGATTTCTTTTTCGGCTACTTTATTACTGGTGTATTGAAATGTTACTGATTTTTATATTTTGGATTTGTATCTTGAAATTTTACCAAATTTGTTTTTCGGTTCTAAGAGTTTTTTGGTGGAGTATTTTTTTTTTTAAGATGTAAGACATAGTGTTTGCAAAGAAAGAAAATTTGACTTCCTCTTTTCCAAATCAGATGCCTTTTATTTCTTTCTCTTGCCTGATTGCTCTGGTTAGGACTTCCCCTATGATGTTAAATAGGAGTGGTGATAATGGACATCCTTGTCTTCTTCCTGTTCTTAGAAAAAAGGCTTTCAGATTTTTCTCCATTCAGAATGATTTTAGCTATGGGTTTGTCATGTATGGATTTATTATTTTGAAGTATGTTCCTTCTATGACTACTTTCTTGAGAGTTTTTATCATGAATGATTGTTAAATTTGTTAAATTATTTTTCTGTATATATTGATTAATATATGCTTTTTGTCCTTCATTATATTGATGCAGTGTATCATGGTTATTGATAATTTGCATATATTGTACCATCTTTGAATCATTAGGCTAAATCCCTCTTGATAGCGGTATATTATTTTTTATGTGCTATTGGGTTCAGTGTTGTTGAATATTTTTGTGGCTATGTTTATCTGATATTTTATCTGATAAAACTCTGTGAAGATCTTTTGTATTTCTGTGTATCAGTTGTAATGTCTCCTTTTTCACTTTTTTCTTCATTAGTCCAGTTAGCCATTTATGAATTATATTTATCTTTTCAAAGAAACAACTTTATATTTGATACATCCTTTGTGGATTTTTAAGCCTCTTTTTCATTTAGTTCTGTACTGATCTTTATTATTTCTCTTTTTTTCTGCTAATTTGGGGTTTGGTCTGTTCTTGCTTTTCTAGTTCCTTGAGGTACATCATTAAATTATTTATATTAATTCTTTTTAGTTTTTGATATAAGCATTTATTGCCATGAACTTCTCTCTTAGCGGTATTTTTTCTGTGTCTGACAGATTTTGGTATGTTGTATTTTCATTTTCATTTGTTTCAAGAAACTTTTTTATTTTCATCTTAATTTTATGTATTAACTCAATGGGCTTTCAGGAGCATGTTGTTTAATTTCTGTGTATTTGTATAGTTTCCAAAGTTCCTCTTGGTATTGATTTCTAATTTTATCCCATTGTAATCTGGAAAGATATGTGATGAGATTTTGATTTCTTAAAATTTCTTGAGACTTGTTTTATGACCCTAAAGTATGCTCAATCCTGGAGAATGTTTCATGTGCCAACGAGAAAAAAAAATGTATTTTGCAGTTGGATAAAATGTTCTGTAAATGTCTGTCATGTCCATTTGGTTTAAAGTCCTGTATAAGTACAATGTTTCTTTGTAGATTTCCTGCCTTAATGATCAGTCTGATGCTGAGAGTGGGTGTTGTGAGAGTCCCCCATTATAACCATATTGTGGTCTATTTAGATATGTAATCTAAATAATAATTAGTCTTTCTTCAGATATAATAATATTTGCTTTATGAATCTGGGCACTCCAGAGTTGGAAGCCTATCTATTTAGAATTGTTATATCCTCTTGCTGGTTTGATTTATCATTATATAATGACTATCTTTATCTTCCTTTTTCCATTAAAGTCTGTTTTTATCTGATACAAGTATTGTTACTTCTGCTCACTTTTGGTTTCCATTTGCATAGAATATCATTTTCCATCCCTTTACTTTCAATCTGTTTATCTTTTCAGATAAAGTGCATTTTTTGTAGGTAGCATATTGTTGGATCATATTTTTAAATCCATTCAGTGAGTTTATATTTTAAGCCACTTACATTCAAGGTTATTATTGATATTTAAGGTTTTGTTCTCTTCATGTTGTTTTCTGGCTGGTGTGCATATCCTTTCCTTCTTTCTTTTTCTTATTGACTCTCCTTGTGGTTTGCTGATTTTCTGTGGTGGTACCATTTGAGTCTTTTCTTCA
Organism: Symphalangus syndactylus; assembly: GCF_028878055.3. Taxonomy (NCBI): domain Eukaryota; kingdom Metazoa; phylum Chordata; class Mammalia; order Primates; family Hylobatidae; genus Symphalangus; species Symphalangus syndactylus. The sequence continues at coordinate 56,792,841 of NC_072424.2, read as the reverse complement.
TTTGTGTGTTTGAAATACCAGTGAGTTTTATTTTGTATGTGTGTTTTCTTGGTAAATGTCATCCTTTTGCTTCTAGGTTTAGAGCTCCCTTAAGCATTTCTTGTAAAACCAGAATTCGCCTATCATTTGCTTGTCTGAGAAAGACTAAATTTTGCCCTCATTTATGAAGGATAATTTTGCTGAATATGGTGTTCTTGACTGGATTCTTTTCTATCTGCAGTTTGAATATAGCATCCCATTTTATCCTGGCCTGTAAGGTTTCTGCTAAGAAGTCTGCTGTTCTGGGCTCTTATGGTAACAAAATGTTTTTCTCTTGCTGCTTTTAGAATTTTCTCTTTATCATTGACTTTAGATATTTTCACCATAATATTTCCTGAAGAAGGCCTTTTGGCATTGCATCTGTTTAGGTATTGTTGGGCCCCATATCTGAATGTATAAATCTCTTGCTAGACTTGGAAAAATTTTATCTATTATTTAATTAAATAGATTTTGAAAACTTTTCATTAAATAGATTTTGAACCTATATCATTAAATGGAGTTTGAAGATTCTATGCCTACAGGTCTATTTTGTATTTTATTCAAGGAGTTCTTCAACTCCAGAATTTCTGTTTGGTTCTTTTCTTTATTATATCTATCTCTTTGGTAAATTTCTCTTTATATCCTTATATGATTTTCTGATTTTTGTATTTTTTAATACTCTGGGATTTCGTGAATTCCTTTTAGATTAGGATGTGTTGCTAGAGAATTACTTTCTTCATTTGGAGGTGTCATATTTCCTTGCTTTATTTATGCCTCCTGTGTCTTCATGTTGATATCTGCACATCTGGTGTAACAGTTGCTTCTTTTAATTTTTGAATTTACTTTCATAGAGAAAGACTTTTTTCATGAGGATGTATTTATAATATTCACTGAGTGGGGCCCTTTGGCTTTCCTTCTGAGGGTGTTCAGCAGTGCAGCCTATGTATGATCTATTCAACTGTAAACAGAATAAGTAGTATATGCGATTTCCTTGGTGGTTTAGGATTTGGTTGTTAGCAGAGGCTATGATGAAGTTTTGCTTGGAAAATGAATGCCTGGCTGGCCAGTTTTAGGGCACCAGTGGTGGCACCAGTGGACTTAGTGTGCCTGTTCTTGGGCCCCAGGGTGGTTTATGCCAGCACTGGTGTTAACAGGATTGAGTGGGCAAATTCTTGGGACTCTGGATTGCCTCATGGGATGCTGGTAATGGCAGTGTTGGGACAGACAGAGCGGGTTCTTGGGTCCCTAGGCAGCTGGTGTAATGTGGGCAATGGGAGTTGTATTGGTGAGATGATCCTTTGGATCCTGAGTCATGTATGCTACTGTCTGCAGTAGCAGTGCAGGGTGTTGTCACTCACATCCCCATAAACACTGTTTTCAGACTTGTCTGCTCTTGATAGCAGTAGCACTACAGCACTGCACAGATAGAGGAGGGACCCCACTGTTCACACACAAGCCAAGCATAAGGCTCACACCACCAATGAAGGCATAGTCACCACTTACAGCCCCAGACAGCCGTCTAGCTCACCCACCTCAGCCTTTGTCAGCAGCAGCAGAATCTATGCCTGCAGTGGTGTGCAAATGTGCAGAAGTCCCGTTCTCTCCACGTGAGTCTGAGCCCAGAGGCTGCTATGCCCATGCGAGGGGATCTGACTCTCTGCTTGTGAGGCTTAGCACAGAGTTTGTGTTGGTGCTGAGCATGGGACCACTTCTCACAGACCCTGACAGGGAGCACTCAGGCTCTGGGAAGCATATGTTTTAGTTTTCATTGTCTCAGTTTCCAGATTTTTTAATGCATTGTGTTGTCCTTTCCCAAGAGAGTAGTACTCTCTGTGGGCTAGAGTACTGGTGACCCCACAGCACCTTTTGTCCAGCCAGTGCTGTGCCACTGTAGCCTTCTACGTAGACACTAGGGGTTGTTAGTGAGGGATTTTGGGATGTGGAGATATGGAGGCTGTGGTTTCCAGGTCAGGATGCAGCCCCATTATGGCTATACTCTCACAATGGTGCTTTATTTCAGATGCTTAGGTCTTGGAGGTGTAAATGCCCTAGCACGTGTTGCCTGTCTGGTACAATGCTCTCCTGGGAATTTCAAATCACTGCCCATGCTAGTGTCAGGACTGTGTGGGTAGTGGAGCTCTCTCATGGTTCTAATTACAGCAGCCCACAGCGGGGAAGTGGAACCCTGAAGTACTTTTGCTTACTCTTTCCCTGTAATAGTGAATCCTTCAAGGCTCTCAGGCTACCATGGGTGAGTTGACCATTTATTTCCTTCTCTTTCTATGCCTCAGTGTATCCCCATAACTTCTCTGTTTCACTCTAGTGTTCTCTCCTAGATGTTCTATTTGAGGAGTAATTATCTATTTGTAATTTTGGTTTTTCTTTCTGGAGAGGATGACTGTTCAATTTCTCTAGGCAGCCATCTTGAGCCAGGATCTAGTTTTCTATTTATTCACATCATATTATTTAAAATAAAATCACAATCACATTTTTAGTATTATACTACCGCACAACTGCAGCTGTAATACATATTCATATTTTATGAAAGTGTTATATTATTGTACATTTATTTCAAGTTTGTAATTTAATAAAAATTATTTTGTAATAATTTTGCATTTTTTCAGATATCATAGATACAATGTAGAGGTTCTTGCATACTCTTCAACCAGCTTCCGCTAATGTTAATATTGAATGGTTCATTTGTCAAATCTTAGAAATTAACATTAGTCTAATATGATTAATTAAACTGGAGACTGCGAATTTCACTAGTGTTTCCATTAATGCAATTTTTCTGTCTTGGAATGTATTCTAGGATTCCACATTGTGTTAGATACATTAGGATGTCAAGTTCCTTTTAGTTTTTATGAAGTTCTAGTCAAATTTTACGGTCTGAGTTTATGAACTAAACCTTCTCTAGGCCACGTTAAATTTTGTATTTGTTCCATAGTGCTTGAAAGTCCTATGAACTTTACTCATGTTTGAAGCTCCGAATAAGTGATAAATATGATTTCTCTATGCCATTGATATAAACATATTTAATATATATTTTTTAGATAATATGCTTGTAGTTTTCCCGTTGAGTTTTTTATTTTTAAAACTGCTTTATATAAGAATACACTGAGGTACTTGAAGTTAAAGATTGTTCAATTGATATATTATTTTCCGTTTTCTCTGGACATTTAAGAGTTCCCTGGGGAGAAATAATTTAATTTGGTGATACTAAATAGTTTTACTGACATAGGAAAAAACGGTCTTCCCTGTTTACAATTTGTAAACCCCTCACCAACTTCTACATTCCCCTATCATCTCAGACAAGCATTTCTCATATTCTTATTTGCTGTTTTTGGAATCAGTGTTGATACATTCTTTGAAATACAAACACATTCAGTCATTCCAATTATCCTTGATTCCTTTTTCCAACATTGGTCTTTGCTTCATGTCTGTAGTTAGTTATTTGTGATTCTAGTTCAAAGTCTTATATACATCTAAACATTTATCTCCTATATTATTGACCGTGCCTCAGTTCAGGCCCTCCTTGCATCTTACCTCAATGAGCTTAATAAACTTCTGCTCTGATTTTCTGACATTAAATCCTTTAGCTCCTAATTTTATAATTTTTAGAGTGAAGAAGAGGACGCAATGTGAAAAGAGTGTGAAATAGGGTTGATATTTCATTTGAGACAATCAATAAAGACTTCTCTGATGAGATATTTTTAAAAAATCCGAAAGAACAGAAATAAAATCTCTATATTCATATGGAAAAAATGAATTCTAGTTATAGAGTTTAGCATTCTACAACAACCTCAGAGACTTACTGGGCATTTAAAGAAATCACAAATCTCTGTGTGACTAAAAACAAATGAACATGAAGAGTATTAGAAAACTGAACTAGGAGGGCGGCAGTAGGGCATGGAAGTGACAAGTTACCAAAATATTGAAGGAGAAGGTAAGAGTTTGAGGTTTTGCTTTGAGTGATATTGGAAGCCATAATAAAGATTTGGGTATAAAATGACATGTTATATATCAGTACAATCACCATGGCTCTTATTTATACTGCAGGCAGATGTGAGTGGAAGAAGGGAGATTAAATTGAATAAATTATGGGAAATTTTCTGATTTTATCTCTCTAAATTTATAATGTTTTTGTTTGGAAAATAACATTTGTGTGAGATCTTGATATTCATCTTACTAACTTTTATGTGAGTGAAGTTTTCAGGGGAGAATGGCTATAGATATGTCTGAGAATAGTTAAAATAATACTTAGAATATGGTATGTTAGAGGATAAGATGTGAACAAATCCCCAATGGAGTTAAGTCGAAAGAGTGAGCCATTTCAGGTGTAAGGGTCCAGGTGATGAAAGATAAGTTAGAAACATTGGTGTTGCTGTGGTGACTGTTGTAAGCAGAATGGTGGGGCTGATGGGATTAGTGTTGTTGGCACTTAATGCAAATTGTGATTTTGAACTTGTGAGTAGTAGTGAGGCAGCATGGATTACGGAATGGTCTTACCAGAAGCATAGAGTTTGACAAATTCCTCTGGGAGTTTGCTAAAGGCCATGTAGAGGTCAGTGGTAAGTTTGCCTGGCTAGAACATGAGGGCTTTTGTGGGTCATTCCAATAGAACTCCAATAGCAATGACAAGACTGGTTAAATAGCTGGCTCAGGGTTCTCTGAGCCTCCCTAACCTGTTACTTCCTATTCAGTTTAGTTTCTAGGCTCTATTTTGTACTTTTCTTTTTCTAGTCCCAGCAGTTCCTTAAAGTTCTGTTTTTTTGTCATATTCTCCACACTATCTTTATGATACTATATTTGTTTCCTTGGCCTCATCTGTCACCCCTATGTTTAGAACACTCTCCCTGTGTCTTTAAATTTTTTTATTTATTTGATCTGATGTCTTAATGGTGATGACGCACAATGCTGCAAAGTAAGTGTGTTTAAAAATAAACTCCTTCCTGAAAACTCATAAATAAAAGACAGAAAATAGCTGATGGAAATGAACAAAACATTAAACATACATAACAATGATAAAGGTCAATAAATGTGTAAAAAAATTCAAAACCTTATTTTTCCAAAAAATTCAAATTAACACCACATTTGGTAAAATTCTACAAGTGTATCAGAATAACAAAAATGGAAAAAAGAGAAAATTCCAAATATAAGTAAGAAAACAAAGCAATTGGTACTCTCATGAAGTGCTGGGAGCAGTTTCAATGGCACAACTATACTTGGGAACTGTTTATTAATATCTTCAGAAGATGACTATATGCTGTCTTCTAACCTAGAAATTTTACTCTTTGGTATATATCGAATGGAAATATGGCACATATTCCCAGAAAGTATGGAAATGCATATTTAAACATTTGAAATAGCTCTGAAATGGAAAATTCTCAAATGTCCATGAAGATAAAAATGAATGATTAAATTTGGAAATATCTTTATAATAGATTACTGTACAGCAGCTATAACTATATACAACAACTTGGGAGACTTTCATAAGAAAACTTGAATTAAAAAAATCAGATCTAGAAAGATGCACTTGTCGTATGGTTTCAATGCTATACAGCACAAAACAGCTAAAATTAGTATATAATTTTAAAGTCAAGATAGTAGTTACTGTCTGGGAGTCATGACTAGAAAGGGGCATGATTAGTTTTCGGGGTGCTTGTAATATTCTGTTCCTTGACAAAATGTAGCTGGAATAAGAGCTTGGTTTTCTAATAATAGTGTATACTTACCGGTGTTCCACAATGTTTTTGTGTGTGTTATCAGCTACATTTTAGATTAGGCTTAAAAACAAGCTTCAAGGACAGGATTACAAAAAACAACTCTGAACACAGAAGAACATCAATAAAAGAGATGTACAAAAGAATAGAATCTTTTGAGTAAAATAAGAACTGTGTAACAAATGAATTTTTCACAAAAAAATTTATACACCAAAACTGATTAGGTCCATCAAACCCGGCAACTGCTGAAAATGAACAGAAGCCTTAATTATTAAATACTCAAATAAGCTAAGGTTTCAGCAGCCTCAAAAGTAAAGGAAATCTCAAAGCAAAAAATATGCACGGCTTATCTTTGAAAGTGATCTATTTATATGCTGAATAAATTATAGTTAAACCTGTTTGCCTAGAAAACCAATGAAAGCTCTGCAGATGTAGTTTCCTTTTGGCATGAAGTGCCTTTGAAGTTAACCATAGTTTAACATGCTGAGTGTGAAATAAACATCAGGGTAATGCAGGCTCATTACAGATACATAATCTAAAAATAAGTTTACAAAAACAAGAGAAAAATGCTTTTTCCTAAATATATGAGTATATGTAATAAAACTCATTGGAAAATCTCAGTATCTGTAGACTGCCTAGGCATGTTCAAAGGATGGCATACACATTGTGAGTATGAGAACTGTGGTTTTCTAAAATTTACGTGGGCCTGGAGCTAAGCTTTTGTATAGCTTATTTTTTTATTCTTCACTTGTTACCTTGTCATTTTTAATCAGTGTCATGGATTTTCAGATTATCCATACACCAATAAATGCTCAAATGTATGCTTAAATGTGGATATCTCCAAATTAACATGGCCCACTGCTTTCTCAGCATAACTACCTGGGAATCTAACAGGCATCTCAAACTCATCGCATAAAAAACAAACACCTGTTCATCCTCCCCACCTTCATACTTATGTAAGAAAAATAAGCTTAAATTTTTACTTCTTCAGGTTAAATGGCTTTGTGTCAACTCTGATATTTCTCTCATACCACATATTCAGTGTGACAGAGTGACAGAGCCTTTGACATTTTAACCCACCCCACTTGCCGGTGAGGATTGAACTCTTTGAGAAGGGATAGCCAAAATTTCATCAGATCCAAATTATTATACTTTCACCTAAATTCCCACACTATCATTTATTATCTAATTTAGTATATTTTCTTCTATTACCTCTAAGTTTAAAATTGATTGGCATTCCTCTTTTAAGAGCCAAGCACCCTGCCAACGTCCCAAATGAGAATCTACATTTAATAATGTAGTTCACAACTGGTACTGAAGGAACTTGCTAAGCATACTTTCATGGTTTAGTAACAAGGAGATTCTAGTATTTTTAAAACCCTTTGCATACTAGATAATTTTTTACGTTTATAGTTTTTAGGGGTACACAATAGGTATGTATATTTATGGGGTACGTGAGATATTTTGATACGGGCATACCATATGTAATAATCATATCAGAATAAATGAGGTATCATCACCTCAAGCATTTATTATTTATTTGTATTACAAACATTCCAATTATACTGTTAAGTTATTTTTCACTGTACAATAAATTATTATTAACTATAGTCACCCTCTTGTGCTAATAATACATCTTATTCATTCCATCCAACTATATTTTTGTACCCGTTAACCATCCCCACTTCCCACCCAAATTTCCGCTACTCTTCTCTGCTTCTGGTACTCATCATTCTACTGTCTATCTCCATGAGTTCAGTGGTTTTAATTTTTAGCTTCCACAAATGAGTGGAGCAAGGGAAACCTTCACACACTGTTGGTGGAAATGTAAATTAGTACAACCACTATGGAGAAGAGAATGAAGTTTCCTCAAAAAAAAAAAAAAAAAAAAATAGAGCTACCATATGGTCCAGCAGTCTTACTGCTAGGTATGTACCCTGAAGAAAGGAAATAAGTATATTGAAGAGATATTTGCATTTTTATGGTTCTTGTAACACTATTTAAAATAGCCAAGATTTAGAATCAACCTAAGTGTCCATCAACAGATGAATGGATATAGAAAATGTAATACAGAAACACAATGGAGTACTATTCAGAGAATAAAAAAAAACTATAAAAGGAATGAGATCCTGCCATTTGCAACAACATGGCTAGATGATGATTTTTTTAAACCTTTGGCTTATCTAATAAGATAAAAAAAAATCCTCCAAGACCAATCCAAAACCGAATCATGAATACTGAAAGGCAAGCACACCCTGAAACTGGGGCATGTCCTAAGGGAATGCTGATCCTAGATAAAACAGAACTTTTTTTAAGACAATTGTTTTGTTTTAGAGAAGTTTTATGTTCATCACAAAACTGTTAAGGTACAGAGATTTCCTATATCCCTTCTATCCCCAGGCAAGCATAGCCACTCACATTATTAACATCACACACAGGAGTGGCACGCTACAATTTATGAAAGTATGTTGACACATCAAAATTACTCAAAGTCCATTGTTTCATTAGGGTTCTTTTTTGGTGTTGTGTAGTCTATGGGTTTGGATAAATTTATAATGACATTTGCCCATCAGTATGGTAATACAGAGTATTTTCACTGTCATAAAAATCGTCCGTATCTTTTTGACTCTCCCTATGTTGGCCCTAACCTCAGGCAATCACTGATCTTCTTGTCTCCATACTTTTGTCCTTTCCAAAATGTCCTATTTTGGGAATGATAAATTATACTGACTTTTTAGATTGGCTTTTATTCACTTATTAATATGCATTTAAGTTTATATAGTTGTAGGACTTGGTAGCTAGTTTCTTTTAGTGCTGAATAATATTTCATTGTCTGGCTGTACCACAGTTTATTCATTTACCTAGTGAAGAATACTGTGATTGATTGATTTCAAGTATTTGCAGTTATGAACAAATCTCCTATAAACATCTGTGCAAAATTTTGCTATAATTACTGGAGAAAATACAATACGTAAAGGTTAGAGCCCTTGAAAAGTGAGAGAAAGCTCAGCAACTTTCTGGAAGGAACACAAAAAATCCAACACCTGTAAGCTAAAGAATAAAGTGATATTAAGTACCTCAAAGGATGATAGAGAGAAAAATATATTCTTTAAAAATTCATAATCACAATCTAACCTTCATAAATACATCAGACTCAGATTAAAACTAACCAATTTCAATCTGTTTCATGGGCATTTAATTTATGAGAAATTACCAAAGTATGTAAGAACACTGAAAGCATCAATAAATATCACTGCCTGTTCAACATTATAAATATCTAAAAATAAACACTGGAATCAACCTCAATGTTTGTTAATTTGTTTGCAGATTTTTTTAATAAATGATAATAAAAAATGAAATACGACACTGTTTTGCTGAAAGAGGAATTAGATTGAATTTCCCCTTTCCAGAAAAAAAGGTAGTCTAGAAAGATTAAAAGAAAGATTCTGATGGGTCCTAAAGTTAAAGGGACTGTGTCTGTTTCTGGACAGTTTCATTAGAGAGTAGCACAATTTCTGGAAATTAAAAATATCCAGTTGATGTATATGCCAAGCATGGCCTACAGGCAACATAAGAGTGAGCAGAACAAGAGAATGAAGATAATGAATGTCTTCGTGCTAGCTTATAAGTACACCGGCGACTGAGAATAACTAGATGTCCCCTATATCTAGGATGCTTAAACTGTGACATGAATTTAACTTAAGATAGAAGCCCTTACTATTGGAGAGATTCCAAGTATAATGAATGTTTATACCATGCAGCTACGCACACACACACATATGTAGTTGCATATATGTTTTACGATGCAGCTACATATATGTGTGTGTATGTAGCTGCATTGTATAAACACAGTGGAGTACTATTCAGCCATAAAAAATAATGAACTGAAAGTATATATATATATATATATATACACACACACACACAAACATATATATATGTAGCAGCATGGTATAAACTGTATAAATATATAACTATATATAAAACAAAATATATAGCTAGAAATATGTGTATATATATATATATATATATAATATCTTATTGGTATAAAAAAATCTAGTCTCAGATTAATACATGTGCTATGATAACATTTAGTGGGAGTCTTGATTAGGATTTTCCTCGAAGCAAACCCAGAGACAAAAAGTTGACTGCAGGTAGAATATTTAGAACGTTATCCTAGAAAACACCTGTCAGAGTCCCTCTGAAATAGTTTGAAGTGTGTCTCATAAGGTTTCACTGGAGAACAGAGAGAAAACTGTAGGTATTTATCCATAGATTTCTGTTCTTTATGTTGTAAGAATCCTCACCTCCCTACCCTGTGATTTCTAATGTCTTGGCTACACAAACTTTCATGATGCTAACACTGCCTCTAAGGCCCCAAAGAAGAAAGACTTAGATGATTCAAGTGAGAAGTTGTCAATGTGCTGTACAAAGTACTGCAATGCCTGCCAAGGAATGCAGGTTGCCTATGGACTATAGTGACTATGGGGACCCTGGGGCATCAAGGGCATCTGCTGTGGGGAGGAATGGAGAAATGAGAATACCTACATGGGTAATTGAGTTTGAAGCTGTTTTAATTGGCATGGGAAATTATGTGGAAGAATATATTTAAAATTTTAACCTGTCCGCTGGAGAAGGGCTAGCAGGACTGCATTGTTTGATTTATTGTCATGTCTATATATTATTTTTGATATTAAATATAATAGTTACCAAGCAACCCATTATAAGCGAATATTCTCTTACACTGGTAGTCCATTCATTAAACAAATTTAGTAGTTATAAGCTTTGATTTCTGGAATTCACTGAGCTAATTAGCGAACTTGTTCTATAGGAAGAGATTTAACAAGGAAATTCAAAAAGACATTCTTTGGCAGATGATTCTATTACAGAAATATAGTGAAGATAATGAGTAACCAAAATCTCATTTCCGTATTTGGGGATTTTTTCATTTCTCAAACTCCATTCATGTGTTCAATTGTTTAAAAATATTAATTAAAATACCCTAATCTTTATGATTGAGACAAAAAATTTAAAAAAATTCAGAGGATGATGATTAGGTAGTTTCCTTCTTCACTCAAAAGCTGAAATCTAAGTTGGGTTTTGCTAATCACACAACTTATATATGACAGAGAGGCAACAAAAATATGTTGAAAAATGGTGCTTATATTGATTAATATTTGGTTGACTGAATGAATGATTCAATCTGTTAATCAGTTTTATAGATGCAAAGATCTGGAAATATAAAAACAACTGTAATTTATTATAAAATCTAAAATTCATAAATAATCACTTTTTACCATAATGAAAATCTACCTATTAGGAAAAGGTAAATCTGTTTAACCCCAAAATCTCAGTGGCAAACCACAAAATTTTTTTCTTGCTCACATAAATTATCAGTTAAGATCAGCCATCTTTCTCTGGGACGTTCTTCCAATCAGTGACTTAAAAAAGTGGACTCTTTCAATGATGCTGCTTTAGTATTTTGAAATCCCGTGTTTCCAGTCAGGTGGAAAAGGAAGAAAGACATCATAAAAGATAGGTCAGATTTATTCTTTTTTTTTTTTTTGTCCAGGCCTGCAAGTGACTATCACTTCTGCACACATTTTATTAGCCAGAATCGACTTTGTCCCAATCCAAGTTCAAATGAAGCTGAAAATTGTTGAACATCTAGTCTTCATCATACCTACTACAGTTTCCCTACTACCTTCCCAATAGCAAATATATTAAGTGATTTAGTAAAGACAGAATTATACCTTTATGTAATTAAATATGAATTAGAACATAGCATTATTCTTTAACATATTTTACATGAATAATTTAGTTCACATTAATGTCAAAGTCATAATATACTCCAATAGGTATGGGTGATTAACAGTAGATATGAAGAAGACATTCCCAACAAAAGAAAAAACCTAAATATGTATTTATAGTGAGGTCATAGAACCAAAGAGGGTTTTTGGTAGTCATCTGGGAAGATTTAGTTACATGTTTTTCTAAAGGAAAGAGAATACAGGCTAGATGACCTTTATTAATCTCTACTGGCTATGTAAGTCTGTGACATTTGCTTTTGGCTCTCTAAATTATATTCCATTAGGATGACATTATATATGTTTTATAGTATATGGAAAAATGTTGCCCCTGGCCTGGCCTTATTAAGTAAAATTTGAAAACATGATAATATATGCCTCGAAGTCTGCAGTATAAACCTGCCAGTGGGTGAAATGTGGCTGGGGGAAAATCTAGACATCACACTCCCTCGTTTTTAAAAATTAATAAAAATCTCATTGTCTCATAGCTTTCCTGAAAATTTCAAAATGATTTCACAATGATTTTGGGAGTGTCTGTACAGTTAAGAAAATATGGATTGCATCCATGGACAGTTACTATACTGATGACTGTTTTATGTATAAAATCAACTCTAAGCAAACGTAAAAAAGATAAGTTGAAAAAAATTTGCCTAGATAAAACTATGTTGTACTGAGAACCTCCTCTCCCATTTTAAGATTAATTTTTTTTTTTATTATTATACTTTAGGTTGTAGGGTACACGTGCACAATGTGCAGGTTTGTTACATATGTATCCATGTGCTGTGTTGGTTTGCTGCACCCATTAACTCGTCATTTAGCATTAGGTGTATCTCATAATGCTGTCCCTCCCCCCTCCCCCCAACCCACAACAGTCCCCAGAGTGTGATATTCCCCTTCCTGTGTCCATGAGCTCTCATTGTTCAATTCCCACCTATGAGTGAGAACATGGGGTGTTTGGTTTTTGTCCTTGTGATAATTTACTGAGAATGATGTTTTCCAGTTTCATCCATGTCCCTACAAAGGACATGAACTCATCATTTTATATGGCTGCATAGTATTCCATGGTGTATATGTACCACGTTTTCTTAATCCAGTCTATCGTTGTTGGACATTTGGGTTGGTTCCAAGTCTTTGCTATTGTGAATAGTGCCGCAACAAACATACGTGTGCATGTGTCTTTATAGCAGCATGATTTATAGTCCTTTGGGTATATACCCAGTAATGGGATGGCTGGGTCAAATGGTATTTCTAGTTCTAGATCCCTGAGGAATTGCCACACTGACTTCCACAATGGTTGAACTAGTTTACAGTCCCACCAACAGTGTAAAAGTGTTCCTATTTCTCCACATCCTCTCCAGCACCTGTTGTTTCCTGATTTTTTAATGATGGCCATTCTACCTGGTGTGAGATGGTATCTCATTGTGGTTTTGATTTGCATTTCTCTGATGGCCAGTGATGATGAGCATTTTTTCATGTGTTTTTTGGCTGCATAAATGTCTTTTTTTGAGAAGTGTCTGTTCATGTCCTTCGCCCACTTTTTGATGGGGTTGTTTGTTTTTTTCTTGTAAATTTGTTTGAGTTCATTGTAGATTCTGGATATTAGCCCTTTGTCAGATGAGTAGGTTGCAAAAATTTTCTCCCATTCTGTAGGTTGCCAGTTCACTCCGATGGTAGTTTGTTTTGCTGTGCAGAAGCTCTTTAGTTTAATTAGACCCCATTTGTCAATTTTGGCTTTTGTTGCCATTGCTTTTGGTGTTTTAGACATGAAGTCCTTGCCCATGCCTATGTCCTGAATAGTATTGCCTAGGTTTTCTTGTAGGATTTTAATGGTTTTAGGTCTAACATGTAAGTCTTTAATCCATCTTGAATTAATTTTTGTATAAGGTGTAAGGAAGGGATCCAGTTGCAGCTTTCTACATATGGCTACCCAGTTTTCCCAGCACCATTTATTAAATAGGGAATCCTTTCCCCATTGCTTGTTTTTGTCAGGTTTGTCAAAGATCAGATAGTTGTAGATATGCGGCATTATTTCTGAGGGCTCTGTTCTGTTCCATTGATCTATGTCTCTGTTGTGGTACCAGTACCATGCTGTTTTGGTTACTGTTGCCTTGTAGTATAGTTTGAAGTCAGGTAGCGTGATGCCTCCAGCTTTGTTCTTTTGGCTTAGGATTGACCTGGCGATGCAGGCTCTTTTTTGGTTCCATATGAACTTTAAAGTAGTTTTTTCCAATTCTGTGAAGAAAGTCATTGGTAGCTTGATGGGGATGGCATTGAATCTATAAATTACCTTGGGCAGTATGGCCATTTTCACGATATTGATTCTTCCAACCCATGAGCATGGAATGTTCTTCCATTTGTTTGTATCCTCTTTGATTTCATTGAGCAGTGGTTTGTAGTTCTCCTTGAAGAGATCCTTCGCATCCTTTGTAAGTTGGATTCCTAGGTAGTTTATTCTCTTTGAAGCAATTGTGAATGGTAGTTCACTCATGATTTGGCTCTCTGTTTGTCTGTGATTGGTGTACAAGAATGCTTGTGATTTTTGTACATTGATTTTGTATCCTGAGATGTTGCTGAAGTTGCTAATCAGCTTAAGGAGATTTTGGGCTGAGACAATGGGGTTTTCTAGATATACAATCATGTCATCTGCAAACAGCGACAATTTGACTTCCTCTTTTCCTAATTGAATACCCTTTATTTCCTTCTCCTGCCTGATTACCCTGGCCAGAACTTTCAGCACTATGTTGAAGAGGAGTGGTGAGAGAGGGCATCCCTGTCTTGTGCCAGTTTTCAGAGGGAATGCTTCTAGTTTTTGTCCATTCAGTATGATATTGGCTGTGGGTTTGTCATAGATAGCTCTTATTATTTTGAGATACGTCCCATCAATACCTAATTTATTGAGAGTTTTTAATTTTTTTTTTTAGGTAAAGTTCTTAGAGTCTATTTCTTTATCCCATAGAAACATTCATTTAAGCAATACTTAATGGTTTCTTGCCAAACTTACCTCAACCTCTCCAGATCAATCTAAAAGATCTTTACATTCAAGTGGCAAACCTTTATGCATTATAATTGACATAATTGGTTTTCATTATCTATTATTACATAACAAATTATCACACATTTTAAGACTTAAAACAACATTTATTAACTCATAGTTTCCACGAATTAGGAGCCAAACATCAGTTAACTAGGGCCTCTTCTCAGGGTCTTACCAGCTGAAATCAAGGTAACGACCCAGGCTGCTATCTCTTCTGAGGCTTGGGTCCTCTTCTACTTCCACATTGTTAGCAGAGCACAATTCCTTGTGGTAGTAAGTTTGAAGTCTCCATTTTTCTTGCTAGCTGTTGGCTAGCAACCTCACAGAGCACCCTTATGCCCTTGCCATGCAGTCACCCTCATAACTGCTTTCATAATATAGCAACTTAATTCTTCAAGGCTGGCAGGAAAATTTCTGTCTAGGCTGCTAGTCTGCTCTAACATAATTATAGGAATAACTATTTCAACATTGGTGTGTTACAACTTGAACAAATCAAGAAAGTGTCTGTCCCATCAGAATACAGGTTTGGCCCAACTCAAAAGAGGTAATTATTGATCATGTATATACCAGTAGCAGAAATTCTGAGTGCTAAGAATTCCGTTCACTACATAATTCTTTCAATATTAGAAATAATTTCTAAGAGTGATTTTACAACTGATACTAACTGGAATTTTTTCTCCTGATTTAAATTACTTCTGAAAAATTATTTTAGTTTTAGTCAATAAATGTGACATGGATTGATTAATAAATGGCTTTCTAACAAAGATTTAAACTGTTTTTAAAAATGCATAAATATGGAAATATAAGATTCACTTATATAAGTAATAAAAATGAAGAAGGAACAATTTTGCCACACAAAGATTATACTTTGAGATTTTTATTTGGATGATTTAGACAAATCTGTAAGACATAATCCTTATCCCCCTCAACAACAACTTTAAGAAGTTTTGTTTCAACATTGGAAAGGGCTTTTTAGAAAATCATTTCTCATTTCATTTTTTCTTCTTTATTAGCATATATTTTGTATTTATCTTTTAACTTTTTTGGTTTAGTAGTCGCCTTAGAGTTTTCACTATATGTTTTACAAGTAATCAAAGTACACTTTCAAATAATGGTACACCACTTCATGCCTAGTTTAAGTGTCCTACAATAAGAAACTATTCTGAATCCCTTTCTTTTATCCCTTATATCATTTTTGTCATTCATAAGCATGCACATGTAATCAAATACATTATTTTTATTATCGTTTTGAACAGAATGTTATCTGTTAGATTAAGAAAGAATAAGACAATAAAAGCTTTTATTTTATCTTTACTTATTTGTTTTCTAATGCTTTTGTTTAATTATGTAGATCAGAGTTTCTGGCCTATATTATTTCTTCTCTCTGAAGAAGTTCTTTTACCATTTAGTAAAAGGCAAGTCTATTGACAACAATTTTTTTCAATTTTTATTTGTCTTTATTTCCCCTTCACTTTTTTAGGAAATTTCAGAGTATAGAATTCTAGGTTGGTGGTTTTTTCCTTTCAACATTTTAAATATTTAACTCAATTCTCTTCTTGTTGGCACAGTATTTGAAAAGTAAGATGTAATTCTTATCTTTGCTCTCTGGTAGATAAGGTATTTTTCCCTCTGGCTTATTTCAAGATTTTTTTCCTTATCTTAGACTTTCTGAAGTTTGAATATTACATACCTTCATGTAATTATTTTTGTCATTTATCTTGCTTGGTGTTCTCTGACATTTCTGGATCTGTGGTTTGGTGCCTGAACTAATTTTAAAAAACTATGTTATTATTGCTTTAAATGTTGCTTTAGTTTTTTTTCTTCTTTCTTCTTTCTTTGGATTTTCATTATGCTTAAGTTACTCCTTTTGTGGTGATTCCACAGTTCTTAGCCCGCTTTTTTTTTTTTCAGGCTTTTTCAGTTTAGAAAGTTTCTATTGTCATATTTACAAGTTAGAGATTTTTTTTCCTCAGTCACATGCAGTTTACTACTGAGCTACAAAGGAATTTTCATTTCTTTCACAGTTTTTGATCTCTAGCTTTTTTTATTTTGCTTTTCTGAGAGTTCTATCTCGTAGCTTACATTATATTTTTGTTCTTACATGTTATATATTTCTTCCTTTAAAACCCTTAGTGGCCAGGTGTGGTGGTTCACTCCTGTAATCCCAACACTTTGGGAAGCTCAGGCAAGTGGATCACCTGAGGTCAGGAGTTCGAGACCAGCCTGGCCAAAATGGTGAAACCCCATCTCTACTAAAAATACAAAAATTAGCCTGGTGGTGTGGCAGGCACCTATAGTCCCAGCTACTCAGGAGGCTGAGGCAGAAGAATCGCTTGAACCCAGGAGGTGGAGGTTGCAGTGAGCCAAGATCGTGCCACTGCACTCCAGCCTGGATGACAGAGTGAGACTCCGTCAAAAAACAAACAAACAAACAAACAACAACAACAACAACAAAAACAAAAAACTCTTAGCATATTAGTCATGGTTGTTTTAAGTTCCTGGTCTGATAATTTTAGCATCCTGATCATATCTAATATTGGTTTTGATGCTTGTTAGGTTTTGATTGTTTGTTTTTATTTTTGCCTTTTAGAATTTCTTGTAACTTTTTTTTTTTAATCTGAACATAATGCACTAGGTGAAAGGAAGTTAGGTACGTAGACTTTTGGCTGTGTGATGGTGAGTCTTGGAGGAAAGAGAAGCATTCTGTGGCCCTATGATTCAGTCTCAGTCCTTTGGGTGATACTGTGTTCTTGGTCTGTGAACTTCACCAGTTCTTCCACACTTTTTCCCCCATTAGGTAGGCCAGAATGGCTGGAGGGGTCGGAAAGTTGTGATTTTCCTTTCGCCAGTTGGTTAGACTGATAAAACCTAACCGGGTTAGGCTCTACTAAAATAGCTTCTCCTGAAAGCAAACTTTTAAGAACAGAATGCTGTAATGCATTTCAAAATTGTTATTTTACCTCTTCTCCTGCCAGAAGCACACAGGATTTTTCTAATATTTTCTGTGAGAACCTGCAGGAGCTCCTCGAGATAAGACTCACTAAGGAATGGGATCCTTAACATAACAGGGTCTGCCTTGAGTATCTAACTCTCAGACTCATCCTCACTGAGCCTCTAGCAACGTATCAATTACAGTTAAGCTTTTCCTGCCGTGGTACTGGTTTCCATGGAGGTTTCTATAGGTTTCTGCTGTGGTAAGTTGTGATTCTCTGTAATTGCTTGTCTTTCTCTCTGATTTTTGGGTCAGGGGTTGTCCTCATGTTCTTACTTCTCTGACAGATCTAAGAAGAGTTGCTGATTTTTCAGTTTGTTCAGCATTTTACTTATTGTTAGGGTGAGTGGGAACTTCTAAACCCCTTACATGCTAGGCTGAAAACCATACGATTATCAGTTAAATTTTAATTTCAACTAACCAGAAAATTCATCCCTCCAGATTTGAATCCACAGGCACGAGTAACAATTCTCTCAAATGATTAACACTTCTATTATAATTACCACTAACTCAGGCTGGGCGCGGTCGCTCACGCCTGTAATCCCAGCACTTTGGGAGGCCAAGGCCAGCGGATCACCTGAGGTCGGGAGTTTGAGACCAGCCTGGCTAAGACGGTGAAACCCCGTCTTTACTAAAAATACAAAAATTAGCTGGGTGTGGTGGCACACACTTGTAATCCCAGCTACTGAGAAGGCCGAGGCAGGGAAATCGCCTGAACCTAGGAGGTGGAGGTGGTAGTGAACCGAGATCTCACCACTGCACTCCAGCCTGGGCAACAGAGTGAGACTCTACCTCAAAAAGTAAAAATAAAATTACACCTAACTCATATTCTCATTTTAATTCTGGAATTAAAATGTTTTCAAAACAAAGCAAACATAGCCATTTTGAGTTGTATAGACTGAAAATGTTTTTCTGTTATGTCCAGAACGTTCTTATAACTATTCTTGAGTAGAAAGTTCTAATGATTATATTTACAGTTTTGCATCATTATATAATAAACCAATGTTTGTCTATATATCTTCGTATCAGACATAAAAATATACGCACATGCACACAAAGCTTAACTCTACATCACCTTTGCCTGTGCATATGCAAAAATCAACCCAAAATATTTTCTTATGAGCAGTAAACTGAAAATATTCAATAGGATTAAATTACAAAGCTTTAAAAATATAAATGAATTAGTAATTATTTATCTTAACAACTGTAAAAATATTACTAAGGTTTTTAAAGGAGAAAAGTAAAAGAAAATGGACAGTAATGAAGGATTACAAACTCATAATCAACAAAACATCATTTAATGTGGGATGAAATTTTGAAGAAAAATTTTATTTTTAACCTACTTATCTATTTTTATATATTAAGCTTATATCCAACTGAAACAATTTAATGGCTATTTTCTAAAATCTTTAATCTTTAACTCAGAACACTAAAACATGATTATTAAAGAAAACTTACCACAATTATTTTTCCCCTTTCACATGTAAGAATGAGTGAAGAGGTAGTCATCACTAAGGAGCATTACTCTTGTTAAATTTCCAAATTGAAACATGCAAGTAACAAGAAAATAGGTGACCCCTTCCCCCAATAGTGGAAGGTCAGTGAAGAAAATAATTTATGAATACTATCATTCATCCTCTACATCTCTCCTAAACTCTGACACCAGAAAACCCATTTTCTCTATCCAACTTCAAAAGCTATGATACAATAAAGTTTGGCACCACTCGGAGGAGAAAGTTTTACCCATAATTGAAACTAATGTCCTGAAAACTGAAATGACCTATGTCAACATCACTCACTACTGGGACTGAGAATATGAGACCACCTGTGTCAGCAAGACTTTGTTCTGTACAATTCTTGCCAGGTAAATAAGATTTTTAAACAATAAATAACTGCTGCTTGTTTCTAAAATTTCTGGGAAACTAATTAACCTGGGCAAACAATTTGCTCATCTTGGCTAAAAACTTTCCTATTAGGGCAACAGTTTGTTCAATTGGGTACTAGCTCACCAGATTTCTTACCCCGACATAATGACAAATCATGTCAGAGATTATACTCATTCAAAAACACATACAGAACAAGTTCTGTTGTCCAAATAGGTCTTTTGACATCAGCTTCTCCACGTTCTTCTAAACATTCAAGTTGCAGTAATCATAGTTGGAAGTAAAGCACTCCTCAGCAAATGTAAAAGAACAGAAATTATAACAAACTATCTCTCAGACCACAGTGCAATCAAACTAGAACTCAGGATTAAGAAACTCACTCAAAACCGCTCAAATACATGGAAACCGAACAACCTACTCCTGAATGACTACTGGGTTCATAACGAAATGAAGGCAGAAATAAAGATGTTCTTTGAAACCAACGAGAACAAAGACACAACATACCAGAATCTCTGGGACACGTTCAAAGCAGTGTGTAGAGGGAAATTTATAGCACTGAATGCCCACAAGAGAAAGCAGGAAAGATCCAAAATGCACACCCTAACATCACAATTAAAAGAACTAGAGAAGCAAGACCAAACACATTCAAAAGCTAGCAGAAGACAAGAAATAACCAAGATCAGAGCAGAACTGAAGGAAATAGAGGCACAAAAAATCCTTCAAAAATTAATGAATCCAGGAGCTAGTTTTTTGAAAAGGTCAACAAAATCGATAGACCGCTAGCAAGACTAATAAAGAAGAAAAGAGAGAAGAATCAAATAGACGCAATAAAAAATGACAAAGGGGTTATCACCACCGATCCCACATAAATACAAACTACCATCAGAGAATACTGTAAACACCTCTACGCAAATAAACCAGAAAATCTAGAAGAAATGGATAAATTCCTTGACACATACACCCTCCCAAGACTAAACCACGAAGAAGTTGAATCTCTGAATAGACCAATAACAGGCTCTGAAATTGAGGCAATAATTAATAGCTTACCAACTAGAAAAAGTCCAGCACCAGATGGATTCACAGCCGAATTCTACCAGAGGTACAAGGAGGAACTGGTACCATTCCTTCTGAAACTATTCCAATCAATAGAAAAAGAGGGAATCCTCTCTAACACATTTTATGAGGCCAGCATCATCCTGATACCAAAGCCGGGCAGAGACACAACCAAAAAAGAGAATTTTAGACCAATATCCTTGATGAACATTGATGCAAAAATCCTCCATAAAATACTGGCAAACCGAATCCAGCAGCACATCAAAAAGCTTAGCCACCATGATCAAGTGGACTTCATCCCTGGGATGCAAGACTGGTTCAACATATGCAAATCAATAAACGTAATCCAGCATATAAACAGAACCAAAGACATAAACCACATGATTATCTCAACAGATACAGAAAAGGCCTTTGACAAAACTCAGCAGCCCTTCATGCTAAAAACTCTCAATAAAATAGGTATTGATGGGACGTATCTCAAAATAATAAGAGCTATCTATGACAAACCCACAGCCAATATCATACTGAATGGACAAAAACTGGAAGCATTCCCTTTGAAAACTGGCACAAGACAGGGATGCCCTCTCTCACCACTCCTATTCAACATAGTGTTGGAAGTTCTGGCCAGGGTAATCAGGAAGGACAAGGAAATAAAGGGCATTCAATCAGGAAAAGAGGAAGTCAAATTGTCCCTGTTTGCAGATGACATGATTGTGCATCTAGAAAACCACATCATCTTAGCCCAAAATCTCCTTAAGCTGATAAGCAACTTCAGCAAAGTCTCAGGATACAAAATCAATGTGCAAAAATCACAAGCATTCTGATACACCAATAACAAACAGAGAGCCAAATCATGAGTGAACTCCCATTCACAATTGCTTCAAAGAGAATAAAATACCTAGGAATCCAACTTACAAGGGATGTGAAGGACCTCTTCAAGGAGAACTACAAACCACTGCTCAATGAAATAAAAGAGGATACCAACAAATGGAAGAAGATTCCATGCTCATGGGTAGGAAGAATCAATATCATGAAAATGGCCATACAGCCCAAGGTAATTTATAGATTCAATGCCATCCCCATCAAGTTACCAATGACTTTCTTCACAGAATTGGAAAAAACTACTTTAAAGTTCATATGGAACCAAAAAAGAGCCCGCATTGCCAAGTAAATCCTAAGCCAAAAGAACAAAGCTGGAGGCATCATGTTACCTGACTTCAAACTATACTACAAGGCTACAGTAACCAAAACATTGTGGTACTGGTACCAAAACAGAGATATAGACCAATGGAACTGAACAGAGCCCTCAGAAATAATACCACATATCTACAACCATCTGATCTTTGACAAACCTGACAAAAACAAGAAATGGGGAAAAGATTCCCAATTTAACAAATGGTGCTGGGAAAACTGGCTAGCCATATGTAGAAAGCTGAAACTGGATCCCTTCCTTACACCTTATACAAAAATTAATTCAAGAGGGATTAAAGACTTACATGTTAGACCTAAAACCATAAAAACCCTAGAAGAAAACCTAGGCAATACCATTCAGGACATAGACATGGGCAAGGACTTCATGTCTAAAACACCAAGAGCAATGGCAACAAAAGCCAAAATTGACAAATGAGATCTAATTAAATTAAAGAGCTTCTGCACAGCAAAAGAAACTACCAGAGTGAACAGGCAACCTACAGAATGGGAGAAAATTTTTGCAACCTACTCATTTGACAAGGGGCTAATATCCAGAATCTACAATGAACTCCAACAAATTTACAAGAAAAAAACAAACAATCCCATCAAAAAGTGGGTGAAGGATATAGACAGACACTTCTCAAAAGAAGACATTTATGCAGCCAAAAAACATATGGAAAAAATGCTCATTATCACTGGCCATCAGAGAAATGCAAATCAAAACCACAATGAGATACCATCTCATACCAGTTAGAATGGCCATCATTAAAAAGTCAGGAAACAACAGGTGCTGGAGAGGATGTGGAGAAATAGGAACACTTTTACACTGTTGGTGGGACTGTAAACTAGTTCAACCATTGTGGAAGTCAGTGTGGCGATTCCTCAGGGACCTAGAACTAGAAACACCATTTGACCCAGCCATCCCATTACTGGGTATATACCCAAAGGATTATAAATCATGCTGCATAAAGACACATGCACACGTATGTTTATTGAGGCACTATTCACAATAGCAAAGACTTGGAACCAACCCACATGTCCAACAATGATAAACTGGATTAAGAAAATGTGGCACATATACACCATGGAATACTATGCAGCCATAAAAATGATGAGTTCATGTCCTTTGTAGGGACATGGATGAAGCTGGGAACCATCATTCTCAGCAAGCTATCTCAAGGACAAAAAGCCAAACACTGTATATTCCCACTCATAGGTGGGAATTGAGCAATGAGAACACATGGACACAGGAAGGGGAACATCACACACCGGGGACTGTTGTGGGGTGGGGAGAGGGGGGAGGGACAGCATTAGGGGATACACCTAATGCTAAATGATGAGTTAATGGGTGCAGCACACCAACATGGCACATGTATACATATGTAATAAACCTGCACATTGTGCACATGTACCCTAAAACTTAAAGTATAATAATGATAAAATTAAAAAAAAAACAGAATCACCATAGGCACTTATAAATGCAGATTACAAGGTCTCTCCAAGTTAGCTATGGGTTCCCAGGGCAGGCCGAGAAACTATTTTTTAAAAAAGCTCCCTTGATAAATCTGACAGTTCATAAATCACACTTTGTGAAACAATGATGCAGAAGTTTAGAACTGAATAACGTACACAATAATGACCCACTGGTTCAGTTCTGGTGGATCTCTGGGGGAAAAAAGCACCGGGAAAAATAATCACTGTCTACTTCAGTCCCCACAGGACTTAGCTCCTGCGGTCATAGATTCATTTCAGTAACTCTCAAGCCCCGGCATGTGTTGTTTATTTGAAGTTTTGTTTTTTTTTTGATGTTGGCTCTTATGTCTGTAAATTTCCCTCTTAGAACTGCTTTCACTCTATCTCATAGGTTTTGGTATGTTTTGTTTCTATGATTATTTGTTTCCAGAAATTTTTCATTTTCCTTCTTTATTTCTTCATCAATCCATTGGTCGTACAGGTGCACATTGTTTAATTTTTATGTGTTTGTATGGTGTCCAATATTCTTCTTGTTATGGATTTCTAGTTTTATTCCATTTTGGTCAGAGAAAATGCTTGATACTATTTTAATTTTTTGAAGTGTTTTAAGACTTGTTTTGTGACCTAAAATATGCTCTATACTTGAGAATAATCCATATGCTGAGGAGAAGAATGTGTATTCTATAGCCATTGGGTAAAATATTCTGTAATTATCTAATAGGTTCTGTATTAGTTCATTCTTGCATTGCTATAGAGAAATACCTGAAACTGTGTAGTTAGTAAAGAAGAGGCTTAATTGGCTCATGGCTCCATAGACTTTACAGGATGTATTATCCTGGCATCTGCTAAGCTTCTGGGGAGGCCTTAGGAAACTTACACTCATGGTAGATATCAAAAGAAGAGTGGGGCATCTCACATGTTGAGATCAGTCACAAAAGAGAGAAGTGGGGGAATGTTATACACTTTAAAATAACCAGAACTCATGAGAACTCACTGTTGCAAGAACAGGAGCAAGGAGATGTTGCTAAATGACACACGAGAAATCCACCCTCATGATCCAGTCACCTCCAACAAGCATCACCTCTAATATTTAGGGAATTATAACTTGATATTTGAGTGGGGACACAGATCTAAGCCATATCATTTTCTTCCTGGTGCCTGCCAAATCTCGTGTGCTTCTTACATTTCAGAATACAGCCATGCCTTCCCAACAGTCTTTCAAAGTCATAATTCATTCCAGCATTAACTCAACTGTCAAAAGACCAAAGTCTTACTGGAGAAAAGGCAAGTCCCTTCCACCTATCAGCCTGTAAAATAGAATATAACTTAGTTACTCCCAAGATAAAATTTGGGTATAGCCATTGGGTAAATACTCCCATTCCTAAAGAGAGAAATAGGCCATAACAAAGGAATTCCAAGCCTCATGTAAATGTGAAACCCAGCAGGGCAATTATTACATCTTACAACTTTAAAATAATCTCCTTTGACCCTGTATCCCACATCAAGGGCACACTGCTGCAAGGGGTGGGCTACCAAGGCCTTGGGCAGCTCCACTCCTGTGGCTTTACATGGTTCAGCTCCCGCAGTTGCTTTTCTTGGACTGGCATTGAGTGCCTACAGCTTTTGCAGGCACATAGTGCAAGCTGTCAGTGGCTCTACCATTCTGGGCTCTGGAAGATAATGGCCCTCTTCTCAAAGCTTCATTAGGCATTGCCTCAGTAGGGACTCTGTATGGGGGCTCTAACCCCACATTTGCTTTCTGAACTGCTTTAGTAGAGGTTCTCTGTGAGGATTTTACCCCTGCATCAGGCTTCAGCCTTGACATCCAGGCTTTTCTATACATCCTCTGAAATCTAGGCAGAGGCTTCCAAGCCTCAACTCTTGCATTCGGCACGTCTTCAGGCTTACCACCACTTGGAATCTGCTAAGTCTGTGGCTTGTATCCTCTGAAGCAGTGGCCTGAGCTGTACCTGGGACCTTTGGAGTCACAGCTTGAGCTAGAGTGGCTGGAAGTAGTCTCCCAAGGCTGTGCAGTGGAGTGAGGTCCTGCGCCTGGCTCATGAAACCATTCAGTTCTCCTAGGCTTCCAGGCCTATGATGAGAGGGGCTGCCTTGATGGTCTCTGAAATGCCTTCAAGGCCGTCTCCCCATTGTCTTGGTGACTTGCACTTGGCTCCTTTCTGTTTATGCAAATTTATGCAACCTTTTAAAATTTCTCCCTTGAAAACTGGCTTTTTTTCTTTTTTTTCCCCACATGGGATGGAACACCAAATTTAACAACTTTCTATACACGCAAGCACCTCATAAGAACCAAAAATCAGGTGAGCAATCACAGCACCTGATTTTAACTTCATATTACTGAAAGAAGCACTGAAGAAGATGGGAAGGACAATCTTGGATTATTAATACCACCCCTCTCCCATCCTCTGGCAGCAACCATATAGTGTGGAGAATCTGTGCACTTGGGAGAGGGAAGTGCCATGATTATAAGACCCTGCTTTGAACTTAGTGCTGCGCTGTCACAGTGGAAAGCAAACCCAGACTAAACTCAGCTGATTCCCACACCTGAGAGAGTGTATAGATATGCCCTAGCCAAACAGGACTCACCCCTCCCAGTGGTCATAACATGAGCTTCAGTAAGCCTCACTACTGCAAGCTAATGTACTCTGGAGTCCAAACAAACTTGAAAGGCAACCAAATCTAGTCTAAAAGGCAAGTCGTAGTGCTGTTCTGGGCTGGGGAGCAGTAGACATGGGCGACACATGACCTAGTAAGACACCAGTCAGGGTGGCTAAGGGAGTACTTCTGTCACCTCTCTCCCAGCTTCCAGTAGTGCAACTTGCAACAATAAAAGTGACTCTTTCCTTCCGCTTGAGGAGAAGAGAGCAAAGAGTAAAGAGGATTTGTTTTACCTCTTGGATGTCAGATCAGCCACACTAGAATATTATAGGACAGAGTCATAAGGCCCCCATTTCAGGCTTTAGCTCCTGGTCAATGTAAACTATAAGTAAAATTATTCAGTTGGACTAACTGGTAAACTCACTGGTTAATTTTAAAATATCATTTGAAATTATCATAAAATATCAGCTAAATTCAAGATCCTGTCTTTGTTTTTTCCTTCTTTACTTTTTCTTTCATATAAACTACACATAAAATTATGAAAAAACTACATAGAGGAATCTCAAGTACATTTTAACCAGCTTTGAGCAATGGTAATACCTTGTCAAAATATAGTATAATAACACAAACAAAAAATTTCCATTGCCACAAGAATCTTTCATGTTGTTCTTTAGTTGCCGCACTCACTACTTTTCAGGACCTACCTCCTCCTTTATCTATGAAAACACTCATTTTTATACATATTGCAAATTGTATTTGCTAATATTTTGTCAAGAATTTTTACATTTATAGTCATGTAGAATATTGATCTATAGTGTCTTGTGCTTTCTTTGGTTTTGCTCTCAGGTAATATACTATCTTAATAAAATGGAAGAGTTATCTCCTTTTCTATTTTCAGAAAACTATTATGTAGAATTGTGTTATCACTTCTATTTTCTAAAAAAGATTGTGTCAAACTCTTCATTAAATAATTGGTAGAATTCTCCAGTAAAGTTGTCTAAGTATAAAAATTTATGGCCAGGCGCAGTGGCTCACACCTGTAATCCCAGCACTTTGAGAGGCTGAGGCAGGCGGATCACAAGGTCAGGAGATCGAAACCATCCTGGCTAACACGGTGAAACCCCGTCTCTACTAAAAATACAAAAAAATTAGCCGGGCATGGTGGTGGGCACCTGTAGTCCCAGCTACTGTGGAGGCTGAGGCAGGAGAATGGTGTGAACCCGGGAGGCGGAGCTTGCAGTGAGCCGAGATTGTGCCACTGCACTCCAGCCTGGGCAACAGAGCGAGACTCCATCTCAAAAAAAAAAAAAATTATGTTTTTGGGGGTTTTTCAATTACAAATTTATTTTATAGCGCTTTCTACATATATGAAGATGCCTATGTAACTGAGTCTTTATATTTATTACATGCTCATTGTTTCCCATTAATAATTTTATAGTGAAAAAAAGTGTCTTCTTAGTTTTAAGATTACTTCAATAATTAATACGCTTGGATATTTTGTATGTCAGTTGATCACTTTTATTGCTTTCTACTAGTTTTCTATTAATTTTCTTTATCTGTTTTACTAATATAATAGTAAATACCTAATGGATTTATATATACCCAAAATTATAATTTTTTGTCTATATAAATATTTATATATTTTCATGTGCCTTTTAATTAATATTCTTTCTTACATAAA
Organism: Symphalangus syndactylus; assembly: GCF_028878055.3. Lineage (NCBI taxonomy): Eukaryota > Metazoa > Chordata > Mammalia > Primates > Hylobatidae > Symphalangus > Symphalangus syndactylus. The sequence goes on along the minus strand of NC_072424.2, from coordinate 56,765,367 downwards.
TAAATATATTTACTGTTTGGTTAAATTTATATATTTATATATTTCTTTAAAAATTGATTTTATATTTTAAAAGAAGGTAAATTATTCATATGGGAAAGAGTATGGATGAACCTAAAAAACATATGATGACTGAAAGAAGCCAGATACACAAAAGTACATGTCTGAGTCCATTCATATGAGATTTTATATAAGAAAAATTAAACTGCAGTGACAGAAAGCAGTAGTTCCCTGAATCTGAGGAGAAACCATAAGAAATCACTGTGAGGGGTAACAAAAGAAAGCAGTGGGGTGAAAAAAATGTTCTGTACATTTATTATAGTAGTGATTACACAGATTTATAGATTTAACAATACAGATCTAACTGTGAGCATTTGGTTGTACATAAATTATGCCCCAATAAGGTTGATTTTTAAAAGGTGAAGAAAATTTATTAAGAAGCTAGGGGTTCTATAAATATAGCATACATTCTAATACTTTTTAATCTACTGAAGTTTTATTTAAGGTTTAGAATTAAGATAAAATTTCTATTTTTCTTCAAATAGCCAAATTTCTGATTAATTCTTATTGAATAATCAATCTCTCATAGCTATTAGGGTTTAATATGTGGCTTATCATTATATTGATCTATGGCAACTTAATTTATAAATTATTTATGGATTCTCTAACATTAAATAAAATCTTTATTGTATAAAGTTTTTCTGAGGAGGGGCCGTAGGAGTGGGTATGTCTTCCTTCAAAATTATAGCAACTTTGTAACATATAAAATATTAACATCTGCTGATGTATAGGTGTGTCTTCATCCATTTTGTGTTGCTATAACAGGATAACAAAGACTTAATGAGTTATAAACAATAGACATTTACTTGGCTCATGGTTCAAGGAGTTGGGAGGTCCAAGAGCAGGGAACCAGCATCTGGAGAGGATCTTCTTGCTGTGTCATCTCATAGCTGAAGGCAGAAGATAAAGATAAGGCAAGGTAGCCAAGGAGCAAGAGAAGGCTGAACATACCTTTACAAAAACTCACTCTCAGGGTAACAAACCCACTCCCACAATAATAACATTAATATATTCATATGGGCAAAACTATTTTGGCCTAATCACCTGTTAATGGTCCCACCACTTATACTGTCACAATGGTAATTAAATTTCAACACACATTTTTGAGGGGTCATTCAAACCATAGCAAAGTGATATGATGATAACTGATAGGTATTATGTGTTCTTTAATGACAATAACATGTAATGCCTTAGTGACACTACTAACCTGTGGAATTTGTGTTATTTTAACCACTGTGTCTATACATATAGTTTGTACAAATTTTAATAAAAACTCACCACTATTATTTGAATGCACTCTCCAAAACTCATGTGACATATCATTGCCACTGTAACAAGTATTAAGATATGGGGACTTCAAGAGGTGATTAGGTCATGAAAGCACTATCCTTATGAATAGATTAGTGAAATTATTTTTGCCGTAGTTTAGTTATAAAAGAGGGAAGTTTGGCGCACCTTTTCTTTCTGTATGAAGAAGTCATTCTCACCTTGCCAGATGCGGTGCTATACCCTAGGACTTCCCAGTCTTTATGAATATGAGCCAAATAAACTCCTGTTCTTTATAAATTACCCAATCTGATATTCTGTTACATCAACAAAAACTAAGAAACTCACATATTTTTGGAAAATGTATCCTTCAACAAAATATTTAATAAAAAGAATTAAACACAAAATATATGTTTTAATCAGAGAGATTCCTGAATTAGTATGGACATTAAGAATAAATAACTTATTTTTATTCTGCATATTAACCAATAAAGGACATCCCTTGCAAGTACCAACAATGCTGAGGTTGATTTAGTAGACATTTCCCCATATATATCACTCTATTTTAGGGAGTCTCTTTTTATAAGGAGAACATCACTGTTTAAGAAATCTCTCAGCAAAGATCATTACATTAAAATAAAATTATGTTTCTTAACAAATGAAGACTAATTTGAGAGTGATAAGTTAGTCCTTTCATTGAATATTTCTCAATCTTTCGAATAAGCAAATGAATGTGAATATACATTTTTCTTTGCTTTTATTAGTTTTTTTTGCAAATGATAAAATATATTTTTAAAGTAATCATATAAGATGCTATTTATACATATAAGATTTATAGAAATGTTCCTAAATTATATATAAAACTTTGAGAGTTTTCATGAATTTTTTAAATAAAAAAATAAAGTAATATTTACATGCTATAAGGTGCCAGCAAGAAAATTATGGTAGCTAATCTTTGTAATTTTTTACAGTGGTGGGTGATATGATTTTGATTTGTATCCTTGCCCAAATCTCACGTTGAATTGTAATTCCCAGTGTTGGAGGAGGGGCTTGGTGGGAGGTGATTGGATCATAGGGGTGGATTTCCTCCTTGCTATTCTCATGATAGTAAGTGAGTTCTTATGATAGCTATTTGTTTGAAAGTGTGTAGCACCTCCACTTTCACTCTCTTCCTCTCGCTCTGGCCATGACATGCCTCATTCCTCTCTACCTTCTACCATGATTGTAAGTTTCCTGAGTTCTCCCTAGCTGTACCTCCTGTACAGCTGTGGAATAATGAGCCAATTAAACCTTTTCTCTTAATAAATTACCCAGTCTCAAGTAGTTTTTTTAGCAATGTGAGAATGGAATAATATACATGGGGAAAGGTTTTCTTTCCTCTTCACTCACCATTCTAATGATTCATAAATATGATGAAGTGTAAGTGATAAGTAAGTTTCTCCTCCTAAAATAGATTAGGAGAGAATCTGACTAATAGTTTCACTGTCCTAAGCTGCATGTGAATGTTCTTAATGAAGAGAGGTATTTAGAGATTAATTTGGTAAACAGATTTAATTTCTCCAAGTTTAAGAGATTCTTATGTAAATATCCTAAATTTGGAAAACTGATAACACACATATAATCTAAGATTAACTATAACATATGCAGAAAGATATTGTTTTGTTTCTTTTTTTTTTTTTTTGACACAGAGTCTCATGCTTTCACCCAGGCTGGAGTGCAGTGGTGTGATCTAGGCTCACTGCAACCTCTGCCTCCTGGGTTCAAGCAATTTTCCTGTCTCAACCACCCGAGTAGCTGGGGTTAGAGGTGCCCGCCACCACACCCAGCTAAATTTTGTATTTTTAGTAGAGATGGGCTTCATCATATTAGCCAGGCTAGTCTTGAACTCGTGACTTCAAGTGATCTGCCTGCCTCATCCTCCCAAAGTGCTGAGATTACAGGTGTGAGCCACTGCACCTGGTCATTATTTTCTTTTAAGATAGCACTTTTATGGACATTAACCATTTTCTTGTAATCATGTTGTATAATATTTTTAATATTTGTCCCATTGAGTAAGGCAACAAGTTATAGTGAAAGGGTATTGGAATTGAAGGTGGAGGATTTTGACTTTAATTCTTTTTCTGCCATTTACATAAATGTGTCTTGTGGAAATCTGTAAAGGTTATCATTAGCATTCATACAATGGCAATGAAGCAGTAGGGCATCAAACATTTTACATGTTTTAAATTGTTTTTAAAGTCTGGCTTTGGGGTCAAGGTACAGCTCTAGATTGGGATGTTGCTATTCTCTGAATATTGGTGTCCCCCAAAATTCATATGTTGGAACTTAATACCCAATGTGGTAATAATAAGAGGTGGGGCAATAGGGCAAGTGATTGAGTCATGAAGCCTCTGCCCTTATGAACGAAATCTGTCTTTATATAAAAGAATTTGAAGAGAACTGCCATGCCCTCTTTTGCCATGTGAGGACACAGCAAGAAGGCATCATTTATCTCTGGAAAAAAGCCCCTCACCAGAAACCAAATCTACTATTGCCTTGATTTTGGGCTCCCCAGTCTCTAGGACTGTTAGCAATTGATTTTTATTACCTATACATTACCCAGTCTAAAGTATTTTGTTATTGCCACCCAAAAAAGACTAAGATGGCAATTTGTACTGATAAATGGGGTGCTGCTATAACAAATACCCCCAAATTAGGAAGCAGCTTTGAAACTGGGAATGGGCAGAGGGTGGAAGAGTTTGAAGGCAAATGCTAGAAAAAGCCTATATTGCCCTTAACCACGAAGGCTGATTTTGGTGAGGGTTTGGAAGCAGAGAGCTGTAGAGAGAGCCACAGTCTTCTTATAGATTATCTAAGTGGTTATGATTAGAATGTTGGTAGAATTGTAAATATCTGTAAAGCCCATTCTGATGAGATCTCAGATGGAAGTGTGAAACATGCTATTAAAACCCAAAGGAAAGGCCACCATTGTTAGAAATTGGTAAAGAACTTTCCTAAATAGTGTTGATATCTTAGTTCTTTGTGAACGTTATGACTTGTGAGCAGTGAAATAGGATATTTGGTGGAGAAAATCTCTAAGTGTCGAGTGTGTGGGATGGTTTTTCTTGACTGCTTATAGTAAAATGTGAGAAGAGAGAAACAAATCAAAGATAGAATTAATAACAGAATAGAAGGAGAACTTCGATTTGGAAACTTTTTAGCCTAGCCATGTTCTAAAATAAAAAAGCATGGTCAGGAGAGAACACCAAGAGTGTGGCCAAGGGACCAGCTGATGGTGATATTAGTATGGGTGGGCAGAAGCCTGGTGCTATTCATCAAGACAACAGAAGAAATCCTAAAGGTGTTTCAGAGATCTTTGGGACTTTCCTAGCCATCACACTCCCAGACTGCTGAAGACTTGGGAAATGAACAATTTCAAGGCTCCACTGCCTCCGTTCTGGTGCAATGCTACTTGGCTGCCGCAGCTGAGGTTCAAGTGAGCCCAAGTGTAGTTCGTGCTGCCTCTCTGAAAGGTTCAAGTTATAAAGCTTGGCTGCGTCTTTGTGGTGCAGTCTCTATCACGATGCAGTATACGCAAGTTGTAAGAATCTGGCTTCCTCCACCTAGATGACAAAGGATGTACCAGAGAGTCTTGGGGCTCAGGCAGAGAACTACTGAAATGGTGTACATACCACAATATTCCTCCACTAGGGCAATGGTCAGTAGAGCCCTGGAGTTAGGACTACCACAGGCAGTACCCACCAGGGTGATGCTTAATGGAGCTATGAGAGTAGGGCCAACCCTATGAACTCAGACTGGTAGAGCGACCAACATACAGTCCAGCTCAGCATGTGCCTCTACCCAACCAGTGAGAACTGAGGCATGTACTCTCAACAGAGCCATGTGAGTGAGATCCTCTAAAGCCTTGAAGACCGAGCTTCTGATCCAGTGTGCCAGAAGGTATATCTTTCAGTCAAAAAAGATTACTCTGGAGTATTAAAATTTAATGTTTCCTCTGTTGGGTTTTGGATTTGGTTGGGACCTATTACCTTTTTCTTCTTTGCTATTTTCCTCTTTTGTAATGGGACTATCTATTCTATTCCTGTTCCACCACTGTATTTTGAAAGTACACAACATTTTTTGTTTTGCATATTAATACCTAAAGAGTGATTTGCCTAAGGATAATCTGTACCCTGAGTCTCACCCATATCTGATTTAAATACTAAGCTGTGACTCCTCTGGGCCAGGAGTGATGGCTCACGCCTGTAATCCCAACACTTTCAGAGGCCAAGGCGAGTGGATCATCTGAGGACAGGAGTTCAAGACCAGCCTGCCAACATGGTGAAACCTCGTCTCTACTAAAAATACAAAAATTAGCTGGGCATGGTGGCCCGCGCCTGTAGTGCCAGCTACTCAGGAGGCTGAGGCAGGAGAATCGCTTGAACCCGGGAGGTGGAGGTTGCTGTGAGCTGAGATCGTGCCATTGCACTCTAGACTGGGCAACAGCATGAGACTCTGACTCAAAAAAAAAAAAAAAGAATATTTGACTCTGGACTTTAGACATGTAAAGTGGTGCTGTAACAAAACTTTGGGAGCCATTGTAATAAAATGAATGCATTTTGCATATGACAATAATATAAATTTGGGGGAGCCAGGGGCAGAATGCTATGGTTGGAATGTTGGCATAACCCCCAAATTCGTATGTTGGGTCATAATACCCAATGTAGTAGTATTAAAAGGTAAGGCCTTTGGGGAAATGATTAAGCCATGAGGACTCTGCCCTCATGTTTGAGATTAATGCCTTTATAAAAGAGGTTGAAAGGATATGCCTTGCTCTCACCCTTCTACTATGTGAAGATACAGTAAGAAGGTGCCATCTATCTATGAGGAATGGCTCCTCAGCAGAGACATCTAGTCTGCTGGTGCATTGATCTCAGAGAACTGTGAGCAATAAATCTCTGTTGTTTATAATTTACCCAGTCTTAGATATGTTGTTATAGCAGCCTGAACAAAGTAAGAGAGATTCTAAACCTTAAAAATTCAGGTTTCACTTGAAAATGTGAAAATAACAAACTCACTTCCCTTCTAACCACAATGCATGTCATCTAGTAAATGCTCAATACATTTTATGCCAAATTTTTAATTTCTTCTGTTTTCTTTATTCTAGAATTTGGAGGAATTAATTAATGTGAACTGTATTGTTGCTTATTTGAAAACACATTATACCTAAAAAGGCACATCTTTGCATCTCAAGGAGAAAGGTTTTTTTTCATTTTTTTTTTTTTTGGTTCTTTTTAAAATTGAATTTGGTGATAATCCTCCCCACCATACTTTCATACCACCTGATTGTAAGATAAAAATGTAATACATATTTGTATAAGATATGGTCTATTTTATGCAAAGTTCATAATAAATGTTGGTTTAATATGTAATTTGAAGATATTGGGCCTTGTAAATGTTAAAAGAAATTATAATTGCATAGAATTATCTAAAATTTAAAATACTGTCTGTCAACATTTAATAACATAGAAAAATTCATTAATGCCTAAATAAAATTTTTAAAAATATGCTATTTTATCTCTTACAAGACAGCAAGACAAAAACAACTCTTTATATAATACTCCATTATACTGTTAAATTAAATTTGGTCTAAAGCTGCCTTTGTATGTAGCGAACTGTAATGTAACTTAGTATGTAAACAAACTGCAACATAACTAAAATTGTATTTTTGTAATATGTAGCTGAGTTTCAGCCAATCACAGCAGCCACACTTCAACCAATCACAGGCTGCAAACTAATCACACTAGGTTCATATAAGGCGATTATTAAGCTATAACCTATCAAGCTCTTTCTGTATGTCTCTTCCTTTTTCTGTCTGTAAATACTGCCTGCCCACATTGCTGGATGGAAATCTCTGAACGTCTCCTTGTTCTGAGGGCTGCCTAATTCATGAATTTTTCTTTGCTCAAATATACTCTGCTAAATTTAACTTATCTAAAGTTTTTCTTTTAATAATACTTGAGTGTTTAATAAAACATTATTTCTGTTTGAGTATTTCCCTGTTCTATTTGTTAAGATTTTGTATGATATGATTTTTCCTCTATAAAATATTCAGTAGTTTAATTTTTAAATTAATGGAACATATAGAAAACTCTGTTAGCAGAATCTGCATATGGACATTGTCAGAAATGATTACCACATATTTATATAAACTTGTTTGGGCTAAAATTAATTACTGAATTTTATGTTTAATGTTTTAATTTTTCATGTTGTTTTGGTAGATTGTTAAATAATATCATCTTTTTCACTGTTAGAAAAGTATTAACTAGCACAATATTTAAAATAATAGAAGTGTTCAGTAAATACTTGTTAAATGAATAACCAAAAGATAAAATGATTAGATGGATGAATAAATATTCTTTAAAGCTGACAAAAAAAAATAGTTTTATTATCTGTCAACATAAGGTTTAAACCACTGGATAAAACTTTTTTTATTGTTTTTAGCCAGAGTAAAATATCTGCATGTTCAGATGCCCTTTCTCTCTCTCTCTCTCTCTTTCTGTCTCTGACTGTCCATACCACTAAGAAATATAAATGAAAATAGTACTTTCTCTTTTTGCCTCTGTCCTATTTCTGACCACAAAAACTGTCACAGTGATCTATTAACATTGTGGATTTCTTTCTTTAGTTCAAATGACAAGGCTGCTATTTTTGAAATAAGTTCTATCTTTTTGTTACAGACACAATGAATGATTAAAGGTTTCAGCACTGAAAATTACTAAACCTTTGTCTAAAAATATAGGCATTCTTAAAGTTGACTTACTGTGATAAGAAGAAGAAGTAGAAATTTCACCTCATCCGTCTACTCAGTGTGCAAGATATAATATGATGGGTCATAATGAAAGACAGAGGTTATTTTCTACTTTCAGTAGAAATTTCTTTCATGGAACAGAGAAGTGCATCATCCTAAGTCTAACTCTTAAGAAGGAAGAGGATAAATTTAGTGAAGGAGTACATCGTTTCAGTCTTGTATCAAATTTCTAAATATGTCTTTTTATGTCTATTTTCCTTTTGCTTTATTGTTCACAGCTGAGGCTAAAACAAAAATAACTATCTTACAATGTACTAATTATGTTATTAATAAAACAAATTTGCTTTGTTTTGACCTTGACTTTTGTTTTGACATAGAGAAGTCATCAAATTTTTTAAACGATGTGGCAAAGAATTTTAAAATTAACGGCACCTTGTCACATAATATAGTGATTAAAATAATTTTAGGTTAATTTATAAGTACAAAAACTATCATTTTAAAACAGCAAATATATTTAAAAGTTTCTATTTTATTGAAAATATTGTTACTCTTAGTCAACCTCAAGGACAATATCAAATATTAATGTTGGTATTAGTTATGCAACAGGTAAAATCCTAGTTTTGTAATAAACAATTTCATAATACTGTAGGTGTCTATGTAAATTTAAGTAGATTCATAGCTTTGTGCACAATGTCATTCTGAAAACATGACCTGTAGTTGAATATGACAGATCTGAACAACAGGTTCACTTTTTATGTAAGGGTTCTATTACAATCCCAAATATCTAAAATGTGATAAACCATATAAAGTCATAGAGGAATATACAAAGTTCTTTAAACGAAAAAGAATAGAATTATTTTTCCAAATAAAATATTACCCAGATGCTCAATACATATAACAGATAAAGTTGAGCTGCTAGGGAGTAGAATGTGGAAGGATTTGTGGGGACTGAGGGTTAGCTTCATGTGCTTCTTCCCAACCTCTCCTCTCATCTTTAAATCAAGGGACCTCTGAAAAACAACCTAAAAATCATTGGAATAACTTATTCAAAGTACTATACATAAATTGTGACTAAAAAAGAGCAACTCTAACAATTTATCTATCAGGAATGTAATCGTTTTATGTGGTAACTCATATGAGCAATCTTTTTTACTCAAGTATTCATTGTCAGCACCCCTGCTATATAATTTGTAATTTAATTTTATGGGAAAATAAACAATCACATCTAGGTTTATTTCTACTCCCCTTGAATCTGGACTGACCTATGCATTATTGCTTGACCAATAGAAAAAGCTTAGAATAAATGACCACTTAAAGAAAGAGGCCCAGCTATCCCAGCTGAGCCAGGTCTTCAGCTCACCCACCCGCTAAATGCAGAAGCATGACAGAGCCTAGGTAGGGTGATCAAGCTCTCACTTTGCACGTGAATGACTGATTTCCTGAGATGTTGGCTGGGCAGGTGCACAGAAACCTTTTGGGTACTTGACCTGTGTGCTTATCAGGATTAGTCAGAGATCGTGATCTGGTATTACTCAAAAGTACCAGAGTATTATTACTTCTGGAGTAGTCAAGGTCTTGAATTGTTCATAAAACCAAACTGGTATTCATAACTGGTCATAGCTCTGTGTCTGGACTGCTCAGTTTAATCAGATTGTCAGCATACCAGTAAGAGACATTTATTTATGCAAAACAGAAACTTTGACTCATGCTAGCTTAAATAAGGACAGATTTTAGTACGGAAAATAATTTACTTATATAAATATGTATCCAAAGTTAGGACAGATATCAGGATTCACAGATTCAGCCATTAATCAATGTAACTCTACAAGTTTCTGTCCTGCTTCTTTCTAAACTATCATGCAGAATATTTCTTTCTATGGCTGATTGTCTCATGGTCATAACATGGCTGCCAGAGCAATTGGCACTAAGACTTCTTCACAATCTGGAATGAATTACTCCTGGAAACAAACAGACAAAAAATTAGAAACTTTTCAGAAAATATTTTGTCTCATTAAGTCCATTGCGCTATGAGTTCACTCCTAAACCTTTCACCAACAAAATGTGGAATTGCTACTCTAACAGTTCTTAATCAGGATCAAGCCCTGAAGCTCCAATTCGGCAGCTTCCTTTGAATTACACAGGTTGCCTAAACAGAAGGCGGAGGCTGAAGGACAACAAGGATAATGACTGTCGGGCAGTAAAGTGATGTTCACAGTAGTCCATTTTGCTTTAGGGTCTCAAAGGTCTACCATAGTCAGTACTTCAAGCATGTCAGTCTATGTAAATACAGTGGTCAGTCTGTCTAGTTTATTATTAAGTCTAGAGTGTTTAGTCTGTCTGGACCTGTTTTTCACTGCTATATTCTTGAACATAGATAAAGCCTTATAAGTGGATTTTGAGAAGAATGTAAAGGTGAAAGAAATATCTTACAATCATTTTAAAATACAGGCTTCTTTACCTAGCATTCCCCTTCAATATTGGGAACTCCTTTTATTGGTCAACTCCTCTAACCTTACCTAATCTAGTTCTGCACCGAGGTTCTGATGGGAATGGTGAGTTGTCCCAGCCATGGGGCATGAATTAAACCTGCTCTCCTATTCTCCTAGCGTGGGTATTCTCATCCTATGTTTCAGGAAATCTGAGTATCAGTGCTTCCCCCACAAGCAGCCTCATCCATGCTTATAATCTCAGCAAAGACCTTCTGTTTTTGCTAAAGTATCCCAGATTCTGTGGTCTGCATATATAGACTCTCCCAACTACCCTAGGTTTGGATATTGAAGCACGTTATGAGGAATTATTGTAAGGCTTAGAATGAGATTGACTTCACGTAAGCCTCTGTCTGCCGGTTCTGCGCCCCTTGGAAAATCATTTAACTTCTTTAAACCTCACTTTTTTTTCTGTAAATATTGAATTAATAATAGCACCTAGTCGTCATTTTTGTTTGAAGTTGAGTGAGTTAATGAGTCGATGTATATTAAGCCATATTAAAACAGTGCTTAGCAGAGATAAATGGTTGGGTACAGGCTATTAATATGCTGTACTTCACACAGACATCTCACACACACACACACAGTTACACATATGCAGAATATTTAAATATATTTTCCAAGGTTCAGATTTACATTTTTTCTGTGATATAGGTGTGTGACATGTTTATTGATTGGATTGATTGAGTGAAAACCACACAACTGAATCCTAGGAAACATAAAAACTACGACCAGCTGAGTCTCAGGGAAAAATGCCTAAGCACTTTATATAGAGAGATAACACCACAATTTGTTCAGTCAACTAGATTAGAAACCTCAGAGTAATTGTTTACCACTCCCTCTTCTCCACAACCAATTAATTCACAAATCCCACAGATTTTCATTCTGTAAACTCTTCCCTATCTGTCCCTGCTCTTTGATTTACAATTCTATCTTCCTGAGGCTTATCTATATTAACTCCTTCCCAACCCAACATATTGTGTCTCCACTTCTAAAAAAATTCCAGCTTATTCTACAGGTCATCATTAATGCCACTGCCTCTTGCTATTGGACAGAGTCCTTATGTAGTGAGGATAACATATATTTTTAGACAACTAAGGACGGTTTGGCTGGCTGAATTTTTGGAGTTATTCTTAATATTTCTACTTTGGGAAAATGGGTATAGATGTCTTTGCTTAGGTCCTAATCTGATTTTCTGGACAAGAATTTTTAATAAAGAGGAAAACAAAAAGCTGCATTCATTCATAGCTCTAAGTCATGACACTCACAATGTAAGCTCCTCTGAATACAGTAAAAGCTAACATCTTATGATGGAGGTGGGAGGCGACATTATCTGTAAACTTAGAAGTAACTTGACACTGGGAAATTTACATGGCACAGAAGTATTATTTTGACTTGAATCTGAACTCATGTCTTTGAACAGGAATCACTTATTAATTTGCTACATAAAGAGATCAGATAAATACTCAGAACTACACAGGTATTGCACACAAGCTAGGAGAAAGTAAAGCAATCAAAGGCCAGGGAAGTGTATGTTATAACCAAGGAGTTCTCAGTGAGACACAAGAATATTCACATTAACTGACTCTACTATTGTTTATTTCTTGAAAAGTTATGACCACAATTTATATGATGAGCTCAAAGTTGCTTCCACAATTTGATACAAACCTTTTCCAACTTACTGTCCATTAATTTTAGCATTGCATATAAACCAACATGCCCATCACTGTAGCATTCAATACTAAGTTTTCCTCTTTGAATTAAATAAAACTATTAGATTTCCTTCAAACAGATACCAAAATTTTCAGTATCATAGCTTTGGCTTATTATTCTGTTTCTTCATAAATTCTTCCTTTCTTTAGCATCCTGGATTTCTTTTCATGATCCAAAGCCAAACTCAAATCTTACTTCTTTGCACTAACTTAATGCCTTCAGGCTGTGTTCCTTCTACGCATAAGCTGACATCATCATCTTAATATGAAAAGTTCAACAAGAAAAACAAAAAATCATAATCAAATTAATTAAAGATGATCACGATCAATAATCTGTATACTTCTTTTTGTTATTTTTCTATAAAAATATTACGTTAATATATGTGTATATACACTATTTCTTATACAGATAATCTTTAAGAACACGAATTCGAGGGATCCAGGTCATGGCCCAAAACCTGTGTGATTTTTCAGGCCTGACCATAGGCAAACAAGTACATTACCTGGCAGGGCTCACAGGGAAGTTGCCCTCCCAACACCAGACCTGGGGCAGAGCCAGTGCATTGCAGCTTGCAGTTTGTGAAGGCAGATGCAGTCAGGAACTCACTTTCCTTGGCCAGCTACCCTCTTATGCATATCTGTATTGCTAGCTCTGGGACCCTTGTTCAGAGGCTGTTTTATTAATGACCTTAGGTTGTGTCTTTCTCCAGATACCACTGTCTAAACCTTTTCATTAGGAAATTTGGTGAGAAACTTGAAGACATTTTTCTCCTCTTAATCTTCAGTACTTTCCTCTCCAACTCCTGCCACCCTTCGCTCTCTAGCCCTTGGATCCATACAACAGGAGAAGCCTTTTTTGGGGGGTCTTCCTCATGGTGCGAGGACCCCCCCACGTCTGTATACCTAGCTCTCTACTGTGTGAAGTGTCATTAGGGAAAATGGAAGGGGACCGAAGGGGCAGGGATGGCTCTTTCTTTGTTGCAGCCTCTTGTTTATATCATCTATACTTCCACCCCTTCTCTAATAAATCACCAAACAGGCTTCATTTCTGCCTCTGAAACTGCTGAATGGTTTTCTACCACCATTACTGCACTGGCTCTTCCGTCTCTCCAGAATGTTCTCTGTACTATGGTACACTAGGATCTAAGGTCATTTATGTGTAGACAAACATTAATTTTTCAGAGTAGCCTGACTAATTACCATCTACAAATTAACTTCACCCCTCTCTCCCCTCCTCCCTACACTCTTGTCTTATCCCTTTCTCTTCATTGCTGTGTCCTTAATAGCAGAGTAAAGTGTGTTGCAAATAATATTTGCACAATTAATATTTGTTCAGTAAATGACCTGGGAGGCTAAGGTTGCAGTGAGCTGAGATTGCACCACTGCATTCCAGCCTGGGTGACAGGCAGAACAAGACTCTGTCACAAAAAAAAAAAAAAAAATTGTTCAATAAATGAATTAATGGATGAGTAGATAATTAAAATGTGAAAAAGAATATAGGTTTGATTGCTGCATTTTTATTTGTTCTATCACTTTAAAGTGCTTTCTAAATAATTAAATGTAAATACATGTTTTTGTTTTATTTATGGCTATTTATGTTTAATCATATGGCTATAGTCCAGTTTATTTAACCATTTTTTCTGTAGTTGGGAAACTATTTTTTTCCTTTGAATATCACTCAATAATAAAAATATTTTGGTAAACTTCCTTGAGAATATTTTTTAGGTATCATTAGTAACATGTAGAAATTAAGACCATTGGCTTTAGAATAATGTACTAAAACTGCAGCCCCAAAATTTATTAGTTGAGTGACATTGTAGAAGTTACTAAAGCTTCTGTATGTTTCTTTTCTTTGTGAATCATAATAAAGATGATATTACTAACTAGTTCATAGGTTGTTTTGTAAGAACTAAGTGAGATTATGAATAAAAATTAAGTTACAGAATACCTAGCATATAATAATTTTAAAAATATGTTACTGCTTATTATACTCAATTTATTTAAATCAATTATAAAAAGAAAATTTACTGGCTCTGAGGGAACAAATATTTTAAGGTTATTATTGTGTTATTTTAAATTTTCTTCAGAATACTTTAAACCTATTCTCTTGTTGTTACATTATCTAATTCCTGTAGGAGAGACTTCCAATGTCCAGCTCTTTCAGTTCTCCTGGCACCTGTACTATACTGACCTTTTGGCTCTTGTTGTGTGATTAGTTTCAGCTAGTATATTCTGATACAAGGGCTTTGCCTTACTTCCAGGTGAACTGATTGTTCCTTTGTTTCTCTCTTTTCCTGACAAGGGAAACTATTAAATACTGTTTTCATGTGGCGTGTTACAGATTCTGTAGAACAACTCTGAGGAAAAGAGGTCTATCACTGTCTTGCATTAGACATGAACAAGAAGTAAACTTTTAGACCATGATTTCAGCATAATTTATTCCCCTATAATTACTGTAGTACCCTTTTACTGCACCACTGTCAATCCTAGGTACTCAGAGAGATATGAAAGTGGCGATACAGATGACGGATAGCTAAAATTTGATCTTTGCCAATTTATAATGAAAATATCATTAAAGTGACATCCCTTGAATATTGGATAAGTGAAAGGTTTTAATATTTTTAATTTATATTTATTATAGTAATAAGTACAAGACTATAGGAGAAATAGAAATATAATATACACCTTTAAATAATAAATTTCCATTTATGATTTTGCCCTTTTCATATTTTGTATTGATTTTTGTACAATTATCTACATTGTAAATCAGTTGCCTTCCATTTATATTAAATGTTGTCCATTTCTTCATTCAGCTTTTAATTCTATTTATTGTAGGCATTTACTATAAATAATTTTTTAATATTTATACAGTCAAAAGATTCTCTTTTTTATTTTCTTTTTCATTAATCAATGTACCTGTGCTCAGGCTGCCAACAAGATACCATAGGCTGGGTGATTTAAACAACAGAGATTTATCTTCTCATAGTTCTGGAGGCTCAGTGTCTCAGAACAAGGTGTCATTATGGTTGGTTTTTGGTCAGGCTTTTCTCCTGTGACTTGCAGATGACACCTTCTTGCTGTGTCCTCACATGGCCTTTTCTCTGTTAGCATACACACACACACACACACACACACAGAGAGAGAGAGAGAAGAGCCCAAGAGTGCACATGTTCTGATGTCTCTTCCTCTTCTTATAAGGACACCAGTCTTACAAGATTAGGGCTCCATTTTTTTTTTTTTTTTTTTTTTTACCTCATTTACTCTTAATTATCTCCTTAAAGGCCCTGTCTCCAAATATAGTCACCTTGATGTTTAAAACTTCAACATATCAATTTGGATGAGACATAATTAAGTCCATGCCACTCATGCTTGAAGTTTTTCCCTATTTGAAGATGAGTAATGTATTCATTAATAATTTTTGAAGATATCCCATCCATGACTTTAAATGTAAATTACATTTGTATTAATGCTAGGCTGTGGCAACATTTATTTTTCTTTCTTTTCTTTTTATTTTTTTGAGGCAGGGTCTTGCTCTATCACCTGGACTAGAGAGCACTGGCATGAATACAGCTCACTGCAGACTCAACTGCCCGGGCCTAAACGATCTTCCGGCCTTAGCCTCCTGAGTAGCTGGGACCACAGATATGCACCACCATCTCTGGCTAATTTTTGTGTTTTTTTGTAGGAATGGGATTTTGCCATGTTGCCTAGGCTAACAATTCTTAAGCATTAGTGTTTTAATAAATAAATACATTAGCCTATGAATTATAAGGAAAATGTGGTAAATATACAAAATGAAACACTATTTAGCCATAAAAAAGGAAATTTTGTCTGTTGTGACAACATGGATGAACCTAGAGGACATTATATTAAATGAAATAAGCCAGGCACAGAAGCACCAATACTACATGATTTCATTGATATAATCAAAAAAAGTTGATCTCGTAGAAGTGGAGAGTGGAATGGTAGCTCTCAGGACCTGGAGTGATGAGGTAGGGTGTTGGGGAGATTCTGGTCAAATGTTACAGAATTTAGTTAAATAGGAAGAATAAGCTCAAGAGATTTCTTGTACAACATAGTGACTATAGTTAATAAAAAATATATTGTATTGACAAATGACAAATGCTAGCAGAGTAGAATTTAAGTATCCTTATCAAGAAAACGACAACTATGTGAGGTAATACATATATAAATTAGCTTGACTTAGCCATTTCACAATGTTATAAAGATATTTCAAAACATGATGTTGTACATGATCAATTTATTCACTATTATCTATCAATTAAACATTTAAAAATTAAAAATAATTTGGAAATCTTACTTTTCCTTTTTTTTCTCAAACTTTTATTTTGGTTTTCAAAGCTATGCAAGGTCTTTCTCATTCTCTCAGAGAAGACAAAGCTGTAAGGTTGTGCACTAGCTCTGAAATACTTCAGCCTGACAGAAACAATGTCATGCCACTTGTACAAAAGGTAGAAAATATAGGTGTTAAGTAGTAAATGATAGTGCCACATTTTTTTGATTATGAAAGTGTATAAGTTATGTTATATTTATAAATCACAGAATGCAAAATATTAAGATTTAAAAAATACCAATAGCTTTCATTTACCAATTGATAATATATTATGCAGTTCAATTATTCTCAAACAATGTCGATTGTAACTAATAGCAGCAACATTTTATTGGCTTATATCTATAAGAGATACATATTAACATTGTATTCTATAAGTTAAATAATATTAGAACTATTATGTTAATTTTAAACCATAGACAACAATCCAAATTTTAAAAGGTTAAGATATAATTAAATAGAAGCTCTGTTTTTCCTTCACTGACATTAAAGAATGCCCCAAGACTCTAAGGGGCATTCTTTTAATGAAAATCAAATGCAAAAAGGCAAAGGTTTGCTGACAGTCCCCTTCCATTTACAGCTGAGTTGTCCAGGAAGTCTCTGTCCCTCAGTATTTTCAAGGAGAAAATTGTTCTTGCTCAGGAAAAGACAATGATGCTGGCTGCCTCACATGCCAAATTGAAAAAGATGCAAGAAACCCTCTGGCATTGGCAGCTCCACACCCCAGAGGTGGAAGTGATCAATGAAGGTGAGTCAAACTGTCACTACGCCATCTTTGGATCCATGTGTTCAACTCAGATTCAGGAAGACTGCATGTAAGCCAAGGTGTTGCAAAAAATCTACAAAGGATCTGGAGATTCACATTAAGCCCATTTTGTTTCTGCAAATAAAAGCATTGGTGACAGCTTCTCTACCAGTCTCTCCCCTATTCCTTCCAATGATTTTGTAAGGTTCTATCTCAATATGCAA
The DNA here is from genome assembly GCF_028878055.3 of Symphalangus syndactylus. NCBI lineage: Eukaryota > Metazoa > Chordata > Mammalia > Primates > Hylobatidae > Symphalangus > Symphalangus syndactylus. The sequence continues at coordinate 56,747,736 of NC_072424.2, read as the reverse complement.
AAATAAAGCTGGTAGTTTAGAAAGACTCACTTTGAAGCTTCAGTAAACCCCACATCTGTTCACTTGTCTCCCCATCTCCAGAAAATAACATCTTTCTTTTTCATTTTTCACATATCTACAAAGCACTCCTATCATTAGATTCTAATCCAGAATCACATAGTAAATACAATTCTGAAAAAAGTAAAAAATTACTTGCAATGACATATGAGTGCTACTAAGTTAAAATAGATAATCCAGAAGCATCGTGTGAGAGACAGAGGGTATCTGCTGTGTTCAATGATTTGTTCACAGAAGATGCCTAGTAGAGGTTTTTTGTTTTGTTTTGTTTTGTTTTTTCAGATTCACCTTGTATGGCTGTTTCTGTGGACGTTTGTTGAATAAGAATATTGAGAGCCAAGGAATTCTATCAAGCAAAGCTGTTCTACTCAGGTTTACAAACAGTTTTCCCCCTGTATGGCTGCACTGTTTATTCCACTGAGCCTGGCTGCATCCTTCTGCTTTGATTTATAGGGAAGGCAGAAACCAACACCTAAAAGATGTGATTTTTAAAACAGGTGAATTTGTTCTTCTAAAAATATTTCTGAAAATAGATATTTCATTGCTAAGTAAGAATAAATAGGTAAATTGTTTACCTCTCTCTGGTGCAGTATTTTATGATTCCATTATTCAGAAAAGAATTAATTTAGAGTAGATTGCATGATTGTATTTTACAATACAAAAATTAACTTTAATACTCATCTCAATAGGAGGAATACTAACTTTCAGTTCTAATTCGCAGTTGCCTATAATTTCAACTCGACTTTCTATTACCAAAAAACATACTGCTGTGAATCCTTATTATCAAGCAGCAATTGAACATCACAAAATGGCCAATAGATAAATAGGTAACATTAAGGAGGACATAATAAGCCATTCAAACATTTCAATATATATACACATTATAAGAAAAATATTCAAATTAATTTTCTCTCCAGGAGCTTAACAGAATATACTATCTAAAACATAAAGTGATGGTGAAAAGAATTTACATGCTTCTTTATGGTCAGCACTGTCATATACAAGTTGTAAAGAGCCCTCAAGAATATATTAAAGGGAATGTAAATACATCACAGTGTTTCTAGTGTGACGTAATTAATCTGTGCAACAGGTAGGTCATATATAAACTTTATGGCTTTCTTTTTATAAGAACCTATTTGTATGCACTCCCTATTAAATTTGTCAAAGACAAAATTCTGTAGTAAAACAGTCTCAAATTATCTATGAAGCTCATGCAGAAATGTTTAAATGAATTGTTTATAAACTAGTCTTACTGTGTAAAAGAGGTCTACTGCCTGAATTTTCTAGATTGGCTCCGTGCAGGTGTATCCATACACTTGCAATAAGATTTTACTTCCACCTAATACAGTATCTGGATTTTACATCAATGATTTAGAATTCAGTTAAGACAAGTCTGGTTTCTGAAAGTAAAGCACTGTATTATTAAAAACCTCTTAATATATACTTTATTAAAAACTAAACTCTCTCTCTATTTTTCCAATATACCAGTTCAGGTTTTATTTGCTTACTAAAATAGGAAGAGAATACTTCTAATAATAGCACAAAAAACTTTTTAAAAGTCAAATGAAGTAGTCAAATTAAGTAGTGACGAGAAAAGTTAATGCTCTCTGCCAATCATACTATATTTCCCTTGTCCATTATTCTCTAACCCCTCTAAAACATGACCACGTGCCTTCTCTTCTCTCCTCAAATGCTCAATAATTTCATTTCAACGATCACCCCAAGTGCATTCTTACCACTCTCCTATGGACCTGAAACAATCAGAAGAGGATGTACTCAAAATACCACCACCATATCTAATACCCACCAGTCTCCGTAATCACGTCTTCTGTCCTGTTTCTTTAACTAAACTGTGCTAAATCTCATCCTTGTTAACTCTTTCAAAAGCCAGTATGCCAGCAATTTTACCATCTTATTTATTTGTCATCAAATTTTTCTTTTCTCTGGACCATTTTTATGAGCTTATAAGCATGCTGTGTTATTCGCATCTTACCATACTCACTGACTCCAATTTGGATAGTGGTCAGTTTTTCTCCTCCCCATCTTTCAGCAATGCTTTTCAAGATATTAAAGGGAATATACTTCTGTCTCCTATTGCTCAATATCATTGTCTCTTCAACCAACTCTAATCAGACTTTTGCCTCCATATTATTCTGTAGAGGGTTCTGGAAATATGACCTCCAAAGTCCAGTGGTCAAAGCTGAAGTATGTATGTAGTAATGTATGTCTTCAATTTTTTTCATAGTAAGCCCAACCAGAGGTTTATCAACTTCATTTAAATTTTGTGGAACCAGATTTTGAATTTGCTGGTTCTTTTAAAAGTTTTCCTTTTTCTAAATTAATTCATTAGAACTTTAAGTTTTATCATCTTTGATTTTTCTTGTTTTATGCTTAAATTGCTATAAGGTAGAATCTAAACTTGACTTTAGATCTTTATTATTTTCTAATATGGGCATTTAATAGTATAAATTTCCCTCTATGCACTGCTTTTATTTATCTTTTTCATGTTGAGTAAGTTGATTTTAATTTCCATTTACTTTAAAATGAAAATTTTGAAATATTTTAAATTTTTTCTTGAGATAACTTCTTTGACTTGTGATTTATTTAGAAATATATTGTTTAATTTCCAAATATTTGGAAATTTTTCAGCTAACTTTATGTTATTGAGATCTAGTTTAATTCCATTGTAGCCTAAGAAGAAACTTTGTATTATTTATATTTCATAAAATACTTATGTATTATAGCACACAATGTGGTCTATTTTGGTTAATGTTATATATGGGCTTGAGGAGGATGTATATTGTATATTGTGCTGTTGTTGGATAGAGTATTCCATATATTTATGGTATTATAGGTCAAGTTGATTAATAGTTCTATTGAGATTATCTCAATCTTACTGATTTTCTGCATGCTTGACATTAGTTGCTAACAGAGGGGTGTTAAAGTCTCCAACTATCATAATAAATATATATTTTTTTCTTTTAATTCTATCAGTTTTAAACTCATTAATTTTTGACACTCTGATGTTAGTACATACAAATTTAATGTTGCTATGTCTTGGAGAATGACTGCTTAAATATTACACAATGATCAATTTTATCAGTGACAAATTTCCCTGTAGAAAGCAGAAATTAATATAACTAGTCCAACTTTTTTGATTACTCAGCAAGTTGTATCTGAGTTTATAAACGTATGATATTTACAAATACCATATTTATAAAATTTATAAAATATGGTTTTATGTTTCAATTTGGTTTCTTATAGGCAATATATAGTTGTGTCTGTTTTTAAATCATCCCTTACAATACCTGTTAACTCGTATATTTAGAACATTCATTGAAAAAGTGATTATGACACAGATTTATAACTTTCATGTTTTAGTCATTTTCTATTTGTTGTGTTTCTTTTTCTCCTATTGTTACCTCATTTTCTGCCTCTGGCTTTTCCATTTTATCTCTCTTCTTAGAATATTGACTATATTCTTTTTAAATTTTTTAGTTTTTGCCCTAGATTTTTCAGTACGCATATACAATTAATGTTAATCTACCTTCAAATAACACTATGTCATTTCACATATAGTGCTGTGACCTCTTAACAGAGTTTCCAATTTCTCCCTCCAGTTACTTATGAGATATTGCTGTCATTCATTTTATTTACAATATGTGCTATAATCATCCAGTACATTTGCTACAGGTTGACTATCCCTTATCTGAAATTCTTGAGACCAGAAATGTTTCAGATTTTGGAATATGTGCATATACATAATGAGATGTCTATGGGGTGGAACCCAAGTGTGAACATTAAAGCATGTTTCATTTACACCTTATACACAACATGGAGATAATTTTATTCAATACTTTAGATAATTTTGTGCCTGAAACAATGTTTTGACTACATTTTCACTGCAGCCTATCATGTGGGATTGAATGTGGAGTTTCCCACTTGTGACATCATGTCGGAACTCAAAAAATTTTAGATTTTAGAGCATTTTGGATTTCAGATTTTCAAATCAAGGATGCTCAATATGTACTATTATTATTTTAAACAAACAGTTGTCTCTTAGATCAATTAGGCATAAAAATAGTTTTCTAAACTAATAAAAAATAGTTTTATTTTACCTTCATGTATTCTTTCTCTTCACTTTTCTATATAGATCTGAACGTCTTACCTATATGATTTTCCTTCTCCCTGAAGAAGTTACTTTCATATGTCTTTCAGAGCCTGGGATAGTCTTTATTCCTCCCTTTCTGTTGAAGTCCAGTTTCTCAGTTTATGGCTTCTGCTCCAGGTAAGCAGATCTTGTCTTTGACTCTGCAGATTCATCTGTCTTTCCACATTTTGCCCTCCAAACTTAGTTTTCTGATTAGTGAAACAAAAATGAATTTCAGTTTTTTTAGGATTTTTTTATCATAAGAAAGTGACTATTTGCAAACTCTTTTCATGCTGGATTTGAAACCAGAAGTAAAATAGTACTTTTTAATATCTCTCTTTACAGTGTATACATTTTTATTAATGACTTGTGCCTTTTAGCAATATAGCTTCCATTTAAAGAAAGTCAGTTGCGATCTTCTGATAACAATATTTTGACACTTAAATTCTTTTATGAAAAAAATGAAACAATTGCTGGTAGCTTCCCATAATATTACTACGTTATCATTTTTGTGTTTATTTCTTACTGGCTTGTGAAGAATTCCGTCATATTTATTTTTATTCATGCTCTGATGCATCTTAGCACATTTCTAATTTATTTAAATTGCAGGTTAGTGAAATAATAAATTTTAAGGTGGTTTCATTCTGAAAAATCTGTGGAACAATAGATTGAAAGCATAAAATAGAGTGAAGAGAATCATGCCATGTTCTACGGGGAGATATGTTTTACCCTTTAGCAGCATATTAGAAATGCACACTTTAGAAACGGAGGCAAACTACACTGTACATCCTCCCACAAGACACATTTCTCAGCCTTGAGCAGAATTTTCCTCTTGGCAGAGAACTTTTTTGTGATGGGAAAGCTCACGAGTTTAATCTATTTATTATTTTTTGTACTAACAGAAATCAGCACACAGAATTTTAAACTACATTAAAAGAATAAGCCATTTGCTTTTTAGAATGGTTTTATTTGGCCAAGATATGTCATAGTTCTCCATAAAGTTTGTCAATACGTTTCATTAGAATTTAAAAACAAACTAAATGTACACCTAGAATGGTTTTGTTTGCCCAAGATACGTCATATTTCTTCAAGAACTTTGCCAATATGTTTCATTAGAATTTAAAAACAAACTAAATGTACACTTAGACTTATCTAAAAAATGGGAATATACAATACTAAATATGAAGCCAGTTTCAAAGATTTGTTAAAAATGCAATAAAAAAGTATTTTATTTCGAACTTTTGACTTTTGAAATATTCAGTGATATTTCTTAACAACATGAAGATATACTTTTTAAAAATCAAGCAAGACAATATATTTCAAGAGGTTATCAGAAAAACATTCTCATTGAATCAGGTGAGAATGTAGACACAAAAGTTTTACTATTTTTTGCTTTGTTCAGGTACCTGGCAAGTAGAAAAATTGATACATACATATTAAATTATATTAAGTTAATGTGTTTATAATTAATATATTCAATATATATTTCTTTGCTAACTTCTTCCATTGTCCTCTTCACTTTTTATACATGGAAACTTCTTTAAAGCATCACAAATGATCAGAAAATTACAATATAATTTGCATGTGCTATTCTTTTTGAGATTGCTGCATCTCTTTTAGACAGAAAGTGTCCTTGAGTTATCAACATTGGAAACTAGCCTCAAGTTTTTTCTTAATATTATTATTATTATTTATTTTTTTTGAGACAGAGTCTCGCTCTGTCTCCCAGGCTGGAGTGCAGTGGCGTGATCGCAGCTCACTGCAAGCTCTGCCTGCCGGGTTCACGCCCTTCTCCTGCCTCAGCCTCCCGAGTAGCTGGGACTACAGGTGCCCGCCACCACGCCCGGCTAATTTTTTGTATTTTTAGTAGAGATGGGGTTTCACAGTGTTAGCCAGGATGGTCTCGATCTCCTGACCTCGTGATCCACCCACCTCGGCCTCCCAAGGTGCTGGGATTACAGGCGTGAGCCACCACACCCAGCCCTTAATATTATTAAAAATCATAAATTTATAGTGCTACCATGAAAACACCTTAGCTCTTCAGAGTAGAACAGACAAACTGTGCATCAAGGGAGACCCGTCAGCTATTAAACTCCACAGAAGTCATCATGAGGCTCAAACATGGAATTTACAGTTATCTCCAAAAGAATCAGTTAGAAAATGCACAAGTGCCTGAAATGAACTACTTCCACATAGCATGAATACTTATATCCTCAGCACTGAAGCACAGACCCAACTTTGAAGATTTTAAACAATTTAGTGTTGAACTAGGAGTCTCTTAAGGTGAACCATCCCCCAAAATACTAGCAGTACCTTGAAATCTGGGACTACAAAACAAACAAAGAAACAAAAAAGATATAAAGAAAGGTAATTCTTGTATTGACACAGCTTTATTTTTAAATAATTGTTTCAGAAAAGCATGGGGATTTCTTTCCTGGTTTAATTTTACCAGTGTATAAGAAAGTTATTCATTTAAATTATATTAGATGATAATTTTTCTTTAATTCACTTCAAATATTGTTATTTTAATTCATATGATAATACCGTAATAACTAGCAGATTTCAGTGGATTTCTCAAAGAAAAGAAATTATTGTTTTTAATCTATTTTTTAAAAAGGTTTATCAATTATATGGTGGAGCTAATTCTATAAGAAGATTTTTTTAAACATATTGACTCAGTGACAAATGTTTGAACCTTCATTTGGAAAGATGTACTGACAAGAGAGCTTTTCATATAATGTAGTAATCGTTTTTCTTTTATGAAAATAGTAAGAGTGTCAAATAAAAAATAAGGTTGAAACAAATTTTACTAAAAGATTCTTGGAAATTTTTATCTTAGTTATTATGCAATAATCAAAATAACTATGAGAATCTCTTAAACAGAACACAAACATTTTTAAAAACAAGAACATAAAAGAAAGACTGTTATATTAAAAATAATTGTGCTCACCTATTTAGTCTTTAAGGGCATAAAATGTGTCACCTGTATTCCTACTACAAATTCTTGCATGTATTAGGCATTCAACAAATAACTGATCAAAAGCTAAACGATTGACTCTAGCCTGGATATATACAATCACGACTCAGTAATTATTTTCATGTAGATGATGACAATCATTGTGAAGCTGGGACAAAATTGCAAAGTATAAGCCCAACAGCTATTGTATAAGTTGACATAAGAGTTGGTGGTGTGTTTTAATGGTGAAATTATTGAGAAGTAGTTGAATTCAGTTAAATGTTTGGCTGAAAAGTTTGTTGAGCCCTCGGATGAGAAATTTGGGCCGTGTGAAACTCTAGAGCAAAGATGACTTTAAGAAAGTTTTTGTTAGTACTGTCTGAATTGTAGTGTTCCTTAATGAAATGGGCAGCAAATGTAAAAGATGTATTTGGTAAGGGAAAACCCAGAATTTAAATTGGGTCATGCTATTTTTGAACCTTTTATTAGATATACAAGTGGTGATGTAAAGATGGTCAAATATAGAAATCTGGAGATAAGAAAATGAGTGTAGCTGAAAAAAGTTGATTTATATCTCCCACAAGAAAAATAATATTATAAATGAGGGAGTGGATAGAGCTTTTTAAAGAGGAAATGAGCAATATTGTGTTACAAGGTGGAGAGAAGTCTGTTACGAATATGTTGGGAATTAACCCCTGGAGATGGAACCAGGTAGGCTCTGTGAATTTTACAAGGCTTGTTTTATTGGAATTGTAGGGTAAAATTTATTTGTGTACATTTTCCACCTCATTCAGTTTTAAATATCTTGATGGCAAGGTCAATGTTTTTTATCATGGAGTTGTACACGGCAAATTGCATAGTGCTTTCCAAATGAACACTTAATAAATATTTTGGAAAAATTTATTGAGTGATGTCAAGAAGGAAGACCAGCTCTTCATTTTGAAACTGTTTGATTTACTAAGTTGCCTATTTTAACTTGGTCTATATTTTTTGGAGAAATAGAGGATGTCAAAATCATTCACTTTGCACTTTTTTAATATTCATATTGAATGATTATGCTTTTTAACACGAACAAATAAAAAATGTATTTAATACTAAAGAACAAAACTGTTGCAGCCTTTAACGGTATTTGCAAATATGTATTCTCCTTCTCAGCAACATCTTGGATTGAGTGTAACTCTACTGGTCAAAGAATTTTTAAGTAGTGTTTTATTGCTAGAGCAGTATAGTTATTTGGCAATTTAAGACCTTTATTTTTCCTTTGTTACAACCAGGACATTCCAAACAGCAGCTCAGGTCCTGGAGCAAGGCCAGCAGTAATGTTTAAAAGGCTCCCTAAATGAACTTCAATTAAATGAATAAGAAAAAAACAAAACAAAAATGTTCATTGTTTGAAACCACAAGGTTTGGAGAGTATTTGCTACGTCAGTGTAACCTAACTTATTTTGATTGATACAAGCACAAACACAAAGCAAGATTGCTAAAAGCACTTATGTAGTTAAACTATATGACTGGATGATATTTTGAATTAATAACATATCCTATTTCTCTCAATATATTTAACTTCCTCTTACCTGCACTCAAGCAGTGGGAAAGTTATATCTTTTACTTCTGTAGAGAAAGAACAATGTAGGGAAGAAATGAGAAATAGAATCAAGCCATTCTAGTTTTTGTATCCCAAATGCTTAATATATTAGGAAGTCAGATAATGAAAAGGATAGAAGTGGAGGAAGATATTTGAAGTCATACAAATACTATGTTGGGGAAGAATCTATATGTGTGCAGCTTTTCCTCTAAAACAAGAAAAGAATTTCCCTGGAAAACTGGAACAAAATGTTCACTACGTGGTGGTGCACAGGGTTAAGCTTCTGGCAGTATGAGAAGGAGGCAGTAAGTTGAGAGAGTCTGGGCCGCATAAAATATTTAGGCAGATGAGATGATAAGCAACTTTTGAAAAATAGTTAAATATTCTAAATATCTCAGAAAACTATGCAAACTCATTGAACTTGATGGATACCTTCAAGGCAGTCATGAGAGATGGGTTTGCAGTAACGTATGTGAGCTGAGTATCTGCCCTGCTGTCTTCAAATGTTTACATTCTGTAACAAACAGAATTGTGACACAATCTCTAGGGATGGGTTTTATGTGTGGAAACAAGATTACCTGCCAATTCCATGGAAGAAAATATAAGAATATGAGCTACTGAAAATAAAGTTCTTACATACCTGAATCTGAATATTGTGATTAATATTCATAACTGCTGTATTTATTTGTGAAGTTGGTTCAGTACATTTGGTTCCTATTTGTGTGTGTCCAAAACATGTTGAAACATTTTATCACACTACCAATAATTATAATGTCAGTTAAAATTTCTATTCTTTTTGGAGTTTTATAAAACCTTTTCATAAATATTTTCTAATTTTTATAAAATCCTTCTAAGATGGTAACATTGCTATGTTTAATTCAATAGTTAATAAACTAAATGTACACTTCATGTGAAAGAAGAAAATGAGCTAGCGAAACAGTAGTTTTCCCAAATCTATGTTTTATTCAATGTTACAATATAATTGCTGAATTTAAAAACATGCTGCTTGAAGAAACAGTTTCATTATAAGGAACTGGAATGATCAATCAGAACCTAACAGATGTGATGAATCAATTTAGTTCTCTTAAAAAGTCTGAGTCTGAGGGTGTTCCCTCATTTGGAAGACCAATAGAGATTTAATATTCTAGCTTGAAATAGAGGGAATTTTCCAACAGAGAGGGAACTTCCAACACTGTTTCCTTACCTCTTTTTCTCTGTCTACTCCATATTTACCTTTTTGTTTTCAGAGAAAATGTTGCTATTTCTATTGCTTAGTATGTAGGATCCTTAAAGACCTGGACAATCTTCTGTTGAAGTTAGGACACATAAGTGGACTTCTTTACACCCCTCTGCTTCCTAGAGTAGAGTCTGTACGGCATCTCTCCTTCTTGCAACTATATTACTTATTCAGCAACCCTGGATCTCAAAGGTTTAAGTATATGCAGAGTTTTTTTTAGGGTGATCAGCTATCTATAATGGTGAGAGAAGAGAAAGCCTTACTTAAACTTATCATCTAAGATTTATTCTCTAAATATTTAGAACACTGTGCATTTGAGTAGATTGTGTGCATGTTCCGCTGTTAAAATTGTACTAGGCTCGTGATTCTGTTATCAGTCCTTTTGTGTAGAGCCGCAAGAGTTTGAAACACTAAAGGAGGCCGAGGCAATGGTAAATATGAGCTCCAAGCCTCCACCCCTAAACTCTGAATATATTGTTTTAGTGTACTTTCTTTATCACTTAAGGACTACTAAGTTCTGTTCCTGTAATGGAACTATACGTTATATTGGAATTTGGCTGAAATAGTACAAATAAATAATGTGTTTTCCTCAGAGTTTACGTGAATAAAATGGATTGCTTTAATGCTATTTAGATAGCATTTTGCTAAATCTCTTCCAGAGGGTGAGATCAAATGGATCCCACTTTAGTGGGATCATGCTTGAATTTGTAGTATAATCATGCTTGAATTCCTAGTAACTATAGAAAGAACTGGTCCCCAAAATACTTTTTAAAACGATATTATAACTAAGTGCAAATAATTAGACTAATTAAGACTTTTACATTAGAAATTAAAGACCTTAAAATACTTAGCAGCTATGAAGAACCCTGGAAAAGGATTGACCAATTTCTCCCATTTGGAATGAGTGTATTTATGCAGTAAAATTTCATAGTGAATTTATATAAAAAGTATAAAGTACTAGATAATTATTCATATTCAATGAAATATTAATTTTTTATATAAAAAGCACACACATTGCTTTTCTAAAAATGAAAGATTATAGTAAATTGTCTTCATATTAATTAAATATGAATTTAATTCATACGAGTTAAATATAATTATGTGGTATGAATAAGAAAAGCCATTAATGATACTGAAGATATTTTCTAGTATACATAAAGACAAAAAGTTACAAATAAAAAAGGCAGTTGTTCATGGAAAAAGAAAATTGGCAAATTAAAAGGCACAATTAAACTGACATGTGTTCTAGCATCTTTCTGACAGGTAATCTCACTGATCTGAATGCTGATATTTCCAAATGTGGAAGCCCCAAGTTTAAGAACTATGAATAATAATAATAACAACTTTAGAATAAATGTTTATCTAACGATGACATTAGTATATTAATTTCTGGAAAGAGATAATACACACAAATATAAAATATAAAATTTAATTAAATTTGGAATATTATGAAGACATTTAAATGGGTTATGTAACAACCCCCTTGTAGGACAGCATATAGTTATTGAAGAGATTTTTTTCAAGGTGTCTGTGATAATACGCTGACATGGTCTGGCTCTGTGTCCCCACTCAAATCTCATCTTGAATTATAATCTGAATGGTAATTCCCACATGTTGGGGAGGGACCTCATGAGAGGTGATTGGATCATGGGGGGTACTTCCTTTATGCTGTTCTCAGGACAGTGAGTGAGTTCAGAAATGATGGTTTTGTGAGGGGCTTTTCCCCTCTTTGTTCTGCAGTTCTCTCATTCTTCTCCTTCCTGCTGCCGTGTAAGGAAGGATGTGTTTGCTTCCTCTTCCACTGTGATTGTAAGTCTTCTGAGGGCTCCCCAGCCATGCTGAGCTGTGAGTCAATTAAACCTCTTTCCCTTATAAATCACCCAGGCTTAGGTCTGTGTTTATTAGCAGTGTGAGAATGAACTAATACAGTAAATTGGTACTAGTAGAGTGGGGTGCTGCTATAAGAATACTCAAAAATATGGAAGCAACCTTGGAACTAGGTAATAGGCAGACATTGGAACAGTTTGGAGGACTCAGAAGTCAACGTGAGAAAGTTTGGAACATCCCAGAGACTTGTTGAATGGCTCGGAATGAAATGATGATAGTGATATGGACAATAAGGTCCAGGCTGAAGTGGCTTCAAATGGTGATGAGTAACTTGTTGGGAACTGCAGTAAAGGTCACTCTTGCTATGAAAAGAGCCTAGTGGCATCTTATCCCAGCCCTTGAGATCTGTGGAACTTTGATCTTGAGAGAAATGATTTAGGGTATCCGGTGGAAGAAATTTCTAAGTGGCAAAGTGTTCAAGAGGAAGCATAGCATAAAAGTGTGGAAAATTTGCAACCTGACACTGCAGTAGAAAAGAAAACCCCATTTTCTGAAGAGAAATTCAAGCCTGCTGCAGAAATTTGCATAAGTACAAAAGGAACAGAATATTAATCACCAAGATAATGGGGAAAATGTCTCCAGAGCATTTCAGAGATATTCACAGCAGCCCCTCTCATACCAGGGCCAGGGCCAGGCCCAGGCCCCCCCTGCTGTGTGCAGCCTAGAGATTTGGTGCCCTGCTTCCCAGCCACTCCATCCATGGCTAAAAGGGGCCAAGGTACAGTTCAGGCCATTGCTTCAGAAGATGTGAGCCCCAAGCCTTGGCAGCTTCCATGTGCTGTAGGTCTTGTGGATGCACAGAACTCAAGAATTAATGTTTAGGAACCTCCACCTAGATTTCAGAGGTTGTATAGATAGATGTCCAGGCAGAGGTTTACTGCAAGGGCGGGGTCCTCATGGAGAACTTCTGCTAGGGCAGTGCAGAAGGGAAATGTGGGGTCAGAGCCCCCACAGAGTCCCCACTAGGGCACTGCTCAGTGGAGCTGTGGGAAGAGGGCCACCATTCTCCAGACTTCGGAATGGTAGACCCACCAACAGCTTGCACCGTGTGCTTGGAAAAGCTGCAGACACTCAACACCAGCCTGTGAAAGCTGCTGGGAGGGGTTTTTATCCTGCAAAGTCACAAGGGGGGAGCTGCGCAAGGCTGTGGGAGTCCACTTTTTGAATCAGCATGACCTGCATGTGAGACATGGAGTCAAAGGAGATGTTTTGGAACTTTAAGATTTAAGTACTTTCTTGTTGGACTTGCATGGGGCCTGTAACCCCCTTTGTCTTGAACAATTTCTCCCATTTGGAATGAGTGTATTTAATGGGCGTATTTAATTGAGGTACCAATGTCTGTACCTCAGTTGCATCTAGTAAGTAATTAACTTGCTTTTGATTTTACGGGCTCACAGGTGGAAGGGACTTGCCTTGTCTCAAATGAGACTTTGAACTTGGGCTTTTGCTGGAATGAATTAAGACTTTGAGGGACTGTTGAAAAGGCATGAGTGTGTTTTCAAATGTGAAAGGGATATGATATTCGGGAGGGGCCAGGGATGGAATGATATGGTCTGGCTCTGTGTAGCCACTCAAATCTCATCTTGAATTATAATCCAAGTTGTAATCCCCACATGTTGGGAGAGGGACCCCATGGGAGGTGATTGAAAAATGGGGGCAATTCCCTCATGCTGTCCTTGTGATAGTGAGTGGGTTCTAATGAGATCTGATAGATTTGTGAGGGGATTTTCCCCTCTTAGCCCTGAAGTTCTCTCATTCTTCCACTTCCTGCTGTCACGTGAAGAAAGACGTGTTTGCTTCCACTTCTGCCATGATTGTAAGTTTCCTGAGGCCTCCCCAGCCATGCTGAACTGCGAGTCAACTAAACCTCTTTCTTTATAAATTACCCAGTCTCAGTTATGTCTTCATTAGCAGCATGAGAATGGACTAATACACATGCATAATGGGTAATAATTAAAAACTTCCTTCTTCCCTTTTTAAATACACGACTTTTATTCTGTCTCAACCAATTTGTCTCTTTACCTTGTAAGAGATTAGGATTAGGTATAAAAAATGTGAAGATAAAGTATAATATTTAGCTGGTGACATTCAAAATTTTGGTGTAAAAATCACAAGCCTATTTTCTTGAGACATAGTCTAAGTCTACAGGCATATCACCCTAAATACACCTGATCTCATTTGATCTCGCAAGCTAAGCAGGGTCAGGCCTGGTTAGTACTTGGGTGGTAGAAACACTCTCTAAACTCTGTTTCCTACTTTAGTTTTGTGGGCTGAGCAACAGAGTTGTATGTAATAAAATTATTCAGATAGGGAGAAGGAGATGGAAATTCCCTTCCCCTCCTGAAATTTATAGTGAAAAAAGGAGAAACATATAGGTGAATCAGAATCAAATGTTTACATGTGTACTCATTTCTTTTCTGTGGATTTTAGTTTGAGGTGCAGGTGGTAGAAAGATGAAGGTATTACAGAATGCATACTCCTCTGATTAGGAGTTCTACATGTACACTTCTGTGTCAAAATGGAGAAGTCTAAGCCTAATCAAGAATAGAAACTTGCTGGTTAGAGACAGAGAGAAAGACAGACAGACTAGCAAGTATTCAGAAGCCTCGCCTTCTTTCAGGGCTGCATGGCCACATTAAGCTGAGAGCCAGCAAGTTTGTTATGGAGCCTAACATTATAGGACTTATTAGCTACAAAGTTGACGTTAGTGGTGGACCACTGTGCCAGGAAGCTGAAGGGACTACATGGCAGGACCCAGGACCTACAGACAGTGAACTCTGAAAGGGAAAATATTTGCAATTAAAAGCTGATCATGGTATCCTAGAATTTGCCCTGAGCCAAATAAAGAATGTATTCACCCGTTGCAGATGTCAACATCAGAGGCCAGCAAGACACTATGTGACTGGGCTGTGACTTTAATGCTCCAAAATATTTGTTTGATTTGACTTTTTATATAACTACCCCTCGTGCTTACTTAATCACACTCTTTAATGCCTGTCCTTTTTACTATTAACCCCCCCAGCATTTTTCCCCAACATTTCCCACCTCTTGTCTCCAGTTCCTGGTAACCACAATTCTGTGTTTCTGTGAGTTCAATATTATTACATCCCATTTACCACTGAGATCAGGCAGTATTTATGTGTCTTTCTGTACTTGACTTATTTCACTTAATGGAATGTTCTCTAGGTTCATTTATTTTGTAAATGACAAGATTTTCTTCCTTTTTATGGCTGAATAGTATTCTATTGTGTATATATACCACATTTGGTTCATCTGTTAATATGTCGATGAACAGTTAGACTAATTCCATCTCGGCTATTTTGAAGAATGCTGAAATGAATGAACATGGGATACTAGACAACTCTTCAATATACTCACTTCATTTCATTTTGATACATATCTAGTAGCGGAATTGCTGGGTCATATGGTAATTCTGTTTTTTATTCTTTGAGGAACCCCCACTACTTTTAAACATTAGAAATAAAAATAATATAAGTGGTTCTTGCAAGTTTTCTCTGCTACTGGAAACAAGGACTAGAAGTTAGAAGCAGTAGAAGGGGAGAAAACAGGAACATAATCAGCCCTTCAAAACTATTCGCCATTCTCAATATGTTGGATTTCCTGTCATCCATGTCTAGCCTTGTCTTTGAAAAAGTAAAAATGTGTGCAAAAACCATTAACTGCAGGCTTAATACTGAACTGTCTTTGTGCTCACTGTCTCTTTTCTGTGTTAGTTTCTTTCTTCAAACCATTTTAATCTTTTTAAAAATGCATTTTAGAAATGATTTTTATCTGATTTTATTTTTCTTGCCCTCTTTGTCTTATATTTCCTTCTTTCTTTTGTTGCTACTTATATCTGATTTTAGTATAATTAGATGTTCATGTTTGAAAATTCAGAAACTACCAAGTTACACATATCAAAAGAAATAAAATCACAGGATAAAATTATTATTTTTTTACATTTCAGCTCTTATTTTAGATACAAAGCATACATGTGCAGGTATGTTGCATGGAAATATTGCATGATATTGAGGTTTGGGATGCGGATCCCGCGTCCAGGCACTAAGCATAGTTCTCAACAGGTGGTTTTTCAACCCAGGACTTCATCTCTCCTCCCCGCTCTAGCATCTACAGTGTACATCGTTCCCATGTTTATGTCCATGTGTGCTCACTGTTTAGCTCCCACTTATAAACAAGAACACGTAGCCTTTGGTTTTCTGTTCCTGTGTTCTTTTAGGATTATGGCCTTCAACTGCAAAATGATTAATATTTTAATGAGCTTCCATCAAATTCTCATACTTATCTGTGTGCAGTTCTATAAACACAGGCAGTAACATATATATATTTATATATATGTTTATGTATAAATATATAAATATATAAAATACATTTATTTATATATACACAGTTATACATTTATATGTGTGTTTTGCATCTATGCCTAATATTTCATTATATCCATGATTTTTCACATAAATTCTGAAGATGTAATTATGTAATTTGTTGAGATATTTTATATTAAATGTTCTGAAAAAAGAAAAATGAAAACAACTCAATTGAATTCCTATTGTATGATTATCTTAAGAAGAAGGGACATAGGCATAACACCAATTTGCTTGACTTAGCATGATGACCATTTCTTAACTTTTTAATTAAAAACCCAATGAAGTTTTATCATGTTTTAAGGTTTTTAGATAATTTCATATAGTGTGTCAATTATTCAAGGCAGTTGCTTGATGGAAAAGAAAGCAAGTTTCTTCTTGCCTACCTTTTACCCCCAAACTACTGCTAAAGGGATAAGCAATGAGAATTTTTTTTTCAGAGTCAGGGTTTCAAAAAAAAAAAAAAAATTTGTCAAATGCATGCTTTATAGCAGATCATTTTGTTTTCCTGCTTCTGCAATGTGACATAGGAAAATGAGTGTTGAATTAGAAAAATCCCCTGGAAATAGAATGGTCTATTTGTTTGGCTGATTAGAAGCAGGAAAAATAGATAAACTAAGAATTTAGGAAGGCAAAACGGACCTCTGATAAGTGAGGTGAGATAAACACTAAAGAAAACTGCCAAAAGACAATTTTGACTCAATATAAACTAAAGAAAAAAGTGGTAACAAGAGAGACAAAACCTAACCTGGAAAAATTTAGTCTACAATAAGCTAAATTAATGATTACCAAAAGTATTGAATGTCCATGAGCCAGATACTAAGTCTGTCTTATGTATTGTCTGATTTAATTGCCACAGCAGCCCTATGATATAGTGACTGTTAACCTAAATTTACAGATAAGAAAATGAAGCCTGAGGGTATTTTGCCCAAAATCACTGCTAGCATTTAGCATACTGGGGTGGAAATTGAGGTTTAACTGTGTCAGTATGCAATTGTCTCAGATGCAATATTCTATTTCCTTGTGAGGAGCAATGAGAGTTTCTATCCCAGAAAAAGATAAGTAGTGATAATGGTTAAAAAAAAAAGTTACCTATTTTTATTTTACCTACCTTTAAATATTAAAGCACATTTAAATATAATTGCTTAATATACATTTTGTTTTTTGAAATTTGAAAAATCTGTTCTAAAAGGCCATACATTTTCTCTTCTGAAAAGCAACAAGAGTATTGCTATCTCACAGTGTTAAAGTAAAGATGGAACATGGAAATGAAGGTAAAATGCTAGCTAAGTGCAATCCTGGCTCATACACACTAAGAACTCACAAAATAGTTAATGAGGGTATTGTTATACTGGCTTTGACAAACCAGTGACTTATTGCTGGAATTGTTTCTGATGTGCCTTAAATGTTTAAATTCTTAAAATGGGCCTACTCCTGAATGAATCTGTGTGTCTTTTCAAATGTTTCACAGTGATATATTTTTATTATATTTCAATTTTTAGAAATGTTTCAGTTATGTATTTTTGTGTACGATAATTTAAGTATAAAAGCATTTTCTTGAGTAATTCTCTTCTTTTTGGAAACATACAAGCATAGCTGTGCTATGTACATGTATTAATAATTTGATTTAAGAGACTGAATGCCTCTCATGTATTTTTCGGGGGATGTTTACCTAATTTTCGTGGTCAGTGATAAAAATTCTTAAATCATTAAAATGTTATTAAATATTAAATATCATTAAAATATTTGTTGAGTCATCAATTAATAAAGCATTTAATCTGATTCTGGTGTTTAGTTGATATGGGATTTCTTCAGGAAGAATAGATAACAAGAAGACAGCAATTGAAAATTCAAAATGAATTAAGAAAAATCCACTTAGGAAATACAGAAATGTTTAATAAAAAATAAAAAGTGGTAAAAATGGCAGAGGTTATAGTGACAAGCAAAAAAGGAAAGAACAAAAATTATGATCGCAAAAGTTACTCAAAAAAAAGTAATTACATAAGCCCCCATTTAAAGACGTGGTTTAGATAAAGCCAAAAAAATTCTGATATTTAAAAAATAGCTCTATAGGCCGGGCATGGTGGCTCACGCCTGTAATCCTAGCACTTTGGGAGGCCGAGGCGGGTGGATCACCAGAGGTCAGGAGTTCGAGACCAGCCTGACCAACATGGAGAAACCCCATCTCTACTAAAAATACAAAAAAAATTAGCCGGGCGTGGAGGTGCATGCCTGTAATCCCAGTTACTCGGGAGGCTGAGGCAGGAGAATCGTTTGAACCCAGGAGGCGGAGGTTGCGGTGAGCCGAGATCGTGCCATTGCACTCCAGCCTGGGTGACAAGAGTGAAAACTCCGTCTCAAAAAAAAAAAAAAAAGCTCTATAAAAGGAATACTTTATATGCAAGGTATTGAATAGTTAATAATTATCCTAAACAAGACTTCCTTCTAGGTCTCAAATCTAAGGTTTCTGATATCTGCCAATTCTGGTTTAACTATTAATAAAAATAAATGTTTCAATTATAAATATTAGATAATGTGTGATAATAGGTCGCTAGGTAAAATACAGGGCTCTCAGGTTAATGTAAATTTCAGATAAATAACAAATACTACTTTATATGAGTAAATATAGGAATATGTAATTTAAGACATACTTAATTAAATGTACTTTAGTTTTATTTGCTAAGTCCAGCAACTCTATGTAGGAGTGATGCTTTACAGAATATTTAAGCATATATTCAGTCCTTCACTAATAGTCAAGAATCATTTTTTTTTTTTTTGAGATAGAGTTTCACTCCTGTTGCCCAGGCTAGAGTGCAATGGCATGATGTCGGTTCACTGCAACCTCCGACTCCTGGGTTCAAGCAATTTTCCTGCCTCAGCCTCCCAAATAGCTGGGATTACAGGCACCCACCACCTCACAGGAGCTGATTTTTGTATTTTTAGTAGAGATGGGGTTTCACCATGTTGGCCAGGCTGGTCTTGAACTCCTGACCTCAAGTGATCCATCCGCTTTAGCCTCCAAAAGTGCTGGGATCACAGGCGTGACCCACCACACCCGGACCTTATTTTTTATTTTTTGTTTATTAATTACATATTGACATTTGAAAATAAATTGAGGCACCATATGTTAAAGGCAACATACATAAGGGCACTGAAATTTCACTTTACCATAAAATCTACACTATATTAGGAAACTGGTTTATGATATAATTTGAAGAAACACACACTCAAAAACAGAGTTTGAAGCAAAATTAGGTAAGTTGAAGTCAATAATGCTATGAATATTAAAACTCAAGTCAAAGAGGACCCATATTACAGGGAAAGCAACAGAGAAATCAAATATATGAAAAGACAATCATTGTCAATATTTGAGATTCCAAACCACCCACAGGTTCCAAAGCGTGCTGTGAGAAAACTGATTTATTGTATTGAAATGAAAGTTCTGCATATGTATTCCAGTACTTAAAGTATAATAAAATAAAATAAAATAATCTCTGGACAGATGCTTCTCTTCTGGCATTCTATTTATAGGCTCAGACGTAAGAACCACAGGGGTCATGCAAACCTGGGGAGTGTTGCTCAGGCAGTTCCTTCCTACTCATGGCTGGGCCGTCACTGCATTATTAATCAAAGCTTGTTCAATCAACTCTCTCTCCTGCCAACCTGTTTAATACAATCTGACACTTAAAAAAAAAAAAAAAGAAAAGTTCAGAGCTCAGGCAGTCGAAGCAAATGGGCAAAGTCATTGCAGACCAAGAAATGGAATGAGCAGCATAAGACAGGAATCAAGTAAAGCCAAATCTTGAAAACTCTGGCATGAAGCCAATCTCAGGATAATAGCCAACTACACTTCCAAGTGAAAACATGAAGATACAGTAATTAGATTTAATTGCAAGAGTCTGAGCAGTAAAATGGTTGTAGAATTCTAAAGAAAAGGACCGGTTCTGACAATGCCAGGATTAAAGTTAATAACTTAAATGTGCATACATAGAGGTTTATATATAAATATGAATACAAAATTATACTGGGAATATTAAATAGTGAAAAATTACGTCGGGCGCAGTGGCTCACGCTTGTAATCCCAGCACTTTGGGAGGCCGAGGCGGGCGGATCACGAGGTCAGGAGATCAAGACCACGGTGAAACCCCGTCTCTACTAAAAATACAAAAAAATTAGCCGGGCGTGGTGGCGGGCGCCTGTAGTCCCAGCTACTCGGAGAGGCTGAGGCAGGAGAATGGCGTGAACCCGGGAGGCGGAGCTTGCAGTGAGCCGAGATCGCGCCACTGCACTCCAGCCTGGGCGACAGAGCGAGACTCCGTCTCAAAAAAAAAAAAAAAAAAAAAAAAAAATTAAAGCATAAAAACATGAGCGTTTGAAAAAAATGAAAATATATAACAAACCAGTTCTTAATTTTGAAATACTTATTTTGATACCAGCTCTATTCTGCAGTGTCCTAGAGATATATTGGTGAGCAAAACAAATATAGATCCTGCTCCGTAGAGGCTACAGTTTTGCATTTACAAACTGTAGTAAGTATCATATAAGAAAATAACAGTGTTAACTGTTTGACTTAAACATCTATAAGGAGGTTGGAGAACATTGCACTAAGGAGTTGACTGTGTGTGTGTATGTGTGTGTGTGTGGTGTAGATCAACAGAGGCTGGATCATAAAGCTCCTTATAAGCCATGCTAAGGATTGTTAGACTTTATCCTAGAACAATGAAGGGCCTTTGGAGGATGATGGGGAAAATTTACATGGTCACATGGAGGTGAGAATCAAAGCTGAGGAGTAAGAGTGTCACCAAATGTCCAGTTTTGGTGTAAAAGTACATCCATGAAAACATTATAATGGTTATATACTGAGATCAGATATGTGCATGTCTGACATTATTCTGAAACCATTGCTTTTACTCAATTACTTTTATTGAGGAAGAATGAGGCAAATCACCCTCAGATAATAGTATTACCGGCAATGTGCAACTATTGGTACAGCAGTATTGGAAATTTTGAATTGTATTGCTTTAACCATGTCCACAAAAAAATGGCTTGCAGTGTTAGAATAAAAATGATGAAAAATATATAGATTAACTAAAAATAGATTTTTTTTCTTAAACACTTTTAGAAGCACTGGTGATATTTGATCACATAGTTCTTTTGCATCACAAAATACTGTGTTTGTAACACATTTCCTTCTCAGAAAAAAAAATGCAAATATTAAGGTTTCTTTTAAAATCGAATGGGACATATTTTCTAAGAAATAGTCACAGATAAAATTTTTTAAATTAAAAGACTATACCAGGAAAGGAAGGGAGAAAGGAAGGAAAGAAGTTGTGGGGGAAGGAGAGAGGCCCGAAGGAAGTAAAGGGTAAACATTGATACATTCTAAATATTAAGACATTTTAAAAGTATTTGTATTAACATTGTTTTTCCATTATCTCCTATTAGCCTAAATTTTCTGTTTTGCTCCAGCTTCTTATTATACAGGACTTGACAACCCCTCATGACTGAGGTTGTTGTGAATATTTTAAATGATAACCATCTATCTCTTGAAGAACTATCCTATCTTCAAGAACACTTAGGATTATTGTGAAAAATTATGTTTCTGGTAGCTGATGGAGAGTAAGCAGTGAGAATAAATATTTTTATGTCAGAATTGCCTACAGATTTTCTGCATATTAATCAAAAGAGTTATTTGCAATGCCCGATTTTCATGTTGTTTGTATAGTATGCAGTCTACAAACTCTACAGGAACAACTCTAGTAAAACACACACAAGATACATTAAATGAATTACCGTATTCTCCAAGCTACCACAATGTGGAGGCAAACATCAAATATAATCAAATCTCCAAAGACTGTTTTTTCCATTTTACAAAAAGATTAAATATTGAATGAAAATCAATTGCTTGTTTCTGAAAGAGGTATTCCCCTATATATAATGTCCTCATTTCTCTCTGAGTGTATATGCCAGATGATTTTTTTTAGGAGAAATTTTCAGTGCTAACGATTTAATAGATTACCTCTACTCCTGCCAGATGCTTTTACATGACTTAAGTTATAAAACGTTGCTTTGATTCTCCCCAGATTTACGTCTGTCCCATACATTGCACATTTGGAGACACCAAGTTTTACACAAATGTGTTTGAATTCTGTTTCTGAAGGCAAATCTCCCACTCCATTGTTTTTGTTACCTGATACAATGTGTATCTTAAAATAAGAGTATACCAACATAGAAAATGTGAAATTAAAGAATGAGAAACACACAGATAATTTTGAAGTAAAAAATTGTTTGTTGATCTTCTGAATATCATGTTTAACTACTTAACATCTTTCAGTCTCATCCTAGGCTGGCTAGTTCAATTTGTACTTTTGCAGTGCATGAGTATTTGTAACCTAAAACGTCTTGTAAAATATAATTTGCCCTGTTATTTTTATGAACTGATTTGAAAGCTTATTATGAATTTCTTCTCAATTTCTCTTAACTCTTAACATTCATTAGACTTCCATTAGTGGTACTTAGACCTGCTTTTGCCTTCAATAAGGTTTAAATTAAATCCTAAGAACGTAAGTGGTGAGACAGCAGAATTAACTTCTTCTTTGGCCAATATTATGTCTCCCACAATGGTAGAATGGAGTATTATACGGGAGGCATAGAAATGTCCTGCAAGGAATTACTGCCCACAATAGAAAAGACATGGAATGAACCTAGATGCCCATCAATAATAGACCAGATTAAAAAAAAAAAGTGATACACATACACCATGAAATACTATGCAGCCACAAAAGGGATGAGATCATGTCCTTTGCAGGGGCATGGATGGAGTTTGAAGCCATTTTCCTCAGCAAACTAGCACAGGAACAGAAAACCAAACACTACATTTTCTCACTTATGAGTAGGAGCTGAATGATGAGAACACATGGACACATTGGAGAAACAAAGAGTGGGGCCTGTGGGTGGGGAAAGGGAGACTATCAGGAAGAAAAGCTAATAGATGCTGGGCTTAATACCTAGGTGATGGGATGATCTGTCTAGCAAACCACCATGGCAGATGTTTACCAATGTAACAAACCTGCATATCCTGCACATGTACCCCTGAACTTAAAATAAAAGTTGAAGAAAAACAAAACAATAAAAAACAAACAATAAGCATCCTTCAAGGAAATATTTTTTAAATGATATAAAGTAATTGTTTCACCTTTTAAAATTAAATCATGATTTAATGTTAAGAGTTCTTTAATCTACTTACATTTTATCTTAAATGAATAAAGTTATATCTTTATGTTTAGTACCGTGAAATAATTATATTGTTCTAATTTGTCATAATAATGTCTACCTTCAAGGGACAACTTTATTCTCATTTTCTAGCTAGTAATCAACGTCATTCTCAAACTTTCCTTGCTTTTCATAACCTTGTAGATGACTCTGATCTTTCTGTGGATATTAGTATAGGCAGTGTATACTTGAATACTATAGTTCTACACAAAGTTATAGGAAAAAAATTTTATACAGTACTATATGTTTTAAGTGTCATAGAAAATTCAATATTGGATTATCTTCAAATAGATGTTAATGTTACAATGACCCATTGTATTTAATCTATTTAAGGTCCTTCTTTTCCTCAATTTTTTGTCTTTTTATGTTCTAATAGATAAAGTGAAATTTTGACTGGATACAAGAATATACTGTCATATAATTTTCAGATTTTGATAATGCTAATATTTTTATTGTGCTATGCATAGCAAATGCGTTAGGTGTGGTGCCTTATAAAAGCACATAAATATTTTGAGTACAGGTTATACTAACAAGTCTAATGTTATATAAAAAATTAAATATTAGTTTTAGATGCATTAATATATGTTTTCCTATTTGAAACTAACCAGGCTTCTACTTTTAGAACTCAAAGGTAATACTCTATCACTTTCATTTGTCTTTAGAAACTGGCAATTTTTGGTATGATATACAATTTTTTAGTTTTAATTTTGCTCAATTCTTTCAATTTCCAGGAATATAGAGTTTTTTATAACCACAAAAATTTATTCCCACATTATGGTGTTCTTCCTAAATACTCTTGAAACAATTCTTAAATGACAGCTAAACCTTTTTTTCCTTTCATTGTAATTCTTTCTACAGAGTTATTTCATGAACTGAACTATTTCCAGACACTTAATTTGATACCATCAAATTTATTTTCAAATTAGAGGTATTTTAAAAGAATATTAACAATTTGGCATTCTCAGGTAGAATAAAAATCTAGATTAACGAGGTGGGTAAAGAATTATGAAGACAAGAAAGAGGAATACATGGGACAGAGCAGCTAGCGAAAAATATGGTTGAGGGAGATCAATGAGGTAGTGAAGATGTGTGGTTAAGTGTCCCTTTGTATTCCTGTGTTTATAGTCATCTCGCCCAATTTCCCATAAAACTTCTGTAGCGTGTGTGTGTACACAGACACAAAGACTCACACACACGCACACCTCCCACTGTATTATTGTCAAACATATAGAAATTAGCAGTGTTTCATGTTTACATCGAGTGATATTATCTATGCTTTGTGTAATCTTTTCAGATTTCTTAATACATCTCAACCAACATTTATATCCCCTCTAATGTTCTTCCCCAATTGCAAGCATATTTGTATATTCTCTGATTCTGTACGTATTCTTAAAATCATATCCAGTTCTCTTCTGGATTGGGTTTTCTAGACAAATCACAAAACTTTGAGATGAGTTTTGACGTGATGTGTTATTATGCATTGCATGCCTGTATCAAAGTGTCTCTTGTACCCCACAAATACATACACCTACTATGTATCCACAAAAATTAACAATTAAAATAATAAATAAATAAAAGAAAACAGAAAAAACTAAAATTTGGAATAATTTTATTTTTCAATTTCATTTTTAATTGACAAAATTATATGTATTTATTATGTACAACATGATTCAA
This sequence comes from Symphalangus syndactylus, assembly GCF_028878055.3. NCBI lineage: Eukaryota > Metazoa > Chordata > Mammalia > Primates > Hylobatidae > Symphalangus > Symphalangus syndactylus. The sequence goes on along the minus strand of NC_072424.2, from coordinate 56,722,536 downwards.
ATGTATATATAATGTAAAATGTTAAATATAATTAGTGTGTACATTGCCTTACATAGTTATCATTTTTGTGGTGAAAATACCAATTGTCTTATCATTTTCAAGAATAAAATATATTATCATTAATTATATTCGCTATGCCATACAATAGATCCTTGAACTTCTTCCTTTTAACTGTAAATAGGAATCCTCTGACCAACATCTCCCCAACCAACCCAACCTTTGAGAGCAACCATTCTACTCTCTGCTTCTATGAGATCCACTTTTTTTAATAGCTTCTCTCTATTAATGAGATCATGCAGCATTTGTATTTATGTGCCTGGATAATTTCACTTGAAATAATTTTCTCCAGGTTCATCCATACTGTTCATCCATACTTCACCTACAAATGACAGGACAACTTTCTTTTTTCTAGACAAATAGTGTTGCATTTTATATAAATATACATTTTCTTTATTCATTTGTATGTTGCTGGACACTTAGGTTGATTCTATATTTTGGTTTTTCTGAATAAAGCTCCAATAAATATGGGATTGCATTTGTCTCTTTGACATACCAATTTCATTTCCTTTGGGCATATACCCAGTAGTGGAATTGCTGGATAATGTGGTAATTCTATTTTTAACTCATTGAGAAAACTTCATACTGTTTTTCCAAATATCCATACTAATTTTCATTCCCATCAACACTGTGTGAGGGTCCCCTTTTCTCCACATTGTTTGAAAACTTATCCTTTGACTTTTTGATGATAGCCATTTTCACATGAGGGAACAAATATCTATTGTGGTTTTGATTTGCATTTTTCTGGTGATTAGATATTTTGAACATTTTTAAATATAATCTGTTGGTCATCCATATGAATTATTTTGAGAAGTACCTATTCAGGTCAGTTGTTCACTTTTAAATCAGGTTATTTGTTTCCTTGCTGTTGAGGTTTTTGAGTTCCTTGCAGATTTTTCATAGTAACCCTTTATCAGATATATGGTTTGCAAATATTTTCTCCTACTTTGTAGGTCTCTTCACTCAGTTGATTATTTACTTTGCTGTGCAGAAGCATTTCAGTTTGATGCAATCTCATTTGCATGCTTTTGCTTTTGTTTCTTGTGCTTTTGAGGTCATATGCAGAAAATCATTGCTCAGACAAATATCATGCAGCTTTCCCCCTATGTTTTATTTTAGTAGATTAATAGTTTCAGGTCATACATTTAAGTCTTCAATCGTTTTGAGTTGATATGTTTATATGATGAGAGATGAAGGTCTTTTTTCTTTTGCATGTGGACATACAGTTTTCTCAACACCATTTATTGAAGACACTTTCTTTTACCCATTGTGTGTTTTTGATAACTTTGTCAAAAATCAGTTGGCTGTAAATGCCTAGGTTTATTTCTGGACTCTTTATTCTATTTCATTTTTCTATGTGATTGTTTTTATGCCAGTACCATGTTATTTTGGTTAGTATATCTTTGTAGTATATTTTGAAGTCAGGTAGTGTGATGCCTCCAGCTTTGTTCTTTTTGCATATATATATATATATATATATATATATATATATATATATATATATATAAATGTTTGTGGGTTCATAGTATGTACATATATTTATGGGATACAGGAGCCGTTTTGATACAGGCATCCCAAATGAAATGAGCACATCATGGAGAATGGGGTATTCATTCCGTCAAGCATTTGTTATTTGAGTTACAAACAATTCAGTTACACTCTTTATTTTGAAATGTGCAATTAAGTTACTATTGACTATGATCACCCTATTGTGCTGTCAAATAGTATACCTTATTCATTCGACTTTTTGTACCCATTAGCTATCCCCATCTCCGCTCCTCAACCCACTGTGCAACCCTCCACTAACCTTCCCAGATTCTGCTAACCATCCTTCTACTCTCTATGTTCATCAGTTCAATTGTTTTAATTTTTAGATTCCAAAAATACATGAGAAAATGTGATGTTTTTCTTTGTGCCTGGCTTATTTCACTTAACATATTCAAGTTTCAGTAAGCTATGTTTCTCTTTTTGTTTATCTTAACATATTTTTAATTTCCCCTTTAATTTCTTGATTGACATAATGGTTGTTCAAAATCATGTTGTTTAATTTTCAGGTATTTGTGAATTTTCAAAAGTTCCTCCTTTTATTGATATCTAGTTTTGTGCCATTGTAGTCAGAAAATGTATTCTATATGATTTTAATTCTCTTATGTTTGTTGAGACATGTTTTTCAGCCTAACATGTGATCTATCTTGGGTAAGGTTTCCTGTGCACTTGAAAAGAATGTGTATTCTGCAGCTGTTGGATAGAATGTTCTCTGTATTTCTGTTTGGTCCATTTGGTATAAAGTGTAATTTAAGTGCGATGTTTCTTCACTGATTTCCTGTTTGGCTGATCTATCGATTGCTGCATGGCATGTTGAGGTCCCCGACTATTATTGTATTAAAATCTATTTCTTTATTTGTTTTATGTATTTAGGCACTCCAATGTTGGATGCATACAGTTGTCCTTTGGTATTCATGAAGCATTGGTTTCAGGATCCTCTGTGAATACCAAAATCTGCAGACACCTATGTCTACCATAAAAAAAAGATGAAGTATTTGAATATAATTTATGTAAATGTTCCCATACACTTTAAGTCATATCTAGATTATGTATAATAAGTAATACAATGTAAATGCTACATAAATCGTTGTTATACTATATTTTTATTTATATTATTTTGTTATTCTATTTATTTATTTATTTGATATTTTTGATCTGTAATTATATAAATCTGTGGGCGCAGAACCCATGGATACAAAGAACCAACTGAATATATTTGCAACTTTTATATCTTCTTGTTGAATTGACCTTGTTATCATGATATAATGACCTTTGTCTCTTTTTACAGTTTTTGATTGAAAGGCTATTCTATCTGATATAAATACAAGTGTTTCTGCTCTCTTTTGGGTTCCATTCACATGGAATGTCGTTTTGAATTTCTTTACTTGCAGTCTATGTGTGTCCTTATAGGTGAAGTGAGTCTCTTCTAGCTGGTATACACTCTTGATTTTTTTTTTATCCATTCAGTGCCTCTATGTTTTTGATTGGAGAATTTAATCTATATATACAAGGACTTACTACTTTCATTTTGTTAATTGTTTTTGGTTGTTTTGTATATATTATATTTCTTGATCTCTTACTGTCTTTCTTTGTTGATAAGTTATTTTCTTTAGTAACACGTTTTATTCTTTGCTTTTCATTTTTGTGTTTCTGTTATAGGTTTTTTCTTTATGGTTACCGTGACCCTTACAAAATATATTTTATAGTCATAAAAGATTATTTTAAGCTGATAGCAACTTAACTTTGAATGTGAGGAAAAAAACAAAACTCTACACTTTTACTCAACTTTCCCCCACATATTTTTAACTTTTATTTTAGATTCAGAGGGCACATGTGGAGGTTTGCTACATAGGTAAATTGTGTGTTACAGGGGTTTGGAATACAGACTATTTAATAACCCAGATATCAGCATAGTATCCAATAGATAGTTTTTCAATCCTCACCCACCTCCCACTCTCCACCCTTAAGTAGACTACAGTGCCTGTTGCTCCCTTCTTTGTGTCCGTATATCTCCAATATTTAGCTTCCAATTATGTTAGAACATACAGTATTTGGTTTTCTGTTGCTGTATTAGTTTGCTTAAAATAATGGCTTCCAATTCCATCCAAGTTGTTAACAAGAACATAATCTTCTTCTTTTTATGGCTGCAGAGTATTCCATGGTGTATATGTACCAAATTTTCTTTATGCAGGCTACATTCATGGGCATTTAGAAGGAGTCCATGTCTTTGCCATTGTGAATAGTGCTGCCGTAAACATAGGCGTGCATGTGACTTTATGGTGGAACGACTTATATTCCTTTGGGTATACACCCAATAGTAGGATTGCCGGGTTGAATGATAATTCTGTTTTAAGTTCTTTGAGAAGTTGCCAAACTGCTTTCCACAGTGGCTGAACTAATTTAGATTCCTAGCAGCATTGCATAAATGTTCCCTTTTCTCTATGGCCCCAGAAGCATCGGTTATTTATTGACTTTTGAATAATAGCCATTCTGACTGGTATGAAATAATATCTCATTGTAATTTTGATTTGCATAGTGATTAAGTTGAGCATTTATTTATATGCTAGTTGGCCACGTGTATATCTTAGTTTTAAAAATGTCCCTTTATATATTTTGCCTGCTTTTTATTGGGGTTGTTTGGTTTTTGCTTGTTGATTTATTTAAGTTCCTTGTATAGATTCTGGATATTAGACATTTGTCAGATGCAGCGTTTGCAAATATTTTCTCTCATTTTGTAGGCGGTTTACTCTGTTGACAGTTTTGTTTGTTGTGCAGAAGCTCTTTAGTTTAATTAGATTCCATTTGTCCGTTTTTGTTTTGGTTACAGTTGTTTTTGGCATCTTCATTATGAAATCTTTGTCAGGGCCTATGTCTAGAATGGTATTTCCTAGGTTATTTTCCAGAGGTTTTATAGTTTTAGGTTGTGCATTTACATCTTTAATCCATCTAGAGTTGATTTTTGTATATGGTATAAGGAAGGGGTTCAGTTTTAATCCTCTGCATATGGCTACTACCATTTATTGAATAGGGGGTCCTTTCCCCATTGCTTGTTTTTGTTGATTTGTTGAAAATGAGACGATTGTAGGTGTGCAGCATTATTTCTAGGTTCCATTCTGTTACATTTATCTAGTGTCTACTTTGTAGAAGTATCATGCTGTTTTTGGTATTGTCTTGTAGTATAGTTCGTAGTTGGATAATGTGATGTCTCCAACTTTGTACTTTTTGCATAGGATTGCCTTGGCTACTAGGGCTCTTTTTTGGTTCCATATGAATTTTAGACTAGTTTCTTTCCAATTCTGTAAAGAATGTCATTGGTATTTTGATACGAATAGCATTGACTCTATACTTCACCTTGGGCTTTATGGCCATTTTAATAATATTGATTCTTCCTTTTTGGATGCCTTTTGTTTCTTTATGTTGCTTAATTGCTCTGGCTAGGACTTCCAGGACTATGTTGAATAGGAGTAGTGAGAGAGGGCAGCCTTGTCTTACGACTTTTCAAGAGAAAACTTTCCAGCTTTTGCCTATTCAGTATGATGTTGGCTGTGAGTTTTGCATAGATGGCTCTTATTATTTTGAAGTATGTTCCTTCACTGACTACTTAGTTGAGGATTTTTGACATGAAGTGATATTGAATTTTATCTAAAGCCTTTTATGCATTTACTGAGATGATTATATGGTTTTGTTTTTACTTCTGTTTATGTGATGAATCACATTTATTGATTTGTGTATGTTGATCAAATATGCATCCCAAGGATAAAGCCTACTTGAACATGGTAGACTAGCTTTTTGATGTGCTGCTGGATTTTGTTTGCTAGTATTTTGTTGGGGATTTTTTCCATCAATGATCATCAAGGATATTGGCCTGAAGTTTTTCATGTTGTTGTTATGTCTCTGCCAGGTTTGGGTATTTGGATGATACCGTCCTCACAGTAGGTGTCACTCCTCTTCATTCTGTGGAATAGTTTCAATAGGACTGGTATCAGGTCTTCATTATACATTTGGCAGAATTTGGCTGTGAATCTATCTGGTCCTGGAATTTTATTGTTTGGTAGACTTTTCATTACTGGTTCAATTTTAGAACTCATTATTAATCTGTTCAAGGATTCAATTTCTTCCTGGATCAATCTTAGGAAGTTGTATGTTTCCAGGATTTTATCAACTCTTAGGTTTTCTAGATTGTGTGCAAAGAGGTGTTCATAGTAGTCTTTGAAAGTTTTATTTTATTTCTGTGGGGTCAATGGTAATGACTCCTTTGTCATTTCTGATTATGTTTATTAGGACTTTCTGTCTTTTTTTAAATTGATCTAGCTAACGGTCTATCTATCCTATTAGCTCTTTCCAATAAAAAAAATCCTGGATTTGTTGATCTTTTGTATGGTTTTTGTTTCTCTATTTCATTCAGTTCAGCTTTGATTTTCATTATTTTTTTGTCTTCTGCTAGCCTTGGGGTTGATTTGCTCTTCTTCCTCTAGTTCCTATAGTTGTGATGTTAGACTGTTAAATGGAGATCTTTCTAACTTTTGATGTGGGTGATTATTGCAATAAACTTCCCTCTTAACATTCCTTTAGCTGTGTTCCAGAGACTCTGGTATGTTTTATTCTTGTTCTCATTAGTTTCACAGAATTTGTGGACTTATGTCATTATTTTCCCAGAAATCATATAGGAGTAGGTTGTTTAATTTTTGTGTAGTTTTATGGTTTTGAGCACTTTTCTTGGCACTGATTTTTATTTTTATTGCACTGTGGTCCAAGAGTGTGGTTGATATAATCCCTTTTTAATCTAATTGCTGGGGATTGTTCTATGCCTGATTATGTGGTTGATTTTAAAGCATGTGCAATATGAAGGTGAGAAGAATGTATATTCTGTTGTTTTTGGTGGAAAGTTCTGTAGATGTACATTAGGCCCATTTTGTCAGGCATCAAGATCTGGTTCTGAATATCTTTGTTAGTTTTCTGCCTCAATAATTTTTTTAATACTATAAGTGGAGTGTTGAAATTTCCCACTGTTAATTTGGGGTTTTGTAAGTCCCTTCATAGGTCTCTAAGGACTTGCAGTATGCATCTGGCAGTGTTTATATTTAGAATAGCTAGGTCTTCTCATTGAATTGAGTCCTTAACCATTATGCAATGCCTATTTTTTTAACTTTTGTTGGTTTAAAGTTCATTTGTGTTTTTTAATTTTTTTTTCCCTCAGAGTAGAGTAACAACCATTGCTTTTTTTTTCTGTTTCTGTTTGCTTGGTAGATTTTTCTTCATCACTTTACTTTGAGCTTCTATGTGTAATTACATATGTGATGAGTCTCTTGAAGACAGCATACAGTTGTCTTGCTTCTTTATCCACTTGGCACTCTGTGCCTTTTAATTGGGGCATTTAACTCATTTACATTCAAGGTTAGTATTGATATGGGTAAATTTGATCCTCTTATCTTGTTATCTGGTTATTATGTAGATTTTTTTTGTGTGGTTGCTTCATAGTGTCTCTGGTTCCTGTACTTAAGAATGTTTTTGTAGTGGCTAGTAATGATCTTTCCTTCCTATATTTAACACTTTCTTCAAGACCTTTCGTAAGGCAGGTCTGGTGGTAACAAATTTCCTTAGCAGTTGCTTGTCTGAAAAGGATCTTATTTCTCCTTTGCTTATGAAGCTTTGTTTGACAGGACATAAGATTCTTGGTTAAAAATGCTTTCCTTTAAGAATGCTAAATATAGGCACCCAACATCTTGTGGCTTGTAAGGTTTCTGATGAAAGATTTAGAGTTAGCCCGATGGGGTTGCTTGCTTTCTCTCCCTCTCTTTCATAGATGCTGTCTTGATCTCTTTACATAATCCCATACTTATTTCAGCTATTATTCATTCTTCTTTTTCTTCTTTATTTTATTTATTTATTTATTTATTTATTTGTCTGACCGAGTTATTTCAAAGATCCAGTCTTCAAGTTCAAGCTTTGGAATTTTTCCTCACCTTTGTTGATTCTGCTGTTAATACTTGCAGTTTACATTGTGAACTTCTTGAAGTGAGTTTTTCAGCTCTTTCAGATCACTTTGCTTCTCTATTAAAATGGGCATTTCACCTCTCATCTTCTGTATGCTTTTATTACATTTTTTAGATTTCTTGGATGGGGATTTGACTTTCTCCTGAATCTAGATGATTTTCATTTTTATCTATACTCTGAATTCTATTTCTGTCATTTTAGCCTGTTTAAGAACCATTACTATGGAACTATTGTGGCCAGTTAGAAGAAAAAACACTGGTCTTTTGAGTTGCCATAGTTCTTACACTGGTTCTTTCTCATTTTTGTGGGCTGATACTCCTTCAATTTTTGAAGTTTCTGTCCTTTGAATGTTTTCTTTTTTATCTTCTTTGATGTCTTTTGGGGTTTGATTGTGGTATAGGGTGGTTTCAGTCAACTGAATTAATTCCTGAAATATTTTAGGGGCTCAAGGCTCAACTCAAGACTCCTGAGTTGCGTGCTTTAACTCTGGGGGGCTGGTATTGGGCCCCAGCTTTGCTCTCTTGCCTCTTGAGGTTATGAATTTACTGCCTTGCAGGGACCAAAGTGTTCCTGGGCTGCTTATAGTAACACTCCAGCAGGTGGTGCCAGCCAAAGTGCTTTGCTGGGCAGTAGCAGTAGGATCCATGCTTGTTCACATGTGTCAGCAGAAGCAGCAGCACAGTGGGGTGCATACTCATTGGCTGAGGTGAGGTGCTGGTTGGCACAGATGTGCCAGTCTCCATGTGCATGTTTGCAGTGGTGGTGGTCATAGCATAGCATGTGCTGGGGGTGAGACCATTGGTGATTGTGGGCACATTCATGTCAGTGACACTGCCAGGGCAGGCACTGGCAGGTACAGGGTTGGCAGTTTCTGTGCATTCCTTTGTGATAGTGGCATTAGTAGTGCTGTGTGGGGGTGGGGCTGCCAGTCTTTCTGTGCAGGTTTGGTCTGGCTACAGTGTCAGCATGGGAGTGAGATGCAGGTGGGCATGGATCTTGTGGGCTCCATGCTATGAAGCACTGGCTGCAATGGCAGTGCAGGGTGGGGCTGCTTGTCTCCTTCTCTGTGTTTGCATTGGCAATGGTGGCACAGTTTGGGGGAGTGTTCTTACAGCAGTAGTTGCGCATTGGGATGCAGACATACATGTGCACTGGCAGGGAAGGGGAGGTAAGTTTTTTCCATGTGCACACATGCTGGCGTAACAGTGTTGGGGTGGCTATGGGAAAGTGCATGCTGGCAAAGTGGCATGGGGGTGCTGTGGTATGGAAAGTTTGGCTGGTGTGTGTCAATGTGAGCTGCTCTGCTGGAGCTCTCTGACAGTCAGGCATGGTCTGCCAGCACAGGAGCTATTATGCAAGCCCCTGGAAGACACTCTGGCTAGCCATACAAAGCTGCACTACAAGCAGATATGGCCAGGGTAGGGCACCAGGAAAGGCCAACACACAGGAGCATTCTGAGATAAGACTGACCCTGTCTCACGGGCAAGATCACCCTGCTCTGTTCATGCCCAGTAGTTTCCCTAAGGCTAAGGTCTCCTAGAGGAGCAAGGTGAAACTTGGGGGATTGGTGCCCCTGGCCATGCTCCACTATAGATACTTCCACATCAAACTCTAGGGGCTCTGCACCAGCTGGAGTTCTCTTCCCTGAGAGGTTGAATTTTTGATGTCAACATTAACATCTTTTTATATTTCATATTGTTTTATAAATAATTGCAGTTATTATTTTTAATAGCTTTGCTTTTTAACTTTCATACTAAAGGTATGAATGATTTACCTACTGTCATTACAGTATTGGCATATTCTAATTTTGACTGTATTTACTTTTACCGTGAGTTTTCTACTTCCAAATGTTTTTGTATTACTCATCAGCATCCTTTTCTTTTAGCTTGAATAACTCCTTTTATTATCTCTTATAATACAGGCCTGGTGGTGATAAATTTATTCAGTTTTTGTTTGCCTGGGAAAGTATCTTTCTCTCATTTCTGAAGAACAGTTTTACTGGGCATAGTATTTTTTGCTGACAGTTTTTTGCTTATTTTTTCTTCAGCTCTTTGAATACATCATCCCACTCCTCCTAACCTATAAAAAGAAAGTCTGCTGCCAGATATATCGGAACTTCCTTATTTGCTTATTTTTATCTTGGTGATTTTATGATTCTCTCTTTGTTTTTGATCTTTGATAGTGGATAATAATATGTCTTCCTGTACTTTTAGTTGTATCAAATCTGATGTTCACCTTTGACCTTCCTTTACTGGAATATGTGTGCCTTTCTTTAGGGCTGAAAAGTTTCTTACTATAAGCTTTCTACCGCATTGTCTTTTTCTATTCCCTCTTAAACTTCAATGACTCAAAAATTTGCTCTTTTCATGCTGTCCTGTAAATCTTGCAGGATTTCTTCATTTTGTTCTTTTTTTTCTCATGACTGTATATTTTCATATAACCTATCTTTGAGTTCATAGATCCATTTTTCTGCTTGATCAATTCTGCTGATGATGCTGTCTATTAAATTTCTTACTTCATTCATTATATTTTTTAGTTTTAGGGTTTCTCTTTTATTTCACTTTTAATTTTTATTTTATTCTGTCTATTAAATTCTTTATTCTGTTCCTTTATGGTTTTCCACATTTTGTTGTATTATTTCTCTTTGTTTTCTTAAAGTTTTCTGAACTTCCTTAAATGGCTATTTTGACATTTTGAGAGGCAGTTCATACATCTCCATCATCTTAGGGTTGGCCACTGACAATTTATTTTGTTTATTTGGTGACATCATATTTCTCTGATTGTTTCTGATCCTTGTGCTTATTCATTGATGTCTGCACATTGAAAAAATTCCAGTCTTTGCAGTCTGGATTTATCTAAAAATATTCTCCAACATTAAGTCTGTCCAGAGACACTGAGCTGGTCAGCTATTGTGATCTCTAAGCCTGTAACAACTGCAGCAGTTGCAATGCTAGAGATGAATTAAGCATAAGATTTCCATGGTTAGTGCAGTGTTAGGCCGTAATCCTGTGGACATCAAGGCTGGTGCTATGCTGGGGTGCACTCGAAGTCCACAGCCACTGAGGCTAGTGCAATAGTGGGGCACACATGAAGTCAGTAGCATCTGAGGGCTGCCTCCTGTAAAGATTTTCCGGAAGTCAAGCCTTCTGTAGTCAGCCAGCAGTGATTTGAGCCAAAGACTAAATTTGTTTTAAGGGGGCTACAGGTTCTTGCCTGGCACTGGGGCAGATCAGGAGGCTCAGTCCATAGTACTGGCATGGATTGAGGGGATTTAGGGTTATTCCTGGTACTGGGTTTTAGTATGATGGCCTCAGTGTACCAAGACAAAGTCCTATGCTCACTTTCTTCTCTTTTTTCCAATAAGACAGTATATTTTTTACATTGTGCTTCCTGGAGTTGAGAGAGGAATGACATGGATAAGGTAATACATTTTTTCTTCCCTATTCAATGCATCTTTTCTTATTATTATGCCGAAACAATGTCCTGTGATCTTTCCCCTCACTTCCTTAGCTCTTCTGAAGATACTTTTGCATGTGGATAACTGTTCAAATTTATGTTACTGTAGAAGAACAATCATGGGATTGTCCTATTTTTCCATTTGCTCTGCCCTCTTACCAATGAAAAATAGATTAAAAATGCCTGACTAGAGGTTAAAGTCCTTATTACTTTCCATATAACTTAAAATAGGCCTATGCCAAGATATATGCTAGCGTTCACCAATTTTAACTTTTTATTTAAACATCTTCCTTTATGTTTTCAAAAGTATTTTTCTACTTCTTTGCTAGACTTCTTTGTTTTCTCAAAGCTTAGGTCATTTACACTTCTCATATGTTGTCTTTATTTTCCTGATTCTGAGAAGCCTCCTGTGCGCCTACTTTAACATCAGGCCCAGGAATTTTAGTAAAAGTTATTTTATACTTTTGTTTGACTAATTGTGTGGACTTTGGTAACATTTAATGAGACAGAGGTGATAGAAAAAGAAATAGGATTTGAGAGAGCTCTATATTTTGTGCAGAGGTTCTAGAGTATTTTATGACATATTACCACGAAATTAGTTATTTGATTGCACAGGTTTATACCTCCATAGAGATATATCCACTTGGGAGTTAGATTCAAGAATTATCAGCAGAACTGAAGATACAGAGGTTGAGGGGAGGAATGTACCATGAAAAAAGGGACTTAGGATGGCCATAGGAAACACTCCCTGTGAAAAACTGGCAAAGGAAGAGTTTGCAAAAAGACAAGACAGATTATAGGCAGAAAACCCAGAGGCCTACAGAAGACAAATACATAATGAAATACTATTCAACCATAGAAAAGCAGGAAATTCTGTTATTTGTAATAGCTGGAATTAGCCTGGAGGATATTTTGTTAAATGAAATAAGTCACAAACAGATAATACTGCATTATCTCTCTCATATGTGAAATCTAAAAATGTTGAACTCATAGAAGCAGAGAGTACAATGGTGGTAAACAGGGGCTAGGATGGCTGGAGTGGGGAAATACTGGAGAGATGACCATCAAAGGATACAACATTTTAGTTAAATATAAGGAAGAAGTTAAAAAAGTATATTGCACAGCATGGTGACTATAAGTCATAATGTGTTACTGAAAAATGTTAAAACAATGGTTGTAAAGGGTCCTCATCACATGAAAGAATAACTGTGAGGTAATTCATATGTTAATAACTATAATTAGTCATTCTGCAATGAATAAATCCTCAAAACATCATGTATATGGAAAACACATACAATTTTATCCATCAGTATAAAAAGAAAGAAAGAGAATAATAAAGGTAGGAAGAAAAAGAAAATAAGGAGAGAAGGAAGGAATAAACGATGGGTAGTGGGCATTTCTGCATAAAGAAAAATGTCTCAAAATCAAATTCTGTTCATGAATCAAAATATGTGTTTTGTAAGAGGGATGTCTTTGGGAACCATACGTTTGCTTTAATCATACCGATTTAACAGGCTGTTTCAAGTAATGTGATAGAGTGCAAATAAAATTAACGGCTGTAGATGTTTGACCAAGATGAAGAAAAAGAAAATATAAGCAACATCAAAGCTTCTATTATGCATATTTCTTATTATACAGCCATTTTGATTAAAATTACAACAAACCTGGTACTTTAAATTCTATACCAAAACTGAGTTAATAATTCTTTAATCCCTCAAGTGCTTGCTATATATTAAACTCTTAGTAAATAGCTGTTAAATAAATTAATAGATTTTTGACATAACAAATCATTTGCCAACATATTTTAGCACCTGGCATATTACCTAGAAAATAATAAATGCTTGATAATGTTTGTTGAATTAATTCATGTTAGAAATCAGTATTAGCAAGAGGTCTCCAGAGGGACAAAACCAGTAAGTTATATGTATATATATTAAAGGTATTTTATTAGAATTGGCTCACAAGATTACAAGGTAAAGTCCCACAATAGACTATCTGCAAGCTGGGGAAGGCGAGAAACCCATAGTGCCTAAGTCCAAGTCCAAAAGCCTCAAAACCAAGGAAGCTAACAGTGCAGCCCTTTGTCTGCTGCCAAAGGCCCGAGAACCCGCAATAAGTCACTGGTACATGTCCCAGAGTCCAAAGATCGAAGAGCCTGGAATCTGATGTCTAAAGGCAAGAGGAGTGGAAGCAAGCATCTGGCGTGGGAAGAAGAAAGAGAGCCAGAAGACTCACCAAGTAAATTTATCTCACCTTCTTGCACTTGCCTTGTTCTAGCTGCACTGGCAGCCGATTAGATGGTGCCCACCTACATTGAGGGTGGGTCTTCGTCTCCCAGTAGGCCAACTCAAATATCAATCTCAGGCAACGCCCTCATAGACACACCCAGAAGCAATACTTTACCAGCCATCTAGGTATCCCTCAATCCAATCAAGTTGACACCTAATATTATTCATCACAACATATGTGTAATGGATTTACTTTAGCCATCATCTCTAAAGCCATAGTGTTATGCAACTATGTGGTAATCAATTATTTGTATCTCATCCAAAGATATTTCCATTTCCATGGTTCATTTTACGTTTATCATTTGTAAATCTGACATTCTCTTTAGGGTGTAAACTTTTTAATAATGAGCATTGCAAATGGAATTCTACACATTTGCTTAGATGTCATGGAATAGCTAAGAGATCTTGGGCTTTTAATAGGTAAACTTGCTCCCAAGAGGGTGAAGAGTAAGACAAAATATGTTTGTACCTAATTGTTTCTCTGTGCTTACAAATCAAATGAATCATTCTATCTCCTTGGGGCAGATTAAATGAAAAAAAAAAACAAAAAAAAAAAAACAGAGAAAGGCCTGTTGGTATTTTGTGGAAGTTCTGTATCATGGCCTTTGGATGCCATGATTAGAAGAAGTATCATTCTATAATTGTAAGGAATTTTTAAAAACTTAATAATGAAACAGGAAAGGAAACTGATTCTCTCTTGAAAGCTCCAGAAGGAGTACAGCACTTCTGGCACCTAGACTTTAGACTTCTGACCTAAACTCACATTGCTTCAAGCCTCTGAATTTATTCAGAGCAATAGGGAACTAATATAATATTCCATTTTGATTTTATAAATCATTGGGTGTGAATCTAAAATATTTTCATAATTGGAAAATCCTATAATGTGCACATAATTTTAATCCTATTGTTGTGTTATTAGGGTCAACAGAGACATTTGTTGTAGTCTGTCTGTTACAGATGCCTACCCTCCTCATTCTTAAGCACTTTCTTTATTTTTAAGAGGCTGTAATGAAAAAAATTATGATGTAAGTTTATTATATATATTCTCAGTGATAACACTTAACTATAATTTATTAAATATAACTGATTATGGCTCCAAAAAGAAATTTCAGACTGTCAGAGTATATTTCTTATGGAAGAATAAAACCATTAATTTTTGATCCAAAACATAATATTACTTCATTTGACTTTGATCGAATGTCAAGAAAGTTCTAATATATCTACTTTAATCAGCTTATTTGTTTAACGTTTGTTAGACAACGTATTGAAACAGGTTTATTGCTTTGACTAAATTCCTCATATGGTTTGGCTTTGAGTCCAAATCTCAGGTCAAATTGTAATCCCCACATGTCAGGAGAGGGACCTGGTGGGAGGTAATTGGACATGGGAGTGGATTCTCCCCATGCTGTTCTCATGATAGTGAGTGAATTATCACAAGATATGATGGTTTAAGAAGTGTAGTACTTCCCCCCTTGCTCTCTCTCCTGACGCCTTGTGAAGAAGGTGTTTGCTGCTTCTTCGCCTTCTGCCATGATTGTAAGTTTCCTGAGGCCTCCCCAACCATGCAGAACTCTGAGTCAACTAAACCTCTTTTCTTTATAAATTCTGCAGTCTCAAACTGGATAACTTGAGTTTATTATCTCAAACTGGATAATAAACCACTGCTAGTACTTTATAGCAGTGCGAAAACAGAATAATACAATTCCCAGTCACTTTATTAAAACAATACACAGAATTGATTTTAAACCTGAGTGAATAATTTAAATAATTATATTTGCATTTTATAGATTTAGTCTTAATATTTTAGAAAGGATAACTTATCAAAATGAAATCTGGATAATTTATAAGCTCAAATAAATATATTCAAGAGGTACAGTTATTGACGAGTTATTTATATTGTTTTAAATACCTCTCAAATATTTTCGTAAAATACATGTGTATACACTGAAATAAGTAGATATTAATCTTATCCATTTATTCAACTTTTATTTGCTGAGCACATCATCTGCCCTAGGCACTATGCTAATTGATATAAATAAGCATTTCCTGGGAATGGTACATTTCCTGGGAATGGTACATGTTTTCTCTCAACTCACAGTATAGAAAGGGAGACGTGCATATATCACAAAGTATTGAATGCTACTTGAAATTTCATCATCAACATTGTATGATAAGAATGACAATATTAAGAGTTACTAATATTAGTATTTGCAAATTATAAATGTGCTCCCACCAGATATTAGCATCTTATGCCACTCATTCTTTGCTACATAAATGCATTATCTCATTAAACCTTTTTAATAATCTTGTCAAAGTGGTATGATTTATTCCACTTTGTAGATGAACAAAATTAGACCCATAAAAGTGACATTACTAGGAAATGTTTACACACCTGAAAAGGAATAACAACCGGGTTTGGAGGTAAAACATGAGCTTTCAAAGCCCTAACTTTCAACTTCAATAACATGTAGCCTCAAATTACAGTTGATCTTTTTTGCTGAGAGTATCAAAAAAGAATAAACAATTCTGACTAACAGGGTATATTTGGGTCTTCTATGATGGAATAGATGGTTTGGAATTTATAATTCAGGCAATAAGTCTTTGGAATATTTCAAATAAGAATCAGACCTAATTGAACATTTTAATTAAATAAAGATTATCTTATATAATACCATGTCACATTGTATTTTGTCATGTTATGTCATATCAGAAGGCATTAGAGAAATAATTCATAAAACAGAGGGAAAGGAAGGGCAGAGAAGCATGTCGACAGTGACAGCTGATGGAGAGAATAGCAATAGGCATACTGCTAGCACAAAGTCACAGCCTAGGAATAATGGAGTTACTCTTTTAAGTATGGCACATATACCAAATTTATTTTTCTTGAAAGTTAAAATATGTGAAGACCTTCAACTTAACAACACAATATAATATATTGAATCATTTTAAGAAATATTCATTGAATGCTGTTTTATGTACCAGGCAATAATTGCTGAGGAAAATCAGTAGAAAAAAGAAAAAACATTTTGTCCTGCAGGTATTATATTTCATGTATTGAATATTTAAGTTAGTGTTAAAGAAAAAAAATGCAGTGACACTTGCTAAAGCACCATATAGAAGACTTATTCAAGGTAGGTGACAAAGGCTATTGATACTGGTGTTGGGAACATTGCAATGGAATTTTGCTGTGGAATAAAGAGATTGACCTCAGCTCTAAATACAGCATGGGGCAGTGGAAATGCATAGCCAAGGAACAAAGAGGTGGTCAGCAGATGGAAAATTGCAGAGGAAGCCTCAATAATAAGGGAGATTCTAACCAAAATAACCTAACTGAACTCTTGCTGAAGACAGGCTGGAGTAATTCGATATCATCAGGGAGATTGTGAAGGATAAAGAACCTGATCGGATATTGAGCATAATTAGATATAAAGGGTGGAGTTTTCTTGCTAAACTGACTTTGTTAGGATTCTTGCTAAAATTGGTCTTTACAAGGAAGTGCACAGATGGGACGAGGATAGGGTTTAGGACAATGACTAAAGTTTGGTCAAAGAATCTTATTAGTTACTGGGAAGTACTTCTAGAATGGCGTTTTAATGAACCCCAAGATTCTACTTCTTCCTTAAAAGCAATGAGAGTACTGGCAAAAATTATCAAAATCAACTTTCAGAACTCTGAATATTAACAACGGACTTACAACAATCTGAGGAGCAATTAACTATGGAAACCTGATTTTTGGGGTTAGTGTTCATTGATATAATTCAGATTTTGTTCAGCCTTTTTCCTAGGGCATTTCGTGATAACAATCTGTGGCAATTATTTAATATCACAGCTGATTAGGGTGCGATAACAAAAGGCCAAACAAAAAACTAAATTGAAAATTGAGATGCCTGTATGGGATTTGAACAGTTGAGATCTACTGCTAGAAATCTGGAAGTTCATGTGCATGTGCAGGGCTAGGCACGTGCTCAGGAATGACAGGCTAAATGACCTAGAAAACACTGATCTTTCACCTCTAGCTGACTTAGAGTCTTTTCACAAGCAGAAAATGAACACTAAAGAAAAGTTAAAAATCACCTGCCAGAATGTTGAAGATAAGCTACAAAATACACACAACATCCCTAAGAAAAAAAAACTAAACTATGTTGTTTTAAGAAACTTAAGGAAACCTCTGTCCAATCGTTAGTTGACAACTAAGCTAACTGAGCAGATTTCAGTGGCCACATGTCACAAAAAATATAGACTTTACAGAATTTAGGAAAGTCACAATAATTCTTGAATCATTCAATAAATATTTGTGTTAGGAAATTCATAAGTAACAACAGCAACAGAAACAACAACAAATAGCAACAACATCTTCTTGGGAAAGAATTTCAAGAATTGCCAAATTGCATTATATAAAATGTCTAGATTTTAACATAAACATTCAAGGCATAAAAAAATAGGCATAATCCATCGGCAGTAAAGTAAGTCATATAAACTGCCCCTGAGAAGCCCAGTTGTTGGACTTACTAAATAAAGACATTAAATCAGTAATAATAGGCAAATGTGTCCACACAATGGACATACATATGAAATGTATGTGTCCATATATATCCATACAATGGAATATTATTTGGCAATGAAAATGGAATGAAGTACTAATATGCATCACAACATGGAGAAACCTTAAAATCGTTATAAATGAAGGAAGCTAGTCACCAAAAGCCACATATTTTATGATTCCATGTATATATGAATTACCCAGAATAGGTGATTCACAGAGACAGAAAATAGATTAGTGATTTGTAGTGCTCTGGGGAGATGGGAATGAGTAGCGACTGCTAATGCATATTGGTTTTCTCTTGGGGTGATGAAAGTACATTAAAATTAAATAGCAGTAATACACTTCAAAAGGGCATATACACTTCAAAAGGGCATATATTATTGTATGTTAATTTAATTATATTTCAATAATGCTGTTTTTAGAAGTCACTATTATTAAAAGAACACTTCAGGATCATTTTGATGTGCAGTTGTAACATGTTTAGGAGACATAGATTAAAAATCAATTACTACCTAATGCAATTGAGTGAAAATAAAAACAAAAACTGTCTTTCCTCTGCTCTGACACCACAACAATCAACACAGAAGACTTCTGTGACCAAATGCGTGAAGACTTTTTTCTCACCAATAAATGAGCAATGATTTCTATTGCCAACACCAGTTGTGTGTCCTCCAATCCAACTCAATTCTGACGTTCTCTACTGGGAGATAGCATCAAACCTGGAAGGTTGAGTCAGTTCCACAAGACTGCTCCCCCCCCCACCACCAACTTCTGATGCCAGTCACAAGGCCTAGGTGGTTTTATCTCCACTTCTGACCAATTGGCTCACTGGGAAATCCCATGACTCCCTCTGTAGGTTCAATTACTTTGATAGAGCAGTTCACAGAACCCAGAGAAACATTTAGTTACATTGACCAGTTTATTTAAAAGGATATGAAAAAGGATACAGATGAAGAGATGCATAGTGTGAGGTATACAGGAAAGGTTGTGGAGCTTCCATGCCCTCCCCAGGCATGTCTTCCTCCAGGAAACTGCACGTGTTCAGCTATCCTGGAAGCTCCCTGAGCTCTGTCCTCTTGGGCCTTTTACGAAGAGTTCATTGGATAGCCATGATCAATTCATGGAAAACCATGTCAAAATGT
The DNA here is from genome assembly GCF_028878055.3 of Symphalangus syndactylus. NCBI lineage: Eukaryota > Metazoa > Chordata > Mammalia > Primates > Hylobatidae > Symphalangus > Symphalangus syndactylus. The sequence goes on along the minus strand of NC_072424.2, from coordinate 56,703,511 downwards.
GGTTAGACAAAGGGGTATTTCTGATTTAATACTGACAGACTGATGGGGGAACCCAGTAAGGCATGTCTGTTGATATTACTCTTGGTCTCTTCATGCAGCATTCCTTCCTCTCAGGTATGCAGCAGGATGCCTTATGAAATGGGGGTCTTGTGACCTTCAATAGATAAGGTAGGTCAGGGAATTCCTTTATGGCCAGGTGCAAGACAAAAATGTTGGGGGAGACTCTTGCTTTGAGATGTAAAGCAAAAACAAAAACAAAAACGAAAGTGAAGAGGAATGCAGAGAAAGTCGGAGAGAGAGAAAGAGAGATACTGTTTTCTGAGGCATGCTTCTGAGGTCTAAAATGTTCCAACATTATAAAAAGGCTATGGGAGTTATGAGCCAGAAACTGTAGATGGAAATCAATATGTATATAATATCACAACAATGCATGATTTTATATAGTGTTCAGTTTAATATCATATTATGTTCAATTTGGGTAACAGGGGTAAATGATATATGGAAATTTCAATCCCCATTAATATTAACTATTCCATCCCTCTATGATATGACCTTGGGTGAATTACAAATTAGTCAACATATATAAATATCCTTAAATTCTTGAAGATTGCTTGGGTTCAAATAAGACATTAATAGCCTGACTTCATGTCTTAGTTCCTTTCAGCTGCTGTAACAAAATGTGATAATCTTGTTAGCTTATTAATAACAGATATTTATTTCTCATAGTTCTGGACACTGGGAGGTCCAAGATCAAGGCACCAGCATATTTGCTATGCAGTGAGGACTCACATTCTTGTTCATACAGGGAGTCTCCTAGTTGCACCCTCATATGGTGGCAGGAGCAAATTAGCTCAGATCCCTTGGGCCTCTTTTATAAGGGCACTAATCCCACTTATGAGGTGTCTGCCTTTATGACTTCATCACTTCCAGAAAGGCCCCACCCTCTAATATCATTGCAATGGTGATTAGGTTTCAACATATGAATTTTGGGAGGACACAAACATGAAGACCATAGCACTGTAGATTTATCCTTCTGGCTATCTACCTATATCTATCTATCATCTATCTATCTATCATCTATCTATCTATCTATCATCTATCTATCTATCGATCTATCTATCATCTATCTATCTATCATCTATCTATCTATATCTATCTATCATCTATCTATCTATCTATCTATCATCTATCTCTCTATCTCTATCTATCTCTATCTATCTATCTATCTATCTATCTATCTATCTATCTATCTATAATCTGAGGTTTAAAGTGTTCCAACATTATAAAAAGGCTATGGAAGTAAAAAGAAATTTCTTTTTACCTTCTGGAATTTTTACCGCAGAAATGCAAGCAAGGAGAAGAGAAACCCACTGAGGATTAAGGATCTCTATCCCAAGAGGCAAAAGCATTCTGAATGCTCAATCATATCTACAGTTAATGGACAAACACCGTTCATTACCTGGTGAACATACAAACTTCAGCAATTTGGAATGGTGAGAAAAACAAAGATAATATTTGGTAGAATCTGAGAAAACTGACAGTAGAGAACGGCAGTCCCATTCTTTCTTATTTTTGTCTGTCTATTAAATTAGAATATCTATCACTTTAACATATTCAGAAATATTGGAAAGTGTAGTTCTATCCCTCTCTTAGCCCCATTATTCATGTATTCCTAAGAATGAAGAGTGAAGATGGCAAGATTGGCATAAACATATGGATATACCTATTTTCTTTCTAGTTGTACTGCTGTGTGGTTTACATAGTCATTGAGTGCTCCTGTCCTCCATATAGTAAACCCACCAGTGGTATCTGCTGAGTTCTGCGTACTAGAGATGAGTCTTCTGGCAAATTCTTTCTGCTACACACTACTGAGAGCCCAAGAGCCATTGCAGAGTCATTCCTCCTTACAAATGGTTAAACCTTCAGATGCAAACTTTTCCTTGGGTGGATTTTTCCAAGATCTAACTTGGAGGAACCAAGATATAAAGAAGGCAGGTTCAGTATTACTGGGACATGTCAACTAAGATGCGGGTGCTCGTGGCAGGTTACACAAGCTTTTCTGAGATGCTGTCTTCCCTGTGATCGTTGATTTAGAAGCTAGAGATGGGTCTGTAGCATTTATGACTTATTAGTAGATGTAGTCACTGGACAAGTCAAGACAAAAATTAGAAAATTGATGAAGTGTCTAAAACATTTGTGTACTCTTCCCTTGATCTACATATTTAGTTCTACAGCTTTGGGATGCTAAGCATCATTAATCATTCACATTAAACCTTGTTGCGAAGTAGCCTGTACCGACATTGTTGAATAATTAACTCCCCTTGAATCTGCTGCTAATTGCTACATTTCACAGGGTACTTGGTGGCAAGTGTGGCTTCCTATTAAACACAGTCCTAAGACACTGACACTCCCTTGATCATCACTAGTGCCACATTCACCATTTGCCACTGGTTTTTCCACAGTTTTCCCAATAGAGAAAACACTACTCATACCACAGAAAACGGGAATCCAGATAAGTAAGAAAAAAACAAATCTTTCAGGGGAAAAAAGCATAGATATAAAACAATAGGAAGAAAAGGTCAAAATCATGATTCATCAACTGGAGTTACTGTTAATAAATTGTGCCATATTCAGTGAGTCAGGCAGGCAAGGTCATATATAATATAGACCCAAATTTATAAAACCAAGCTCTGTCTCCCTGTCTTTGTGTATGTGTTTGTATGTGTATGGAAAAGTATTTTAGTGAATCAGGATAACCTATAAGACATAATCCTCAAGGATTGTTTTTTATTTTTAAAAAATTCAGCTTAATTTATTATTACTTTCTTCTAAAAATATAACACTGATAAGTTCCATATATTTTTAGTAATTTTAAAATAATTAAGATTCCTCTAATGAGGAATTAAAATATCCAACCCAATGTACTAGTGAAAACTTTGAATGGTTTAGTGTCGTGGCTTCCTCTCCATCCCTCTTGAACCAGTCCACCTTCAGCTCACGTGACAGAAGACTAGGAAGCCAGCCCGCATTTAAGAAAGGGGTGTTGTATATTTATTCTATTTTCGTTTTTTGTCTTTCTATTTTTCTTCCACAAACTTTGATTCTGAACACTCCAAAGTTGGAGCACAGTGAACATGAGGAGGCAAATAGGCAGTCAAGTGCTGAGTTAACAGGTAGTGTTATAGGCAGACATCATACTCTATGGACTTGTAATCAGTATAATTTTTATGCTCTTCTATGACTGCTATTATGTGTTCTTCAGAAAATCAGCTGACACTTGGGAACCTTTTACCTTCAATTTCCTATGGTTGTCATCCTGACTCATTGCTTTCTAATTTACTTGCACTTCTGCATCTGAACATATCTCTAGCTTTTCTCTGGTGAAGTATGCTGACTTTAGCTCTTAAAAGGAATTTGAGAAAATCTTATCCTGACTCTCTATCAGCTGTAACTCATATCAAATTCAGAGGAAACAGACAAAATGTTTGTTTAACAAAATCTGAAATTACAACATGGTGAATCCAGCCATCTTAAATTTGGCTCACCCCTCAGCAGCTAGCTTTGCAAATCTTTTGCTCTAAGGTTTGTAAGGTAAACACACACACAGATCTACATCAAATGACAAATTTCAAGCTCTCTAAGTGATTCTGCTCAAGTACCTTCTACTAAGTGTATGATGAAGAGCAGGAACAACAAACCATTACCTCTCTTAAAGTAGTAAAGCTCACAGGTCAACGAAAAAATTATGCACTCTGCCTATTTTTTCTTTTCTTAGCCTTTTCAAGCTCGTCTGAAGTGTAGATGTTGGTTGGCAGGTTTTCTGTCACTAACGTTTTGCAATTCCAGCAAAGTGGCATAATTGGAATGCAGCATCAATTGTTTTCAAGCCCCAGCTGAAACTGATGTCATAGTTTTCTAAATATATCTCTTGCTTATTTATCTAAATATATCTCTCTCCCTTTTTCTGAATGTGTGTAAGTGGGTGTCTTCCCAAATAGGAAATTCTCCTTTACTTAAATATTTATGCCTAAGTGTCCTCATTAATCTTCTTTACTGTCAGGCTGTTAATAAACACATATAGAAATAAATGATCAAGTTTCCCAGACAAGGTAGAATAACAAGGATTAAATGTACACTTACTTTTGAAATAAAAACAAAAAAAGATGGACACAATGTATAAAACAATGGTTTCAGGCAATAGGCCATCAGGCAAAAAAAGGTGATTCTTGAGAAAAGATACAAAAGAAGATGGGTCCCCAAATTGCCTCACATCACCGAAAAAGAGTTTCCAGGGCAAAGAGAAGGAAGAGTGAGCCCAGTCAGAGGCTGATAGACTCCACATTTTGAAGAGATAGAGCTCGGAGCCAAGACAGACTGAGGTGTCTTGAGTTCACAGGGAAGAGTGTCAGAGAGGAAGCTGCCACACAGAGAAGAAGCTTTGGATAGCCAGTCATCAGAGGTTTCTGCTAAAATCTTTAGCTGAGTACTGATGACCACATATGTATCAAGAGACTGTGTGAAGCCATGGAAATAATTACCACCACCACCTATGACAAAAAGAGCAAGGAAAGAATACCGAAGGCTCTAAAATGGCCAAGTGCTGTTCATGTTTCTACTGGCAAGAATGGAAAACTTAACAATTCACAGGTTATTTGGTAGGATACTCTAAAAGGTATTGCCTTAGCAGTAGAGCAAGCAAAATTAGTCCCAAAGATGTGCATAATAAAAAATTTTGAGATATCTTCATTGTATCTTAAATAAAAGCCCAAGAATGCCTACATAAAAAGTTAAGAGCAGATGAAGTTAAACGGATAAATAGACTAGATAGCATAAATAAGAGATAACAACAGAACCTGGAATAATGTTGTTTGGATGGCCTGTACTTTAGGAACTATTGAAATAAGATGACTGTGAGAAATTGTGTACTACTCGCTTTGTAATTTAAAAACTTCTGATAAGTGAAACCACATTTTTTTTTTAATAGGGCCTCACTCTGTAGCCCAGGCTGGAGTGTAGTGGCACAATCATGGCTCACTGTAGCCTTGACCTCCTGGGCTCAGGAAATCCTCCCACTTCAGCCTTTCAAATAGCTGGGACCACAGGTATGTATCACCATGCCTGGCCAATTTTAATGATTTTTCGTTTTTGTTTTGGTAGAGATGGAATCTTTTTCTGTTGCTCAGGCTGGTCTTGAGCTCCTGGGCTCAGGCGATCCTCCCACCTTGGCTTCTCAAAGCCCTGGGATTAAAGGTGTGGCCTGCCGCTCCTGGCAAAACCACATCATGATGGGAGAAAATGTGTGTTAGCATTGGACTTACTTGACTACAATGGTACAAAAAACTGATCAAAAACGAAGTTCCTTCTTACCTGTGTCCAAGTGACCTGTAGGAGCCTTATCCTTCGGCAGCTATATGAACCCTGTGTTAATGAAGAGACAAACATCAGCGTTATGTGGTAACTTTTGGAGCTGTTCATAAGATTGACAGGTTGTACATGCACTACATACCTATTTGATTGGCTAAAACAAACTAACAAAACCATTGCTGGACAAGGATCTGGAGCAACTGGAACTCATAGAGTTCTGGAGAAAATGTGAAAAGGTACACAAGTTTCAGAATGCAGTTTAGTAGTTTCTTCCATAAACATTCACTTACAACCCAATACTATCCTAGAGCTTTTAGAAATTGTTGTAAATGTATTTTATAATTTACATGCAGTAGAATTCATCAATTTCTAAAGTTTCATGTTTTATTTTTGTTTTTCTGTTATAAATGTCTTTCAGCCTAAAACATCTCTTGTAGCATTTCTTTCAGAGCAGATCTATTGGTGATGAATCCTCTCAATTATTCTCCATGAGATAAAATCTTTATTTCACTCTTATGGGTAAAACATATTTTTGCCGGATATAGAACTGCTAGTTGACAGTCCATTTCTTTCAGAATTTTAAATATTATTCTACTGTCCTCTGGCTTCAGGGTTACTAATGTACAATTCTCCAAGTCAGTTCAATTGTTGTTCCCCAATATGTATCACTGTTGTCTAAAAGCCTTAAGATTTTCTTCACCTTTGGTTTTGTTCCAAGTCTTTGCTATTGTGAACAGTGCTGCAATAAACATACGTGTGCATGTGTCTTTATAGTAGAATGATTTATAATCCTTTGGGTATATACCCAGTAATGAGATTGCTGGGTCAAATGGTATTTCTGGTTCTAGCTCCTTAAGGAATTGCCACACTGTCTTCCACAATGGTTGGACTAATTTACATTCCCACCAACAGTGTAAAAGCTTCCTGTTTCTCAGTTTTGGACAATATTTTAATGGTATGTCTAGTCATGGTTTATTTTGAGTTTATCTTGTTTGAAATTCACTGAGTCTCAAATCTGTACAACTAATTTTACCAAATTTGAGAAGTTTTCCATAATTATTTCTTTGAAAATCTTTGCTGTACCAATCATTCAGAGACTACAATGACATGGAAGTTAGACCTTTGGATATTGTCCCATAGGCCCAGAGGGTTGGCGAATTTTATTTAGTTTTTATCTTCTTTAGATAGGATCATTTCAGTTGATCTGTTTCCAACTTCACTGACTCATACTTCTTTTATCACCAACCAGCTACTAAACCATCTTTTTTAAAATTTTTCATATTGCAGTTTTTAGTTTCAAAAATTATATTTGCATCTTTTATAAGTTTATTTTTACCTGCTGTGAATTTCTATTTTTTTAATTCAAGTATATTAACAATTATTTTATCAAGCATTGTTATGGTGGTTGCTTTAAAAGTTTTGCTTAATAACAGCAATTAAGTTTTCTCATGGTTAGCATTGATCATCTTTCTCCTTAAGAATTGGTAAAGCTGGATGCAGTGGCTGGTACCTGTCATCGCAGCTACTCGGGAGGCTGAGGTAAAAGGATCTCTTGAGCCCAGGAGTTTGAGACTAGCCCGGGTGATACAGAGAGATCCCCTTTGAAAAAACAAAACAAACAAACAAAAAAAAACGAAGAACAAAAAGGAGATTGATTTTTTTTTTTCCCTGGTTTTTGGTGTATCAAGAATGCTTGCATAATGACCCTGAACATTTTCCTTCTTTTCTTTTTTTTTTTTTGAGATGGAGTCTTGCTCCCCTGGAGGGCAGTGGCGCGATCTCGGCTCACTGCAAGCTCCGCCTCCCGGGTTCACGCCATTCTCCTGCCTCAGCCTCCCGAGTAGCGCACGGCTAATTTTTGTGTATTTTTAGTATAGACGGGGTTTCACCGTGTTAGCTAGGATGGTCTGAATCTCCTGACCTCGTGATCCGCCCTCCTTGGCCTCCCAAAGTGCTGGGATTACAGGCGTGAGCCACCACACCCAGCCATGCCCAGAACATTTTCAATATTATGGTATGAGACCCTAAATTCTCATAAAATCTCTTAAAATCCTCCTAAGAATGCTCATTTCGGTTCTGTTTTATTATGGTTTAGCAAGCAAGTATTAAATTAAATTCGGTCTGCAAATTGTCTCTCATCTTCTGTTCATAGCAGTTTTAGTATCAGTTGTTTCAAAGCCTTTGCTATACTGTTTGTTTTTCCTTCACGTGTGCCACTTAGAGTTTGATCTGGGACTTGAATGATGGTTTAGATTCTAGTTAATTCTCAAAGTCTTTGTGTACTTCTCTGGGCGCGTTCCCTCCATGCACTCCTTAGAAAAATTCCAGTAATTGTCTCTGTTTGCATACAGATTTAGTAATCCCCTGGCAGATATTTTCCTTGGATATTTCCTCTTGTATTTCTTTCCCCCTTCCCCCACCTCCAGTATGTAGTTCCTAGGACCCCACCTCAGTTACCATGGGCCATATATGCAGATTTCTTTCGGAGTTTCAGTTTTCTGTACCATTGCATGCTTCCACACAAATGGTCCACAATAACTATTAAGCATCTAGGAAAAAAAATATATAAAAAGAAAAAAATTTCTTTGAAAGAATTCCTCTCACACTCTAGTACAACAGGGATCCCATTTTCTGTATTCGGAGAGACAAGTTTTTCTTAGAGTTTTAGGTGCTCGGATTTTTCAAACTGCACAGCTGCAGTTTAATTCCATAACTGATGCTTACTTCAGGGCAAGGACAGAAAAGAAAAATAAAGCAAACACACACACTCACAAACACACACACACACACACACACCCAGAGATTGAGAAAGTAAAAAATGGCCATTCTTCCCACACAGTCTAGGGCTGGCAGAGACTTTTATCCACAAGCTCTCTGGCCAGAAAGAATCCTTTTCAAAGTTTTCTTAACAGCTGACACGCATTTTCTTAATTTAGCCTGCTCTCCTGTCAGAGAATAAAGGGATAATAAAAGAAACCACCCAGGAAACTTATTGCCAGCATTTTGTTGTTCTTCAAATTTTAGCTTCCTTCACTAATCTGCCTGCTGTTATTTACTTCTCAGAGTCCTTAGGTAGTTTTTTTGTGTATTTTGCTCAATGTTTTTATTTGTAATCAGTGGGAGAGACAAGCTGCAGTGGCTTACTCCGTTTTACCTATAACCAAAAGTATCCACTTCTAGGTATCTAGACAAGATAAATAAAGACATATAATTCATACAATAACATAATAAAATGTGGCAACTTCATTTGTAGTGACCACAAATTGAAAACAATGAAAATTGCTATCAACTGCAGTGATCATAAATTGTAGTATACCTGAACAATGGATTATTACTCAGCACCTAAGAAGAGTGAACTATTGACACATGCGATGCATGAATGAATCTCAAAAGCATTATGCTAAGTAAAGGAATCCAGGCACGAAAATGTATATGCAGTTTAATTTCATTTAGAGAGTAGTCTAATGAAAAAATGTAGTGGCAGCGAAGTGATTGTTAAGGGTCACGGTGTAGAAAGGGCATCAAAAAGGGGGCACAAAAGAATGTTTTGGAAGTAACAGCAATGTTCTATATCAAAATTATGGTGGCAAGAGTGGCATGACTTTATGCTCTTGTCAAAACTCATAAATCATACATTTGAAATTGGTAAAATTGTATTGCATGTCCATTTAAAATTCAATAAAGATTATTTAAAAATTTAAACACAGAGGCGATGTATACTGTATTTTCTCCCTATGTCTCTCTATTAAATTAATAGAGTATGTTATGTCTTGTGAGTTTGATTATCAATACAAAACACGTTGCGGTGATTCTAGGAGAAGTAATAACATATGTCAAATGGACTCATTTGACATACTCCTCAATTTTGTTTAATATGAAGAGAAGTTCCTAAACCAATTTGCATATTCTCTTTTCATGATAATTCTTCCCAGTTGCCAAAATCTTCCCCAGAGGACTCACATCCGCTTGAAGGGGACTGAAAAAAGTTAAGTTTTATTCTATTTGCCTAAGTCAAAAGTCTTTAAGCTATTATATGGAATATAAAACTCTCACTCCCAAATGCCATGGTGGACATCCTCTTAGGCCATAAGGAAAGCAGAACTCAGAATCAATGTGACCCTTAACTGAAACAGTTTCAGCTGTGATGTGACCCATTTAACTCATTTGTGGGCGACAAGGAATGACTAATTATATCTCTAAAAATCAGTAGCCAAATTTTCCTCTGTAATTAACTCACAGAAACTATATATTCATCAGTACTTAAAATAAAAGTAAATATTTCAATCCATAGTAAAGAAAAAAAACCTAGGTATATGTACTTATATTTAATTGGAAACTATCACCAAAAAATACATTATGTTTTAGATGTAATAATTAACCATTATGCTGTTGAATAAGAATATTTTTCAAGCCTGAGAGATAATTTCAGCAGGCAACATAGAAACAGCTATGTCTCCCTACCAGATCTAGTCATATCCATCTTCTCAATTAAACCTTTAGGAATGCATTTAGTATCTGAAATTAATATTAGATATCAGTTCATCAAGCTGGATTTTTATGCTAAACAAGAACAAATAGCCAAATAGCAATGCCTTAGGACAGAATTTGCAAATAGTAGACACTCCATAAATATCTGTTGAATAAAATAATTACATTTTTTAACAGATAAATGATTCAATGACATTGATAACCCTTAAGCTCCATGATACTCAAAAACAAAGTTGAAGCACTAAAAAATAAAAATAAAAAAGCAAGAAAAAACATCAGAAAAGGAGATATTCTACACAGGTCATAGAAGAGGCTTGAAGAACTGATGTTTTGATATTTTTTTACCTGCAATTATAATGTGAAGTGAGATTCTTGTCTCTAAAGTAACATATCTCCAGATAAGTATGCTCTTCGATTTTCAAAACAGAAAAAATAAAGCAACTCAGCAACTTTAAAAAAAAGCACATAGATAACTCTTTATAAAAACAATGCATTTTGATTTTATAGTTTATGTACATTTATATTACTTTAAAATCACCAGCATAAAATTATTACAGATTTTATCTTATAGTCAAGTATTAACTATTGACCGTACTATCTACTAAAATATTTGAAAAAGTAATTCTTCACCTCCAAGTCCATTCACTAGGAAGCTAATATTATCTTTGGGAGCCCAAACATTAGATTACGGGCATAATAGCACACCTACCTTTCAATCCCAGCTTTGTAAATTAAACCAGTTATTTATCATATTTGGGAATGTTTACTCATCTTTAAATGGGGATACAAATACCTCCATTAGGAAGTGTAACCTCTTTACCAAGTCTAGTAATAGGTAGAAGATGTAATATGGTTTTTCAGTAAATATCATTACTGTTAATTAATCAGACAAAGGCAGGCAATTCAGAAGAATGCATACTCTAGAACCCCATTTCATGGTTTCTTCACATATTTCATAACTTACAGGCTTCACAAAGGAAATCTCGAAATGGATCCTCCTCTCCATAAAACGCTTTACCTCAGCAGGTTTTTGTGATATCGGCCTCATAATTCCAACAGTAGTGGTAACTAGAGAATAAAAACACCTGCAAAAACACTTTCTTGTTTTTAATCCTCTCTGGCCTCTCATCCCCCACCTTGTGTTTTCTGTCTTTGATCTCTTGTGGGTATTATCATAAACCACTAAAACAAGTCTCCTATTAAACTACAATAACTCTTATTTTTTTGTGTGTGTATGTGTGTGATAAGAACATTCAACACCAGACCTAGCAAATTTTAAACTATTCAATATAGCATTATCAGCTGTAAGCATCAAGCTGTACAGTAGATCTCTAGGACTTAATTTATCTTGTATAACCAAAACTTTGTCTCCTTTGACAAATATTTCCTCATTTCCCTCTCCACCTAGCCCCTGATATTAGTCAATTTTATATTCTGCTTCCAGGAGTTTAACTGTTTCAGATTCAGCATACAAATGTTATGCATTATTTGTTCTTCTAAGTCTGGCTTATTTCACTTAACATGATGTTCTCCAGGCTCATCCACATTGTCACAAATTATAGTACATCCTTCTTTTTTAAGGCTGAATAAGATTCCATTGTATGTGTACACCACATTCTCTTCATCCACTCATTTGTGAATAAACATCTATCTTTTCAAAACTACAATACCTCTTGTATCTTACTATCATTGAAAAAAATAGTTTTCATTATTATAAGGCAGATCATTTTGTGAGTTTGACTTTATTTGTGCCACAATCTATAGCTAAACATGGTTTTGACATATGTTGGGGAAGATGTAGTGGCATATTTCATTCTGCAATCAAGGATTTAAAAACTATACCTGAAAATATCTAGTTCAAAGCCTGATTCATATGAAGGTTTAAAAATCACTAATTCAGTTTAAATTGAAACAATAATGATTTACTGTGTTAAACACAATATTTTAAACATTTTAAGCAAATTTGTTGCAAATAAACTGAAATACTCAGAAAAGGAACTATAAAAATACTCTCTGTCTTTGAAGTAACATTGTATGCTCTTATTTACAAACTTTTTCTCTAATCATTGCCAATGTTTTCTCTACATATCAGGTAATTAACTGGACTTAGCATCATTGTGTTTACTTCTCAGTTACTCTTTATTGAACACTTTTCAAATGCATTCTATTTTTCTTATTTGGATTTGGCAAATTATCTTGCTAACATTCTTTCAAAATGACTTTTAAAGACCTCTGTATTGATTTCATTATGCATTAGTTGAACCAACTATTGCAAACCTTTCAAAACACTATTGTTTTTTTCTTGCTTTGCAGCTTCATTTTGGGTATAATTGACAAAACTATTTATGCCCTTTAGAGTTTACTCCAATTGTTAAAGTTTTCATAATAACAAGCAATTGTTTCTTGGACCTATTCTTTGTTTTCTGTTGAATATTTTCTGAGTTAATAGTTTGAGTGATCTCTTTTAAACAGTGAAAAACCTAAAATTGTGTTGGTTAAAATTGCATTGTTTTTGTTCCTTTCAAATCCTGACCTTCAAAATGGAACATAATTTTAAAATATAATTACTAGAATTGAGTTATCATCTAATCATAGTAAGTAAACACCTTTTTGTATTTTATGAAAATGAGCTTTAACAAGCAAGAGAATGAAAACATCTCAAAACAGAAAGTAGTATCTAACACGAATAGATATTACCCTTTAAAATATGAGTGATCAAGATAAGTTCAGAAAATGTTCAATATTCCAAATAACCCTCCCTCCCCCCCAAAAAACCCATGAAAATAAAACATCATTGATAATATAATCTGTTTATTAAAAATAAAATGTTATGGGCTAGGTTTTGATAGTATGAAGAAATTGGCATTGTTATACACCACAAAGTTAATTTAAATTGTATCAATGTATAAACACAGACATAATACACACATACATATAGTTATGTATGCATATACATATAGGTATAGGTACATATACCTATATGTGTATGTATATGTGTATGTACAAATACGTGCACATATGCATAAACTCATATAAATGTATACAATTTAAATTCACATTAGTACCAAATATGTGTATATAGGCATGTGCGTTTCTCTGTGTGTGTGTGTGTATAAAACACACAATCGCCCTTCGATATTCGTGGGTTCTAACTCCTCATTCTGACCTAGCCCCATATATAAAAGACAGTATTTGTGAGATGTGGAAACCACTGATACTGAGAGACTGACCGTAGTAATCCTGGCTTTTGCAGGGCCTACAGTGGAACTTGAGCATCAACAGACTTTGGTAGATGGAGGGTACTGGAACCAGTACCCCAGAGGTACCCCAGGATGGCTGTGTATGTAAATATTTATAAGTTTAAATATAGATTGTGTGATGAAAAACCCTTAAATACGGTGAGTTCTTTGGTCCCAGCCAATTTTCTTTAACTAATTTGTCTTCACAAACTAATAAGATGCCCATACAATGATATAATTTCAAGGTTGTTCTGTGAAGTTTTATTCATGGTAGAAAATAATATTGATGTCTAATGTCAAATAATTTGTTAATATAAGATAAAGTCTATAGCTATTTTACAGTATAGACTAATATAAAAATATTAAGAATTATATCTTAAAGGACATGTAACAGATATTAATAAGTGAAATTATAAAAAATTATAAAGCAATGCATGTTTACAGTATAATACTAATATATACTAACATAAGCACATGTATATAAGTACACAATAAAATGTATTACTTAAATTAATATTTAATTTTCATGAACAACTATTATTCCCTAATTCTATTCAACTATTATCTCTAGATAATTTTTAAATTTTTGTTTCCACAGCTTCTACTTGATAATATATAATTTATAAATATAAAGTTTTTTAAAAGCAGTTCTAAATACATACACAGACACATTAAAAATAAGAGTTTTTTTTCTTGTTCAAATAATCTTAATCTTAACATTTTATCTGTGTTTTGAATATACAAATAAGGAAAATTATTCCTAGGATGAGACGTTGCCTTGCTTTTTTCTAGAAGTGGAATCTACACTCTGAAGCTAGAAGAAGAGGTCCTTCTTGAAGGAAAAGTTCCCTGATTGTTCATTGCTATTACCAGTTCCTGAACCTCTGTGGTAACACTAGTTTGAGGAAAGCGGTAGCTACCATTCTTAAAAGAGTGATAAGTGCATCCTTTTAAAGTTGAATCTGCTAAATAGGAATAGCCTATCTGTCTTTTCTTACTATTTAGTGTAGTGATGCTTTTATTATAATGAGAAATATGGTCTAGGAGGTTGGCTGAGTGGGAACCATTGGGGTAAGAAAAGTGAGCCCATTTGCTAGGAAATATGCTATATTGTATTACTCAGAGGGCTTTCATGAAAAATTCATTAATGCAAAAAGCAATGATGGTGTTTCATGACAAGGATGTGTCATATGCCAATAGATGAAAATAAAATTTGTGTGTAAATTGTGATACAAATTCAGTGCAGCAGTCAAAGTGGATGTAATAGTCTGTCCCCTCTTATTTCGCAGTTTGCATACTCAAAGAACAATTAGCCTGCCTGTATGCATTCTTAGGATGCACAAATATACATACATATATACACGTAAACATAGGCATATACATATAAATATACAAATACATACAGATGTATATATAATTGTAAAAAATAAAGCTTTTAGTCCTAAAAATCTTAGTATTTTTATGGCTAGGTAATTTAAAACTTTCTCTTTGAAACAAGAGTAATCATACATATTTTTAAAGTAGAACTTTAAGATGGAATACAGGAATAATTCAGTTTGCCAGTATTTGGTTAAGAATTTTTGCATCTATATTCATCAAGGATATTGGTCTGTAGTTTCCCATTTCTGTTATGTCCTTTTCTAGCTTTGGTCTCAGAGTGATACTGGCATCATAGAATGAGTTAGGGAGGATGGTCTCCTTCTGGATCTTTTTGAATAGTTTCAGTAGAATTGGTATCAATTTTTCTTTGAATGTCTGGTAGAATTCAGCTGTGAATCCATCCAGCCCTGGGTTGTTGTTGTTGGTGGTGGTGGTGGTGGTGGTGGTAGTTTTGTAAATTACTGATTCAAAATCACTGCTTGTTATTGACTGCTCAGGACATCCATTTCTCCTGATTCAAGCTGGAGGGATGGCATGTCTCCAGGAATTTATTATTTCTTTTTGATTTTCCATTTTCTGTGCATAGAGGTGTTCATTGTAATCTTGATCTTCTGTAGTTTTGTGGCGTCAGTTGTAATGTCTCAATTGTCATTTCTAATTGAACTTGTTTGAATCTTCTCTATTTTTTTCTTGGCTCATTTAGCTAATTCTCTATCAGTTTTGTTTATCTTTTAAAAGAACCAGATTTTTTGTTTCATTAATCTTTTGTAATTTTTTTGTTTATATTTAGTTTAGTTCTGCTCTGATCTTTGTCATGTATTTTCTTCTGGAAGCTTTGTATTTGGTTGGTTCCTTTTTTCTTTAGTTTCTTGAGGTGTGACTAAAAACTAGAGAAATAAGTTTCTACATTGTCGGTTTATTAGGTTGTCAATCTGTGACCTTTCGGACATTTTGGTGTAGACATTTAGTGCTACAAACTTTCCTGTTAGCACTGCTTTTGTTCTATCCCAGAGGCTTTGGTAACTTGTGTCACTCCTGCCGTTTCATTTTGAAAAGGTTATTAAATTTCTATCTTTGTTGTTTAGCCCAAAATCATTCAGGAGCAAATTTTTAAATTTCCTTGTATTTGTACAGTTTTTAAGGTTCCTTTTGGAATTTATTTCTAGTTTCTGTGCATAGAGGTGTTCATGGTAAGTGTTGTTCTGCTGTGGTCTGAGAAGATATTTGATATGATTTTAATTTTTTAAAATTTATTGAGATTTGTTTGTGGCCTATCATATAGTCTACCTTGGAAAAGGTTTCATGAGGGTGAAAAGAATGTACATTCTGCAGTTCTTGGGTAGAATGCTCTGTAAATATTTGTTAGATCCATTTGTCCTGGAGTACAGTTTTAGCCCAGTGTTTTCTTGTTGACCTTCGGCCTCAATGATCTGTCTAGTGCTTCAGTGGAGCGTTGAAGTCCCCCACTAATACTTTGTTTCTGTGCATTTCTATTCTTAGGTTCAGTAGTAATTGCTTTATGAATCTGGGAGCTCTGGAGCTGGGTGCATATATATTTACAATTACATATTTTGCTGAATTGATCCTCTTATCATTTAAAATTATCTTATTTTCTTCTTTTTCTTACTGTTGTTGCTTTAATGTCAGTCTTATCTGATACAAGAATAGTTACTCTTGCTCAGTTTTGGTTTCTATTTGTGTGGAATATCTTTTTTCTATCTCTTTCTCTTGAGTCTATAAGAATCCTTATGTGTTAGGTGTGTCTCCTGAAGACAGCATATATTTGGTTTGTAATTATTTTTTAATCCAGTCTGCCAATCTATGTATTTTAAGTGAAGCATTTAGACTATTTACATTCAACATTAATATTGAGAGTGAGGTGCTATTCCAGTCACAGTATTGATTGTTAACTAGTGACTTTGTTTTCTTCATTGTGTTTTTTTATAAGTTCTGTGAATTTTATGCTTTCAGGAGTTTCTGTTTCCATTCTGCTTTGTACTAACCTTTTGTTTCAAGATGTAAAACTCACTTTAGCATTTCTTGTATGGCTGGTCTAGTATTGACAAATTCTCTCAGCATTGCTGGTTTGAGAAAGACTTTATTTCTACTTCATTTAGGGAATTTAGTTTTGCTGAATATAAAAATTATTGGCTGATAGTTATTCTGTTTAAGGAGAATAAAGTTAGGATCCCAAACCCTTCTGGCTTATAAGTTTTCTGCTGAGAAGTCTGTTGTTGGGCTGATAGATTTTCCTTTACAGGTTACCTAATGCTTTTGTCTCACTTCTCTTAGAATGATTTCCTTCACACTGACTTTAGATACCTTGATGACTATATACATTGTTGATGTCTTTTTTGCTATGAGTCTCACAGGAGTTGTTTGAACTTCATGTATTTGGATGTCTAAACATCTAACAAGACCAGGGAATTTTCCTCAATGATTTCCTCCAATAGGTTTTCCAAACTATGTTTTTTTCTCTCTCAATAACACCTATAATACTTGGGTTTGACTGTTTTACATAATTCCATATTTTTTGAAGGCTTTCTATTTCTTTTAAATTTTACCTCAGTATTTTATTCATTGGGTTGAACAGTTCACGCCTCAGGCAAGTAGGGGGTGCCCATGGGTAAAAACTGGCTGCAGCTAAAGCAGGTGTGTAAATCCAATATCCCCATGTTAGGAAGAGGTCCCAGCCTTGATAGAGGTGCCTGGGTAAGCTCTCATTGAAATGCACTGAAGTCTTTTCACAGGAAAGGAAGGGAGCTACCCCAGCTCTCCTTCTAATCCAGCAGAAAAGCAATCAGCCTCCTAGTCACACTCCCGACCCAGTGTCCCAGCTATTTCAGATCATGCTAACACCCCTTTTTATCTGCAGGAATACTGATGTTCCATGTAGAGAGTGAGTTTGACTCTACCTCTTATCTGAGCCTGAACATGGAGGGCACTCCTCTTGAGGTGATGCAGTCACCCTGAAGTGTTCCAGGAAGGTTGTCTATTGCACTCATGCCATGCTCCCATGGAAGAAGCCCTAGCTGTGTCTTCAGTAGTGGGAGAAGGGGATTAGAAGTCCTCTTCTCCAAAACCCTTCACTAGCACTGTGACTGCCTGATTGTTGGGGTAGAGCTGCAGACTCCCCACTGAGCCCAGCACTGCACCTGTACCTGTGCTGAAATAAACTTCTCACAAGTTGAGAGCTCACAGACTCAGGACTGCAGGCTGGTTTTCTTTGTCCTATGGGGTGCTCCCTTAATGTGATGCACTTCTCCTTTCCCTTGGAGTAACAGTCCCTGAGGGGCAGACTACTGAGAATCCTTGTGCTTTTCTGGGCTCTTCTGGGTCTAGCTGCCGACTGGGACTGCCACACTCCAGGATGGTGCTGGGGAATGTCTGTAAGAGATCCAGTGATGTGACCTCCCCTCTAATCCCCTAGCAGTGGGTACCAGCATCCACACTGACAGGAGTGGGAGGAGAATGACATAGACTCTGAGGTTTCCTTGGTTATAAATAGCCTTAGTATATTGGCTTTCTCAGACGCCAAATGTAGTAGTAATGTACCTGGCAGATGGACTCAAGACCTCCTGATTAGCCAGGGTAATCTAGGCAAAGGAAATAGCTGAGATCATGCAAAAGTTTCCTCTTTCTTTAGTGTTGTGTTATTGTGCCTGCAAATTTTGTAATGGGCTATGCCAGTTGACCTCCATCTAGGAGCTGGTGATTGAAAAAAGCACCAGCTGTGGTGGTGGTGGTGGAAGAAGTGGAATTTATGTTTTCCTTGTGTCACCCAGGGGATGTACTCTGGTGCCTCAGGCAAGAGGGAGGGCCATGGAGCTCCTAAATGTTCTTGTTGTGTTATCCTACCAGGGTGGGTGGAGAGGCCAGTTAGGGATTGGGCCAGGTAAGTCTGTCCTCTGGCACCTTGCATGCAGGCACAAGCATCGGCTGCAACGGAGATCAGAAGGCAGTTCACTAGCCTTTGGAGTAATGTTCCAGGGAGGAGCACAGCTGCCCCTGCTGCACAAAAGAATCCACACAGAGAGTGGGGGTGGTAGCAGGCAGCAGTAAGCCCCACTCAGCTTCTATACACTTGAAAAGGCATGTCTTAGAACCAGTGTTCTGCTAGTGGCAACCAGCAGGGTTCCAGGCAGCCTGTGCTCAGAACTCAAAACTGCCTCAGGCCATAAGCTTTCCCAATGGAGACAGAAACTGTGCTTTCAGGCCACACCCCTCCCCGCCTGCTCATGAAGCGGAGGTGTCCAACTCCTGCACCCATGTTTATAACACACTAATTACTTGCCCCTTGATTCTGCTCATCGAGATCCCTTCCCATTCAATATTCGATGGCAAATCTCCATTGGGAGCTTATCTCAACCTGTGCCCACCACCTGAGTTAGCTGGCAGAGTTCCGTGAGGTCCCCTGTGAGGTATGATCTGGAATGGCTTCCCTCTGTCCCTGCTTTAGTCTGCGAGTGAATGCAAAGTATGCCCTGATGCCTCTCCTTCTCATATATTCCTCACTGTTCGCTAAATCACCTCCAGCACTGGGTAGGATTAAGGCCTTCCCTGTGGCGGGGTTTGCCTGGCTCCCCTGTGGGAGTGTGCATCATGAAGGCAGTCTCTCTCCCACTCACCCTCTGGAGATACAGTGTTCTGTCTGATTCATCATGTAGGCTACTGCCTGCTGCTTCTTTCAAAGGGTCGGTGGTTTCTTTAAGTTATTCTGTTAAGTTTCTAAGTTGCTTCTTGGAAAACAATTCACAGAGTAAATTTCTACATACTATTTTCTCTTTCCAAGTGAGAGAGGCATGCTACCAATGTCTCCAATTCACCATCTTTGCAAGGGGTGGGAGGTGGGGAGGAATTACATCAACTTTTTAAATTTGAGATTGGCTGCTGTTTTCTAATATTTTAGCATCATGCAGGACAGCAGACAGATTAGTTGCTATATTCCCTTCTCTGCCTTTTCTCTGTTTCATACCTACTACTGAGGTTTTGATATGCCTTGAAGCTACAACATGAAATATGATGTTATCTTTTTATTCCCTTTTTATGATTATCCGAAACAGTAATTTAACACGCTATTCTAGAGCGTTCCCTTCCTCATGCTCACTACTAGGCTTAGCAGTCCACTTTCCAAACCTATATTTATTCCATTGAAATGAAGGCTATATGCCATGTTTAATTTTCTGACATTTATCTCTGGCCCTTGCAATCTCAAATATTTCAGAGTCTTGGTGATCACATCAGAAAATCAGCTTTTGGTCTATTGAATTAGCTGTTCTCATAAAATATTTTCTTATTAGGATATAAAATTAGTAAGTACTTTTTAAAATATATTGTTTACACTTCCAATATATTTAATACTAGTCTCTTGGGATTTATGTCATAGATATTTCTAAAATTTTGAAAACTAGTATTTTAAGACATAATTCTATTTCCCAGGTTCAAAGTATCTCTGGGCCTCTACACAGTATTTTCTTCATAGTTTTTTGTTCTTATCCTTTTCCCAAATTATACTAAATGCACATACAACCTCCCCAACCTAATCTGGATGGCTTTATAAAGCTTGCATTTGGTAGCATTTCTGAAGATACCTTTTGTTCTTGTACAAGACAGCTTTTGTTCAGTCAGTCTCCTGCTAATAGTTTATTTTCCTGAAGAGGTCAATTTTTACCTATTTAATGAATCCAGTTTCTAGCACTTTGAACACTAAAAGCCTCATGTTCTTTCCTGAATGCTAAAAGCCCGCCTTGTCGTGAGACACACTGCTGCCATGCCAACAGGCTGGCAAACGTTTATTTTGAAATGACAACAGGCACAGCTCTCCTGCTGATTTTTCCCAAAGCTTTTTTTGATTCATTTGGCATTCACCCTATCAAGTATGCAATTGGAAAGTACTATAACAATTAAACATTATAGCCCTTCTTAATATTTTCAAACTTATTCCACAAAGAAGTGCACAGAAAATTTTCTATCTTAATATTTATAATTTCAAACTCTTTAGTGTTGTGTAATTATTCCTGGGAGGTACAATGTGTGAGCTGTTTACATGAGATGAATGGAACCATGAATTTATAAGTACATGCTCCATTACACTCATAGTGTATTGCTTCTTAATTTACATGTTGCTTTGGGCCATGAAGGAGATTATTCTGGCAATTTTAAAAGAGCTTCTTTCAAACTCTGTAGATTCATCTCCCAAGGCTCCTTTTTATTCTGTGATTTGAAAACCATTTGGTGGGCAGAAATTTCACCTTGCGTTTGTCAGATAAATTTCCTACTTATCATATTTGGCTTATGGCAATATGGTGGTTTTAGAAGAAGAAAGCATGAATCCCATGACTTACTCTAATGGGACAGGAAACTGTAGAGTTAGAAGACAAAGAACATAATTACATTTTTATGAGCAATCATGTAAATATATTACTAAAAATGTTCATTCAAATAGCATAGTCAAATGTAGAAAGAAGAAAAACTGTCAGAAGCCAGACTAAAAAATCCTTCTATTTGACTTCCAGACTGCTCTATCTAAAGAATTGACATGACCAACTTTGTATGCCTGCCTAAAAGCCAACTTAATTAATTAAGAATATTAACCAGGATCATATTGGAGGAACAAAAAAATTCGAATTTGTAAAGCTTAAAAATAAATATTACATCTAAATAAAATGAATAACTTACTTTAGAAGAAAACAATATTTAACATACCCAAATAAGTATATTTGTCATGAAATTTCCCTTTTTAAACAATTCAAAGTTATCAGTATTTCCTGTGGTGGAAGAAGTCTGAGAGTTATTCTGATTTTCCTCTCATATATATAACATATTGATAAGACCAAAATATATGGCTTCATTCAAATGCAAAGTATTGGAAAATAATTAAGTCAGCAGACATGAGTTTTTCACTAATTGTATGTCTTGGAAAAAGTTTCTGAAGCCTTCTGTGTAAAACATGATAGCTAGAATAGAAATGGCCATAAGGTCATTCTTGGAAAGTCAGAAATTTCTTCCTAACCGACTACCAAACATAGGTGAACAAAAGAGAGACAAAATTTTATTTCAGATTTACTGACTTTTGGGAAGTGCATTGTATAGAAAATAAGTGATTGGATACTTATGCTTTGACAGTTAAATTGATGAGATCATAAGGTTGCCTGGAAATGGCTGGAAAAAAAATGCCTCTCTGAATGTGTTAGGGAATGTTTCCCAAATTGCACACGCTCTCTGTCCTTTGTCTCACTCTGAACTCTTGGAGACTCTCGTGCATTTAGGAGGTTTGTGGATTAAAGCTGGGAAACCAGTAGATAGCATCATATATTTTGAAAAAGCTCATAGGGTATCTAATGTGATCGCTTCCTAACACAGCTGAAGAACACTGGTTTCAATTGATTTAATATTTTTTGACAGTATATGTAGCTGTGTGGACAGTATTTTCCTAACCTTTCCCAAATGAAATATCAACAATATATAAACATTCACACTTTTTAAATTAACTTACGAAGTTTTATCAATGGAATCCTTGAAATCCAATCATTTTAATTATAATTTTAGTGAATCATCATTCTTGAACTTCAAAAAGTATTGTTATTAAGGCTAATCTGAACTGTTTGTTCACCGTAATTATAGATATGTTATATTCTACATTATACCTTATAATTGCGCATAGTAAATATTCATTAGATATTTAGCTTTTCTTCAATATATAGGTCCTTTGACTGCATACACTTTCCTTCTTCCTCCTGAACGTATCTGTGAACATAAGTCATAGGAGGAAAGTGTTCCCTGAAAAATTAGATGAACTAAGGTATGAAAAGCTCACTGAGAGAAAGCAGATAAGATGACAACCTCGTGCTACAGTGCTTGTTGTATAAGCCCAGTCATTTATCTTTATCAGGGCCCTAAGAGGAATAGAAAATGCACAGGTAACTAAAGCAAAAACACTCAAAATTGCAGTTTATTAAATGCATACTATGTACAAGGCAGAACACTAAATATATCCAGCTTAATCCTTTCCACAACTCTATGAGGTTAATAATGCTTTACCTGTTTTAGTGATGAGTTTAAGTAACTTGCTGAGGCTGTAGAATGAGTAACACTATAGTTAACTGGCATCTGCCTCAGTTCTGTATGATTCTAAGTGCATGGACTCCAGAAAGCTGCTGATAACTCCAACACAGCCCTGAACACTCCTATGTGTACTTAGTAAATTGGTTTTGCTACTGATACTTAAAGTACATGGGCAACAAAATCACAATCAAAATGATTTGTTAAGTACAGAATAAGATCAAGGAAAGTTTACTAATTTAAATATTCAACGACTTCAAGCTAATACTGACCCATAGCAACAATATCACTGGTTGTGTCTCAAACGTAGAAGCATAGTACTCATCAAGTACATATTGAAAACTTTATTGGAAGGGATTGAATGTATATTAAATGTAAGTGTGTATATGTATAGATGGATGTAAATATATAGGTCTACAGACAAATAGATATATAGATACACATGTGACACATCAAATTTTTGTCATACAAGCAACAAAAATGCTTCCCCAAATCTACAAAATACTGAGAATATGTAGTAGATAGACACTGAAAATATTGCATTCTAGAGCATTTTAAAGATACAATCAGAAAATTTCATTTGGCCAATGAAAAGGCAAATAATCACTCTTTTATAATTTCGAGCAGACAAACACAAAGCAAAGGTCCTGTATATAAGTCTGGAAATTCCTAATATTAGATGGCATGGAATCTTTTTTCCTGGGACATTGCTTAGATGAGTACTACAAATATTTACTCTCATTCGTCTTCTTAGACAAGGTCTACTTTGCTGTTTATTATGCATTCCTTCCATAAACAAGTACATGAATTTCCATGATTTTAAATATTAATATATTGATCATAATGATATATTGATAAACATTGGTATGTAATAATTTAAACTTATTTAAATTACTAAATAAATTAATAATTTATTTCACTTGCTGCTGTTAAATATTTTAACTACTTCCCATTATTCATAGAATAAAATAAGCAATCATTGTCATGGTCTAATAGGCCTTGAGTACTTTGGTCATTTTTAAAATTTCTCCAGGCTTAGGTTACATCACTCTTCCTCTTCAGCTATTAATAATAGGCTTTTCACAGTTTTTCAGAAGTTCCTTTAACTTTCCTGCCCTTGGCCTTTGAACATACTGTCCTTTTAGTGAAACACTTCTATTTCCACTTGGTTTTCTAGCTAAATCCTATTCATCCTTTAGTGCATACCTTAAGAATTACTTCTTTAGTGAAGCTAATCTCAAAGGCAGGTAAAGTCTTATTTTACATTAATCTCTAGTGCTTACTCTTTGTAAGAACTAAATTGATACTTACAACAACCTATACATAGTATGTTTTAAATAAAAAGAATGAATAAATGATTATTCTGTGCTTTTATTGAATTCCAAAAGTATTTTAGAATACTATACTTAAGAAAATTTAGATAGGTTAATGTGAGGTTAAGCCCTGTTCTAAAAGTTATTTTGTTTCTTGCAGGTAACTTTTCATATGATGCATTTTTTTCTTTAAATACTGATTTTTATTATTTTTACCTCATTATTTATAAATACTGCACACAGTAAATCTCAAATATAGAAATACTGACATTTCAATTTAGTAGGCCTCAAAATGGTTTCGTTGTCTCTTTTTTTAGTGATGATATTTTAGCTCCTTAAGTTCATGGCGTATCTCTGATTTCTTCTACCCTCCACAATATTTAGTATTGGAATCTTTCTCCCTATCATTTTTGTCATAACATCATCTTTATTGCTCACACAAACAGAGTACTTAATGCCAGATACAATCTTCACAACAATTTTGAGATAAGTACAACTATTGTCCTCATTTTAAAAAATGAATAAACTGAGGCAACTGCTTCAAAGTGACTTCTTCCATTAGCAAATATCAGGGGAAGAATTTAACCCAGGAAGGATTTCTACGGAGGCTTTTTAAAATTGGCATTCAAAGAATATAGGTTTAGTAGTGTAAGATTGCCAGAATATCTAGCAATCTGTGTATTCATAACAGAATAGCATAAATACACTCAAAAGCAGAACTACAGACATTGGAATAGAGACCCCAGATAGACATTTGATTGGTGCGTGCTTTTGTATCTGCCCAGGAGAGAGGTATCAAATAACAGCAAACATAGTTGCCAATAACAAAACTCGTTCCGATATTCATAACTCTTTTCTTTTCTCTGAGTCTATATACATTGCTAATAACAATGTCATTCTGTTTCTAATATCATAGTAGCTTACTCTAATAAAGAAGTGAAAATCAGTTATCAGTGTAGGCTTCCTGTCATTAGCTTTTCTCATGAAATTTAATGTTTTTTTTCTCCTGTATGGTAGTAATTTGTGTGACTAATAGCTTATATATTTTATTAACTAGCAAGCTGTTCTGTTTTGTTAATTACTAAATAAAATAGTTGTCAACTGTGTCTGGATTTTTTCAAATGTGAAAAAACTACAAAGAATGTATTATAATTACAAAAAGCACCTATTTTGCAAGTTTGAGATGTTAAGAAACAATTTGTGAATATTTTAGAAAATTTGATTATAAAAGAATTGAGAACAAATTATTCAAAAAATATCTAATAATGTAATTCTGTATGTTATTTTTATATAAATCCAAATAAATTGTTCTCATTCTCATTCTCTCTCCTAAAAATAGAAAAATCTGTTTGATTTATGACTATCTTTAAGAAAATGAGATATATCTCCTTTCTGCAGTTTTCAATTCATATAAACATATAAATAGACTTTTGCCACCTTATGTAAAGAAGAGCTAAAATAAATTTTCACCAAAAATAAAGAACCATCAAAAGGGATTGACCGTTGTCCAAGTTTGAGCCTATTCCATTCTTTCTTGGCGTGTTAGGTCATTCTTGAATTGCTATAAAGAAATACTTGAGGTGGTGCAATTTATACGAAAAGATGTGTCATTGGCTCACAGTTCTGCAGGCTGTATAGAAAACATAGCACTGCTATCAGCTTCTGTTGAGGACCTCAGGAAGCTTACAATAATGATGGAAGATAAAGAGGGAACAGGTGTCTTACATGGCAAGAGTGGGAGCAAGAGAGACAGTGAGGAGAAGTCACATAATTGTATAACAACTGGATCTCATGAGAACTCATTCACTATTTTCAAGCAACACCAAGCCCTGAGGGATCCACCCTCATGACCCAAAAACACCTCCAACCAGGCCTCAATTCCAACCCTGAGGATCACATTTCAACATGAGATATGGGGGGACAAATATCCAAACTCTGTCATTCAGTAATTTGAAATAAGAAATAGAAAAATGAGTGACTTGACTCTTAAATTGGACATTGTGGGCAGTAAAGTAAGTAGAACCAGCTGACAATGGCACCATTATATGCCAACACTGGGCAAGTTAAATTTGAGTAAGCTGAAACTGAACACTGAGCAGAAGAATTGTTATACTTAGGAGATATTGATGTATGTGTACACAGAGGAATAGAAAACAAAGACCATGCAGTCCCAGACATGGAGAGAACATCACTGTCTAAAGACTTTCCAGTTTGGGGGAAGTTCCAACTGTGTTGCTTCAAATCGGATGCCTGGAGTTCTCTGTACATTTACAATGACCTATCTTTTTTTTTTTTTTTTTTTTTTTTTGAGACGGAATCTCGCTCTGTCACCCAGGCTGGAGTGCAGTGGCTCAATCTCGGCTCACTGCGAGCTCTGCCTCCCGGGTTCACGCCATTCTCCTGCCTCAGCCTCTCCGAGTAGCTGGGACTACAGGCGCCCGCCACCGCGCCCGGCTAATTTTTTGTATTTTTAGTAGAGACGGGGTTTCACCGTGGCCTCGATCTCCTGACCTCGTGATCCGCCCGCCTCGGCCTCCCAAAGTGCTGGGATTACAAGCGTGAGCCACCGCGCCCGGCCTACAATAACCTATCTTTATATGCTATGCTTATCAGAAGATTCTTGGACCCTTGAAACCGAATGCTTCCTGAATAAAACAACCTCATTCTAAACAGTTAACCTGAGAGTGTATTTTCACGCAACAGAACTTCTTTTGATTGTAGATAAATAACCACAGCTGTTTATATTTGGATCATGTAATATATAAGAAGGATAATTCTTCATCAGGTATATTCAAATATTGAC
The DNA here is from genome assembly GCF_028878055.3 of Symphalangus syndactylus. Classification (NCBI taxonomy): domain Eukaryota; kingdom Metazoa; phylum Chordata; class Mammalia; order Primates; family Hylobatidae; genus Symphalangus; species Symphalangus syndactylus. The sequence continues at coordinate 56,676,863 of NC_072424.2, read as the reverse complement.
TCCTTACTTTACAATTTTTTACTCTAGAGGTCAAATTATCAAATAATATTTTTATTTTTAGAACCTTCAATACATTAAAGATTTTTAAAAGCAAAACAATAATTATATTTTAAAAACTGAGAATGACTGAAAAACTGTATAATAAGAACTATTTGTATTTTTTCTCTAACTCTATAACTACTTCTAAATTACACAGACAAAAATCATAGAAAAAGTCTGAGTTCTAGGTTATCCTCATTGAACTGTGACACTTACATTTACGTAAGTGTCAGTCATAAAATCCCTTTCTCCCTCTCTAAAATCCCCAAAGTTATATGGTCACCTCTATCCCATATCCTTCCTTCCAGATCATTGTCCTGATATCCACTACCTGAAAAACCAAGCCTAAATGTTTCACGAGTTGATTCCAGGACCTGCATAGACATGGATCTCTTCTTCAATGTGTCCTCTACAGGGTGGGCTCTGCTGCAATTAGGAACGTTGATATCTAAGCCTAGGAGTAGAAGACTGGGGACAAAGAATGGTTCTTGTCACAAACCGTGGACAAAACTTAAATAGGCTGGTGTGTCCATGCTCATGTGCAAAAGTCTTGTCATGGTGAGAGTTTGAACCTGGCAGAGGTGGAGAAGGGGAGATCAGCCAAAGGCCAGGAGCTGGCTCTCTCCTTACTAGCATATTCTTGCTCAGAGCTTAGAAGAGTCTAAGAATCCTCCACTCAAATATAATCTTCCACATTATTATGAAGGTATGTTAGTCAGGTTAAGAAGATAAAACACATTTCATTGATTGGATTATAAGTTTTGAGTATTCAACACGTAGTATATGGACTTTAATTGATATTATCACTCCCTGAACTACAAATATGTTGAGGGCAGACCAGAGGTAAGACTTAATCTTTTCTCCAATAATATCTATCAAAAGTTAAAATTTTTGGTCTGGAATATCAACACATTTTCATTTTATTTTAAGAGTAATGTGAACCTGGATTCTAAGCAGACTGGCACTTTTTCTTTTTTTATATTAATTCTGGGACCACAACTGGATAATGAATTAATCCTAGACCAGTCTGTGTATATTTTGGGTCCCAAATTATTTCTATTCCAGGTGTCCTGTGGTATCTGCTTTCAGATTTAGAACTGTTGCTATTCAGGTGGTTTTCAGTGTTTGGTAATGTACTGGGTCAAGAGGGTCTTTAAATATCTGTTGTCTGTCAGTTGATTTTGCTGAAAGACTATATTTCCTTCTAATGCTCTGCAAATTTTTTGCTGGGTGGTGCTTCAGTCGTTTATGCTTCTGCACCGTAGTGGCTCTCAAGCCCACTGATGGCTTACTACATACCCTTTCGAGGAGAACCAGGAGTGTCAATCATATAATTCTCTCCTCACTATCGTTACTCGGTTCAACCCAGGACACATATTTATTAGTCAGTGAGTTTCTTGGGGTGTGCATTTTCTCTGGCCAACTCAGCTTATCTTTCTTATTAATCAGTATCTTTTTCAATCTAAAGAAAGAAAAGGAAGGCACAAGATAGCCAACAAGACATAGCCAGGAAAAGCCTCTCGCACCAAATGAGGCTACAATATCAAGTAAACGAACACATATCCAACTCATCTTTTGAAAAAAAAATTGAGAGTTGATAGAGAAGTGACACTGACAATGAGGCTGAAGAGGGGGAACCTAAGAGCCCTGCAAGGGGTTGCTGTGTGCACCAGGACTCATTCTTGGCCCTGAATGACTCCTAAGGAAGTGGTGAGTTAAATAACTGTGGGACAACCCGCTGTCACTATGGTACCCTAGCTACAAAGGATCCTACAAACCCCATTGACAGTTGAGCTCGTTGGAGATACTTCCCAGAAAGTAGGCAAATACAGGGCTTATGCCTTCACAGAGCCTAGAGTGTTTTACAAAGAGACAGCTGCAACAAAACACAGCCATAGGTGTCTGTCTCCCAGGGCTCTCCATACTGCTGTGAGTGGCTGTAGCCTTCATTCACTGCCAGATCTAGAAAAAACAGGGCTGTCTTTTCTATAAGACTGGGGATGTCAGGTCTGTATGCACCTTACTTGCAAGCCCCTCCAAAGGTCCATGCCTGGCCACTCCCACAGAAGCAGGCTTGTAGCACAGTCTCAACTGTTCCACTGAATTGCCTTTCTGGTGGCCCCCACTGGAGCATTTTGCTGGCTACCTGTGCTGGAGCACTTCTCCAGTAACCCCTGTGAGGGTGTTTTGCCAATGGCCTGAGAGCATCTTGGCCCCTAACACAGCTGGTGCTTAATATTTAGGGGCCAGATTAAAAAGCCATGGGTCTGGTATGAACACCCCAGAGTTAGAGCATAGAACCTAGGAGTGCAGAACTGAAATCTGTGGCCAGAACTCAAGTGAGGGAAGAGCCCTCACTCTCAGAACACTGGAGAGAGAGAGGCATGGGTTTGTGGGCCAATGTTGGAAGCCGGGTGTGCCTCCCACCACAGGGCTGGCTTGGGAAGAGTGTGGTTTGTCTGCCAGCCACAGCTTCTGCTTGGTGGATTCCCTTGGCTCAGGACACCTAATTGCCCAGTGATCTGGGCATAGGAAGCTTGGGACAAAACTAACTAATTGGGCCAGATACTGAGAAGGAGATCTCTTCAAGGGAGAGTGGAGAATGAGTTGGTGGTCCCCACAGCTGCCTGCTGGGTAAAAAACCCCAGGCTGCAACAGTTTCACCTACAGCAACACCACTGTCCCCAAAGATTCCCCACCCTTGGCCTTCTGCATCAAGAGACCACCTGTAGACATACCCAACAACCCTTTCTGACATTAACCAGCACAGAAGACCAACAGGTTCCCACAGAACAGCAGGTCTCCTGACAACCTAGCCTTTGGTTTTCAAACTGCCATTGAAAAATTGTAACTGACACAGTGAAAGAGATTTGGCCTAACCAACTCCATCTTACTTCTAACCTCCAAGCAGTCCTTATTCATTCCTTTGCATAGGTCAAACTAATTTTGTCAGGAACTTAGTTTATTGTTTAAAACAAAGACAATAACATCCCTTTCCCAAAACAAATATCCTTTTTACCTGGGGACTAAATTGCCTTTGTAGGACTAACAGATTAGCCAAAAGATTAGAAATTATGGTTTAGGAGTCATGCACCTGGAGGCTACAAGATTCTGACCCTCTCCAAATTGCTCCTGGGGATAACATCAAAATCTAAGATCAGTCCTTGAGATATTTTGCAGGCTCTGCGCTTGATGAATCAACTGGCAGCACCCAGATGAATAAATTGATTCATCTTATCTTGTGGCCCCTACCCAGGAACTGACTCAGCAAAAAAGGACAGCTTCAACTTGCTCTGATTTTATCTCTGCCCCAATCAATCAGCACTCGTGACTCAATGGCCCCTACCCACCAAATTATCCTTTAAAACTCTGATCCACGAATGCTCAGGGAGAGTGATTTGAGTAATAATAAAACTCTGGTCTCCCACACAGCCAGCTCTGTGTGAATAATTCTGTATTGCAAATTCCCTGTCTTGATAAATTGGCTCTGTCTAGGCAGTGGCAAGTTTAACACATTGGGTGTTTACAAATTTGGGGGTTAAGCAGAGGTTGCCCTTGGGACTATTTGCCTGTGGTTTAGAAGCCTCACTTCAGTGATGGATCTGGAGGCCAGCCAAGTGGCCACCTAGTTCTCTTGGACTGGGGGCTGACTCTGGCACTGTCTCTACCAGTGGGTCATTGCCAACCCAATGTGCTTGGATTTGACTGCAATAGAGAAATAGTCTTGGGAAGACATCCCATAACTGTATCCCCATTGTGTGGTGTCTGTAGTCCCATAATGGAGTGCCTATACATGTATTCCGATTATGGAGTGTCTAATTTGGTGAGTATTCTAGTTGCTGCCAATACCTCCTTTCTTCTCCTGATTGGTCCAGATCCTTCAGCGTCTTGGTTTGGCACCTTTGGGGGTCTCAATTGGCTCTTCCTAATTTCTTGGTTTGAGAGATTTCTCCTCAATCAGGAAGGTTTCAAGGAAGTTAATGGAAAATTGAAAATAGAAATGGGAAAATAAGAGGTTAGTTTGGGAGGAATACTCTTAGAAGTTTTGGTTAGGGATCTTGGTTTGGAAAGCCTTCTGTCTGTCTTGTCTTTGTTGTGGTGTTTGTATGTGTTGAGATGATCTCTGAAGGAATTGCTGATGGAAATCCAGCAGGCCTAACTCAGAGAACACTTTGTAAGTCTCGTCAAATTCCATGAGCCCTGAAGAAAGCTCAGGAGGTCTGACTTCGGGTGACCGTTCTCTCTTCTTCTGACCCAGAGACAACCCATTAAGAAGGGGTTTCTCATTTATCTAGCCTGCAGCTTTCAACTCCTTGTGGGAGGGAGCATGCAAGTGAACAAGGTGGGAACTGGAATGAGTGAACTCTGGAAACAACCACCCACTTCGGAGCTGGCAGGAGCAAACTTCAATCACTCAGACTTCCTGCGCTTCATCCCTCATGAGAGGGAGCACAAAGATGAGTGTGTGTAGAAGCCAGAGCGAGTGCTCTTGGGTTCTGGCAGGCGTACTCTGTGCAGGCCCTGTGACAGCAAATGGGGGTTTCCTGTGACCCCTGAAGCCCCAGAGGGAGTGTTAAATTGCTCTTCTAGCTCTGCCATCCATGGACGGCTTAAGTGTTACCAGCTCTGTGGACCCTCTGCCTTTTCACATGAGGTGGCTGCCTTCTGCTAGTGAGGGCAAAGGGCAAGTGTGACAGCCTTTTGTATCCACACACGTGGCACCTGAGCTCTTGTCTGGCATTCAGGAGAAATTAGGTCACATGAAGAAATTGAAGGATAGTAAATGTGGGAGGTTATATTCCCAAAGAAAGTGGTTCTCTGCAGGAAGGGAACCTGAAAATGGGATGGGGAGGGAAGTTAATCTTTCCCTGAAGTCTGGCCATCTTTGACTAGATTGTTCTCCAAAGTTTTGCCATCCCTCTGTCCTTCTGAAGTCAAGCCAATTCTCTCTGAAGTCCAGCAGTAGTCTTTGACATCCAGCTGCTTCTCGTCTCTCTGCCAGCTGAGTCTGGGTTTTTTATAGTCAGAGTATGGGGTGGAGCGGGGCCATGAGTGTTTTTGAAAAAGACAACATTTGAGCAGAAAAACAGGGATGTAAGTTTTCACTTTGAGCCATGGTTTCAGGCTTGAGGATGGGATTTTGTTGGGGACCACCTTGTTCTGCCTAGAATTTCTCTGCCTCCTCTTCCTAGTATTTCCCTCCTCTTAAGAGACACATCCAACTGCAGTTAGAATATGGATGATGACCAGTCATAGCTACTTCCTGCTTACAGGGGACATTGCTTTGGGGAGAATTCCTCCCTGAGGAATTCCTCCCAGACGTCTACCTAAGGTTCCTCGGCAGAAGGGAGCCATCAACTGAGGCTCCAGTTGCCTGATTATTTGGAGTTTAATGGCCTCTAGACAAGAAGAAACAAATATTACAAGGTTAAGTATGCATAGATCAAATATGTGCATTATACAAAAAAGGAGTTAAAAGGAAAGAATCTATTGCCAAAGATTACAGAAATAAAAAGTGAAATACACTGATTCTGAAATTCTTCGATCTGGTGTAGAACAGATCAAAGGTAAGAATAGCAAGCATAGGCAAGACTATAAAAAGGATATCAATGGGATGTTAATTATCAAGACTAATCTTTTGTAAGTTTTAGCTCGAGGTCACCGATATGTTCACATTGGTACTTTGGATGCTCTTCTGGGTTGACAGGGTAACTCTGTTAACTTCCCAGTCCTTTACTCAGCTATAATGAATCCAGTAATCTATTCCAGTGACCTTCACTACCTTATGAGTAGAAAGAAGTATGGTGTAAGGTCCCTGCCAGTCTGGGATTATAGAGAAAGCAAGAGGAGGAAGTAGCTTCACCAGTACTAGGTTCCATGGGTTGAATTGAGTGGGCCTAGTTCATTGGATTGGGCCTCCATCAGTTGTTTCAGTTCCTCTTAGATATGGTACAAAAAAATTATATGTTTAATTAAATCAGAGGTTTCTTAGTCTAGCAAAAAACATCAGTGAGACAAGGCCCTCCATATATCATTTCAAAAGGACTCAAACCTAACTTTGAAGGGGTGTTTCTAACATGTAGTAGGGATATGGGGAGGATAGTCCAAGGGATATGAATCTCCTGAGACAGTTTCCTGAGGTGTCTTTTGATAATATCATTTTTCTTTTCTAACTTTCCCAAGGATTGTGGTCTCCAAGCACAATGAAGATGGTACTGTATGCTTAGTGCCTTTGAGACTCCCTGGGTGACAGCTGCCTTGAATGAGGGTCCATTATCACTCTAGAGGTACTTAGGAAGTTCAGAGTATCTAATTAGTTAATATCTTAATCTTCTCAGAGGTGTTCTCTATTCAACATAAAAATGCTTCTACTCCGTTAGTAAAAGTATCTGTCCATACTTGGAGGTACTAGATGCCCCTTGCCTTTGGCATATTGGTGAAATTCATTTGCCAGTCTTTCCCTGGGTAGCCACCTGTCCTTTGGGTTCCTGGGAGAAGAAGGCATCAGTTGAGGGGATTATTTTTAAGGCAAGTCTGGCAAGCATTAAAAACCTATTTAACCATTTGTATCAGGTTTTTACCTGAGAAAAAGATCTGGGACAGTTGATAGGTTTTATCCTTACCTAGGTGGAAGGCCTGGTGAAGGCTTTTAAGGACTTTCTATTGGTTGGCAGCCAGTAGATGAAGCTTGCTATCCTCTGATTGTAGCCATCCTGAGGACTGAAAGATATATCCCCAAGAGGTGGCCCATTCTATTTTTTGCAGGAGAATATTGAGCTTTTATTTCACTTATGAAGCCCTCTCAGATCAGTGGGGCTTCAAGTGACTCCTAAATGTGGACCCCTTTTGCTGCTGATTTAGCCACTTGGTCTATCAACCTATTTCTCTTGACTATTTCATCCAATCACTTTTTGGTGGTATTTACAATGTATTACTGCCACTTTTCATGAGAGGATAAACTAGGATAATAGTCTACTAATTTTCTGATGGTATTTAATGGGAGACTTGTTAGCTGTGAGGAAGACTATGCTGACTAGAATCAGCATAAATGTGAACCATTTTCCCTTTGTTTCAGTACCCCTGTGAGCACAATTAGCTCATCTAGTTGAACACTTGTGCCTGAAGAGAAAGACATGCTCTTAACAATGTCATTCAGAGTAACTATTGCATACTTTGCTTTATGGATTCCTTGTTCTACAAAAGAGCTGTCCATAAAGATAATTCAGTCTTGTTTCTCTGATGGTGTTTCTCTGAAGTCCTCTCTGGACACATAGGTTTGTACTGCTGCCTGTTCACAGTCATATTCAAGCTCTCCAGCTTCCTGTGGGAGGAAAGTGGCTGGATTTAGGGAGGGACAGGTTAAGTAGAATGCAGACCCTATAATAGCAGAGCTAGCTTGTTACCTGAGGAGGCAGTTGTCCATTAGCCAGAGACACTCCTTAAAAGACAGCAGTCTTGCCACGTTATGTGGAGTATAAACAGTTAAATTATTCCCTATGGTTGACTTAGTAGCCTCCGGTACCAGCAAAGCTACTGCTGCAACTGCCCAGAGACAGGCTGGCCATCTTTTGGCTACAAAAACAAGTTCCTTACTTAAATATCCTACAGGCTGCTGGGCTGGACCCCGAGCCTGGGTTACAACTCCCAGGACCATTCACTTCCTTTCTGACATGTAAAGGTCAAAAATATTTCCTATGGAAAAACTTATGACTGGTGCCTTAAGTAAGCCTTGTTTTTGTTAGTCAAGGGCCTTTCTAGCCTCTGGTTCCAAAATTAGAGAGTATGTATTAGCTGCCTGAGTCTCTTTTATTAGGTGATACAAGGGATGAGCTATTTCACTGTACCCAAGGATCCATAGGTTGGAGAATCCCATAATATCTATGAATCCCCTCAGTTGCTTGAGGGTTCAGGGGAGGGAAAAGGAGAAGACGGGCTTAATCTTTTCTTCACCCAATTTCCAGGTCCCCTCTGAAAAGACCAGACCTAGGCACTTCACTGAAATCTGACAGAGCTAAGCTTTAGATTTTAAAACCTTATATCTTCTGTTAGCCAGAAAAATTAAGAAGAGCCTTACTGCCCTCTTGAGAAATTTCCTCAGTTGGAATGCACAGAATAATGTCAACTACATATTGTAAAACTTTACCTTGATGATAAACAAACTCAGAGAGGTCTTTTGATAAGGCCTGCCCAAACGGAGTGGGGAGTGTTTCAGAATATCTAAGTAACATCATCCAGGATAAATGGGTGATTTGGTTAGAGAGATCCTCAAATGTAAAAAAATACTGTCAGTCAGGGTGTAATGGTATTCAGAAGACATTTTTTAGGTCCAGGACTAAGAACCATTTAGTTCCCTCAGGTATTTGAGCTAGCAGGGTGTATGGATTGGGAACCACCTGGTAAATTGAAACCACAACCTCATTAATGAGGTGAAGGTCCTGAAGTAGTCTCCATTTCCCACTGGGTTTTTGTACCCCCAACACTGGGGTATTACAAGGTCTGTTTTAGGGTTTGAGGAGGCCCTGCCACCTTCAATTACCAATGATGGCTTCTAGTTCTTTCCTAACTTCTGGTTTCACACAGTTTTGTTTCTGTTTAGAAAAGGGGTCGGGATCCTTAAAATGGATCTGGACCTGTATGGCAATTTTGGCTTAGCCAATTTTCCCTTGAATTGCCCAAACTTCTAGGTTAATATTGGTATTCACTAGGAAGAAACAAAGAGTTTGTACTGAAGCCATCAGGATGGTGGTCTCCATATGGACCAAAATATCCTTGTCAAACAGAGGAGTTGGGCTTTCAGGCATAATTAGAAAGGCACAAGTGAACAAGAGGTCTCCCCACCTACAGCTAAGGGATTAGGAAAAAATATCAGGTTAAAGACCTTCTTGAGACACCCCACATGGTCATGCTAAGAAAGTAGAGGGGGCCAAAATTGGAGAAAATAACCAAGAGACCAGCCCCGGTGTCCAGAAAGAGGTCTACTTTCCTTCCTTCAGTTTCCAGCAGGGCTCCTGGATGTTAATGGTGATCTGGACCATCAGAGCCAGGGAGAGAAGCCCCATGACTCCTCATTCCTACTGGACCATTTGGGAAATTGGCTCTGGGCCCAGTGACCAGCATCCCTGGGGGAAGTTCACCTTCCAGTAATCCCCATTGTAGATTGGACAGGGTCAAGATGGGTTTTTCATGCTGCCTAGGCAATCCTCCCTAAAATGCCCTGGTTTACCATATCTGTAGCCGTTAACAAGTGCACCTCAGAGATTCTGGGGCTTGTGGGCTTCCATGGTGGCCATTAAAGTTTCTACCTCTTTCCTTTGTCTTCTCTCTCTCTCTGGGGTCTCCCTATATCTATTATAAAAGACCAGGGTGGCCACTTTCAGGAGGTTCTCTAAAGTACTGTCTGGTCCCAGGACCTGTTTGTATAGTTTCCTCCTGATATCAGGGGCTGCCTGAGTAATAAATTTATCCTTTAGGGTTAGTTGTCAATCAACTGAATCAGGAGGTAGAGAGGTGTGCTTTACCAAGGCCTCTCTTAGCCTTTTCGGGAAGGCAGTGGGATCTCATCAAATTCCTCATCTATTATGGATAGCTTGCTATAAACAAGAGGCTTGGTTCTAGGCCTATGTAAGCCCTCCATTATGCACACCTGAAAGTGTCTTCTCTTCCATTCTCTCTTCTCATAATTGGGATCCCATTTAGGGTCATTCAATGGTTCTACTTATCTTCCAGTTGGAAAAAGTTTGACCCCTTCCCTGAAAGTATATGTGATACAAATCTCATTCTTAAATCTCTCTGCTGCTGGTGGAGTCGACTGCTTCTCAATGTTAGTCAGGGTTTGATTCAAAAGTAACATAACACCTTTTCAGGTAAGTTAAAATACTTGGCTTAAATTCTGGAAAGCCTCTAAATATCTGTCAGGGTCATCTGAAAACTTACCAGGATGCCCCTTACTTTGCCTTAAGTCCTGTAGAGAGAAGGGGACCTGGATTTTACTGGGGCCAAATTGACCAGGCGTCTTTTGGAGGGGCAACAGTGAGACTGGGGCTTATCTAGGGTGAGGATTTCTAGAAGGGTGCAAGTACGAGTGAGAAACTGAATAGGGAAGATGGAGTGGACCCAGAGGAACAGGGACAGACAGAGCTGACTGTCCTGCTTGAGGTGCCTCTGGAGTTTGTTTCTTTAGTTTCCTGATATTGGGCAGCCTCTCCTGAGATGGCAAAAAGGAGGGCTTGATCAATCCTACGCTGTTGACAAAGGCCTGGATTACCCTGAAGGGTAAAGAAAGCCTGCACATGTGGGGCCTCAGACCACTTGTCTTCATATTTACAGAAAAAGTCCAACTGCAGGATGGTATGAAAATGAATGGGTCCTTCCCAAGTCAGTCCTTCTGGCAGATTATACTTTGGCTAAGCCCTTGTGCAAAACACGTTTTTGCTCCAGAGTCTAAGGATCAAAGCAGCCACCGTGACTCAAAATACACTTCGGAGAAATATAGACTGAGCATGGCGAAGATAGTTGGTCATCCATTCTGAAGAGGAAAATAGATGTCCCACATTTCCCTTCCCTCTTTCAGCAAAATCTCAGCATGTGGGAGAGAAAGAATACAGGATTCCGTCTTTTCTGTTTTGTCTTTTTATCCCAGAGACCTGGAGAACTTAGACACCACCCATGGGTGCCGTTGTGGCCTGCACTCATAAAGCAGGGAGGCCCTAGAGAGAAGGAATTATTCACACACACCTACACCTCCATCCCCAATTTTTGGATTCCCTGAGCCTTATCTATGCCATTGAGCATGGCCTCTTTCCAAGAAGAGAGGGCATGATCTGCAGAAACTAGTCCTGCCAATTTACACTGTACCTGTGGACTGCTGTGAATCCGTCAGATCTGATTTTTCTTTCAAGTGGGAGAAGAACCTTTTTACCTTTTTTTTTTTTTTTTTTTTTTTGACGGAGTCTCACTCTGTCGCCCAGCCTGGAGTGCAGTGGCGCCATCTGTGCTCACTGCAAGCTCCGCCTCCCAGGTTCACGCCATTCTCCTGCCTCAGCCTTCAGAGTAGCTGGGACTACAGGCGCCCGCCACCACAGCCGGCTAATTTTTTGTATTTTTAGTAGAAACACGGTTTCACCGTGTTAGCCAGGATGGTCTCGATCTCCTGACCTCGTGATACGCCCACCTCGGCCTCCCAAAGTGCTGGGATTACAGGTGTGAGCCACCGCGCCCGGCCGAAGAACCTCTTGCTCTGTGAATGTGGGTTCCATGAATCACCCTATTCTTCCCCTGGGTTCGACTGAGCTGGACCCCTCAGACAGAGGGGGAAAGATTCTTTGGGCATGTGGCGGAAGGGGATTGCAAGTGGGAAACAATGGTCAACTGGCTGCATAGGGCCCCTGGCGCCCTAGAGTGCCTTGGGGCCCTGGCAGCGGCTGTGGGTCTCACCCACCCCACGTGGCCATTGGGTGTGGCAAGGGCATGCTGCGAACACACCCAAGTGCCCCAGCTGGGAGGGGAGAAGGTAAGGAGTGAGCCACTGTGTGCTGCACTCACCTGCAGCTGTTGGTGAGGGGTTTGGGAGGGCATCTCTAAGAACAAATGGAAATCACATTTTCTGAGTTGCACATCTGGTGGCTGGCCCAAATGCCCATTCTATCTAATAACATTTCTGTAGTTTGTAGCAAAACCTTTAACATTATAAAAGAAGAGATAGGAGTCATTTCACACCCTGAAAGAAGAACGGAAAAGATGCAGCAGAAAAGTCTGGGAGTCTTGGCCAACGCCCTAACAGGTGGTTGAAGACAGGGCCCAGTCTAGGGGCCTTCCAGCAACGCCGAAGAGTGTCCTTGGCCAGATGACTTCAGAGTAGCCCCAAGACTTTACTCTGGTCCCACATGATAGGTAGACCTTCATGAAGGGAAACTGAGCCAACCTTTCTTTCACCTGAAAGTCAGAGATGGCAGGGTTGCATCCTGTTATCTGAAAATGGCATAGCTCAGAGGAAAGTCTGAGGACAAGAAGTCTTGGGAAAAAAGTAGAGAGACAGATCCAGTATATCTGCATTTATTTGTTCACCCTTCTGATACATCCCAGACATGTCCCCAGAGGAAGCGGGATATTTCCATGACCCCTCGTGGGACCCTTGAGAGGGGTGCCTCATTTACCCAGCCCACAGCTTTCAGCTCCTCATGGGAGGGAGAACGTGAGTGAATGAGGCGGGAACTGGAGTGCATGAATACTTGGAACTAGTCAGCCACTTCAGTGCTGGCAGAAGTAAACTTCACTCACTCAGACCTGCTGCATTCCACACCTCATGGGAGGGAGCTCATGGGTGAGTGGGTGCAGAAACCAGGACGAGTGATTTTGGGCACCAGCGGGAGCAAATTCCATGCATGCCCGGCAGCAGCATCTAGGGGGCTTGGCTGCAACCCCTGAAGCCCCAGAGGGAGTGTTACAGTGCTCTGTAAGTTCTGCTGTCCACAGGTGGCTTAAGAGTTAACAGCTCAGTGGGTCTTCTGACTTCTCATGTGAGGTGGCTGCTTTCTGCCAGTGAGGGAAAAGGGCAAGTGTGACAACCTTTTACATCCACACTCATGTCTCCAAAGCTATTGTGTGACA